>NC_134418.1:7030950-7344796 GCF_030867145.1 Opisthocomus hoazin | reverse complement strand
AGCCAGCTGCCCCATGGTAGAGATCTGCCAGCTCGGATCTGAGAGCTGCTGGCGGTAGCTCCATGCCCCCTGCCCAGATCTGGAAGGAGTCTTTGCCTACAGCATCTCCCATGGAGGTTTATTTCCTTCACAATAAAATGTTGCTAAAATTGCTTTTGGCAAACCACAGTGTGAGATCTGCGTATCCTTTAATTCTTTATTTCCATCAAGCAACTCAAAGCGTACTTCTTAATACAGTGCCCGATCCAAAAACCTGTCAAAGTCACGAAGGATGAAGTGCTGCTGGCTTCGGTGGGGTTTGGCTAGGTGCAGACTCCAGTGAGAGGGACCGGGCTCCGAACTGTTCTCACGTTAACTATTCTGCCTTGGGGGTGAGGATGTTTTCCTCTACAGACGTGAAAGATCAACTAGCAGTTGATATCCAAATCTTCTCACCCAAATATTTCCACATGAGCACATGGTTGAGAGCTTAGGTCCGAGTTTTGCCATTCAGATCCCACTCTGAAGCCCCGTATAGCTGCTGTCTCCACCAGCACTAATTCAGACTTCTATCAGGAAACCCACTCATGCAGGAAAGTGAGCGAACCCGCAGCAAGACCCACCCCTGAAAGACCAGAAATACTTTGTTTGGACTCAAGTGTTTTTAGACCAAAGAGAGAAGTTCATTCAGTTGAAGATTCAAGGAATGTCATAGTAGGAGGAGCCTTGACAATATGGAAGTACCTCAAGGGGCTGATCCTTCTTTTTGGGTCTTTTTTTCATGGATGCACAATCCAATGAACCGTTCTCTTCATCATCTGAGAACACAGAGCCTTTTGTTTCCCAGTTTGCCTCAGGTGGCTTTTCATATTTATTGTCCACACCTATTTAACACGGCCATTTACAGTCTAAACGTGAAGACAAAGGATGAGGAAATCAGTGATGGTTTGATTCACACTCTGCCAAATGCCACCTCACTGCAAAGCCATGCATCTTGCAGGGATTAACAGACAGAAGGTTCACACATCACACTCTAGAAACAGCAGCTGTAGGGTTAGAAATCAAAAGGCTTTTGTTTATGAAGCCATTATAAGCTCTATTTGGATTATTTTACATCGAAATGAGACTAGATTCACAGCTTCTGGTGTTCTGGAAGTTGACTCTAGAAAGAGATTTTTTTGTCTGGCTCAGGGACAGATGAAATAGCTGCTTTCTTGAATCACCGACTCCATCCATAGTTCTTGCATCTACTGCTTCCAGAAGGACTGTCCTTCAGAAGACACCAAAGGAGTGCTGAAGCCCTCTGGACAGTACGGAGAGAGCTGCCTGGGATGCAGAAATACGAAACACAGCAGCACAAATTGACTTGAAGCTGAGAGAGCTCAAGCCGAGAACCCAGTCTAAGTTGCATGGAAGTGACCCAAAAGCTTCTTCAATGGGCACTGAGCAGACCCTCAGCAGCGGGTGTGTTGCTGCAAGACCAGAGCGGGGAAAAGTCTCTCCTCCGTGACTCCGGAGTAAATCTTACGGATCATTAACTCCACTGATGGATCTGAAGGCTGATGATGGCCCCATGACTGCAGACCACCAACACCTGCTCGGTGGTTCTTATCCTTGTGACTTACGGCAAGACCTTTGTGGGACTGCTCACGTTGCACAGCGCAATCCATCTGCTGCCTCAAATCCAGACAGGGAAGAAAGACAGTATTTTTAATGGACAGCCCAAAGCAAGAGGCACAGCAAAGGACACCCAGAGTGACCAGGCTTTCTGCATCTCCACAGACAGTTTCTGATCAGCAGGGCTGGAGCTTGCTTTGTTTGACTGATAAGCATTTTTCATTCTGAAACATGTCAGGAGTAGAAGTGTTTGCTGTTTAGATGGCATTAACCACAATTATTGTCTCTATGCTTAGACTGTTGTATAAACAGACACAGAAATAATGCTCTGTGCTGCTTGTCTCAGCCTGGCTGTAAGAGTCTGCTGGACCAAAGACCAAAACCCAAAGACTAAACCCAAAGAGGATTCTTAAATGTCTAATATTTATGAATCCATTTAGATCCTTAAAGCACACAAGAACTGAATTCTCCAGCAGCTCTTTCAGCTGGGTAACGGAGAGACGCAGGGGCAGTGATCTGGCTACAGCAACACCACGGGTTGCGAGCGGGCTCTCCCCAGTGCCAAGTTCAAGTCAGCAGCCAAAGGCTCTCAGCCCCTGTGTCCAGCCCACAGGATGCGGCTGCTGCTCGACAGAGCGGTGCACGCCTCCTCTGGCCGCTGACCCTGTGTCTCTACCCCTTTGTCACCATTTGCATGGGCAGGCTGGAAGCCACCATCGCAGGTTTCCAGGAAGAGCTGGAAGTTGACTTTGCCCCAGCTGTACTGAAAATGCCGAGAGTCGCATTGCAGAAGGGCCCGGGATAATGCTGGATTGTTTTTTTTCTATATATGCCTGTGGGGTTAAGCCTGCGCTGTGGGAAGAATTAAGTGGTCTCTAGGCCACATGGCAAATCAGCTTGGGAACATTTTATTTTAATTACTATTTTATCCTTCCACTTGGGAAGTGAGATATTCAGGAGAGGCCTAGCTTAGGTCATCTTGGATAGGGGCCTTGGTCCTTGCACCTCTCTAAACTGATGAAAAAAGGAGTCACAGAATGAATCACAGAATCACAGAATGGTCGGGGTTGGAAGGGACCTCTGTGGGTCATCTAGTCCAACCCTCCTGCTGAAGCAGGGTCACCTACAGCAGGCTGCACAGGACCTTGTCCAGGCGGGGCTTGAATATCTCCAGAGAGGGAGACTCCACAACCTCCCTGGGCAGCCTGTTCCAGGGCTCCGTCACCCTCAGAGGGAAGAAGTTCTTCCTCATGTTCAGACGGAACTTCCTCTGCTTCAGTTTGTGCCCATTGCCCCCTGTCCTGTCGCTGGGCACCACTGAAAAGAGCTTGGCCCCATGAGTCAGGTTTGGTTTTAATGCTGTTTGTTCAGAGCTTGAGCAAAGGTGGAACCAAACGTGCCCAGATCTGCAGCTTGGTAAGTACTGCCCCCAGCCACAATTCATATGCCTGCTCTCAGCTGCCCGCTTCCCCAGAGGTCCCCGAGATGTGGACTGCAGGCTGGCCCAGCAACACACCCCCCAGCCACGCGCTGCTGTGAGGAGACAACGGCTTTCCCTGGGAAAAAGAGGGCTTCAGAGGGGACAGGATGGGGTGATGTTGGAGAACCAGAATCGGAGCATTCAGTGACCAGGCTGCGGAGACAGGAGCTGCTGAAGCGGAGAGCATCCAGGGTTAGGCAAATGTGCCCTGCTCCCTTCCTCCTGCAGCCAGCCGCCCCGCTGCAAAAGGAGACAGCAGGAACCGTCAGCCCTGATAACAGTCCTGGGAACCGCAATGGTTTTCTAGCGTATGTTATTTTCTCCGATATTATTCTCTCTCTTGAATTGGGCACTGGGTGACAAAGATATCCAGGCAGCTCTGCCACGCGCCTTGCTTGTCTCCATGATGGGCTCAGCCTCTGCAGGCTCCTCCGCTCCTCCCCATCAGCCTGAGCGTCACATCCACATCCTGGAAATGTTCGGGCAGATCAGGAAGAGAGCTCGGCCTCCAAGCCAGCACCTACTGCTTTGAGCCCCACAGCAGAGAGGTCTGTAAAGTCCACTGGAACTTGGGCTGAGGTCTTCTCCCCCGGTTCGTCTCATTGTGAACAATGAGGCACCGAAAATGAGCCAAATGAGAACCAGTTTTGCTTCAGCCTTACTGAACTGGGAAAGGGAAGAAGGGGGTCTATCCCAGGCCTCTCCACTACAGTTCTCACCATCGACAAGAGCAGATCTTGAAGGCACGGGGCCCTTTTTTTAACGCCCAGAGCTCCCTGCCCATCCAGCCTCAAGGAGGACATCTGTATCGTGGGCAATCCCAACCTTGTATTGATCTGGGGTGCCAGACTTTGTCCCATGTTTGTGGAAGCAATACCCTGTTGTGAGACTGGAAGCAACTCCTGTCCAAAGGGATGCTCCTGCGTGAGCGCCAACTCCAAAGTTGGGGGTTTTTTTGGTGAATAGAGTGATGACAGGATAAAACACTGATTTTCCTACACCAAGAGAGTGACTCCTCTAGAGGAGAAAATGTAAAGCCAGAGATTAACCCCAATAATAAGTGCACACGTGAGGAATTCATGAGAAAGGAGATGAAGGCTTACAGTGAATGGACGGGTTCTGGGACACCAAGGTTTGTTTCTGCAGAAGGGGCAGACCAAGAAGCAAAACACATTGTGAGGGCTGGGACAGGATTCTCGAGGACAGCACTTGGCCTCGAGTGACTCCTGTGTGTTTCTAAGCGCCGTCTTTAGGATCTGAAGCTGTGGGGCCTCAGGCCACTATCAGATGTCCCCAAAGTAGCAGAGCCAGCAGTGTGTGCGGCTCCAGGGAAGCAGCTGACAGCCCCTGGGACCGCGTCACCGCCGGGAGGTGGCTGTATAAAAGCACAGACCACACACCAGGCCTCTCCCCTGGCTCTCTCGTCTTTGGGAGACTCTCAGTCCTCATCTCAGAGCGGGCTGTTTCGGGTCTCTCCACTCCTTGCGTTTGTGGCTCCACACCTTTGCATGGAGGGGCAGAATTGCTGCAGAAGTGAGAAACTGGCTGGTGTGCCAGGGTGAAAGCTGCTGCTGCCTCTTGCAAATGTCTTGTCAGTATCCACACCAGATTACACTTCTCTTCAGAAAGGCAAGACAGAATCTGGCCATAAATAGTCTAAGGAAAGGGACCCCTTAATTCCAGTTCCTATCATCCTGTCCTAATTCCTTCAAGGGGAACCGATACAACCAACACATTGCGTGGGAAGCCCTGAAGCTGGGCATATTGCAAGTTAGACAGGGTTGGGATCTAAACTATTAAATGCACCACAGGGAACAACCCAGCATGGACAAGGGGATGTAGGGCCAGACTGTCGTCATCTTTAATCTCCATGATTCTACAAGGGCTGAAAAACCTCACTTGCAAAACTCTTGCTACAGCAACAGATGAGATTCAGCAGCAGGCTGTTTTTTCAGCAGTTGCTTTGATTCAAGCTCTGGTCTGTGCTCCCGTGTAAATCCGGAGTAAGTCCTATGGATTTTCATGGCACAACAGAGGTCAGGACCTGGCCCACTCTAACTACAGATGAGCAAACGACTTTGACCTAGATCCTCTGAAAAATCTGGACACTTAGATACAGTTACAGTGGGAATCAGGCACCCCAGTCCTTCTGAGAGAAGCTGGACCTCCCCTATTTCGCTGGACACAACAGTTCTTCCTCCCATCACTGTCATTCCTTGGGAGCAATGGGGAAAACCAGTCACAGATTACACAAGCCAGGAGGAAGGTATTATATTACTGTAAGGGAAGATAAAGTCACTCCAAAGCTAAGCTCTCCAACAGATAACTCATACAAAGAGGTTTGCACACCACTTAGTAAGAGCAAGAGAACAGATATTTATTATACGATGGCGATCAGCTTCTTTTCCCTGCAACAAAGATAAATTTGCCATCATTTCCAAACGACTTTGACCCAAGTCATGTACTTCCCCAACAGTTTTCATTGCCAAACCAAGAAGTTAGGAGCAGCCAACTCCACCAGCACACACTGCCCGGGAGCCACAAAGCAGAGGCAGACACCCGTTCCAAAGCTGAAGTCAAGTGCAACCAAAGCAAACAAGTCTAATCACATCAACAAAGTCATCCGTTAATGAAAACACATCCCACAAATGATTAAGTTGTTAAACGCTAGTCTATTCCAAACACCTCAGGAGAAAACTCATGCAATCTGTAACACTTACATCAGAGTCCCATAATATTTACAGAGAGAAAAGGAAAGAATAAACTGTTAGGGGAAAACATTCAAGTGCAGAGGGGGAAGGAACATTGTTTCAGAGCACAGCAATCTTCATCTTTACTTTCATAATATCCATGGTTCAACTGGAGTTTATTAAATAACAATGAATGTTTTAACTTTCTGTTGCTAAAATGCAAAGGTACTTAAAGAACCCACTGATTTTCTATGAAAATTTTTCCTTCCCTGAAATAATCAAAATAAGTATGAAAGTATTTTTAAATACCCAAAGAAACTCCCAAATTGCCGTTCAGATGCAGCACTGCAAAGCGATGAAAATCATCCCTGTAAAAATTTGATTTCACATTTAGCAAAGGGAAGTTTTAAGGAACAAAATACCTAGAGCAACAGAAAGTTGTCCTTTGTTCCTCAAGCTCAACGAGAGAAAGGTTAAACAAAAAACCCCAAAACCTCCAGCACAAGAGCTGGAAGCAAAACTGTCTAAGAAGAAAAATGAAACCACCTCCACCATTCAATTGAATTAGTTCAGAGATACATGAACAGCCCCCTTGATGTAATATAGATTAGTTTTTTAAGAGTACTTTTCCCTGTAATAATCTCATGTGCAATTTGTAGCACACCACAAAGATGGGGTTGGATACACCTAATATACCAAGAAGGTGATTTGTTTAAAACACAATTAAATGAATGTCCCATTAAGCTCCTCCCTGAGCTGCGTGTGATTGTGTGTGATCTGTCACCTTGTCTTCAGGGTGACAACCACATGCAGGAAGAGATCCAACATTATTTTATTGGAAAAACTCCGGGGGCTGGCTTTATGCTGCAGCACCTTGTGCGTGGTGACTGAAGGTGCTGGCTAGGCTGACCATCAGGCACTGCCGAGCCGTAGTTTTTAAGGTGTACGTTACTGTACCAGTCGCCGTTATGGAGCACAACCTGTGGTGCACGCTCAAAAGACAGTCCCATTCATCACTCATGTCCTTGCACTTCTCTTACACTGCCCAAGGCTCCTGATCAGCCTTTTAGTATTAAATGCCCCTCACATACATGCAGCCGCAACAGTTCTCCTGACCTACAGCTGATTCTCCAATAACTGCTAGATATATTGATTCTCCAAAAGGATTGTTTCTCCCTCTCAGCCATGCCACAAGTCTTTGCAACAGCACCCAAGAGACATTAGTTGAGAGACTACCACTGAACATAATATTTGTTACTTCTTAAATGCCAGTTCCAAGCAAGCCTGTTTAATACTGACCAGCATTTAGGCATTTACCAGCCACTGCCAAAAGACAAACAGATATCCCTGGAGATTTTCACTCTGTCCTTCCTGAAGGGCAAAAAGAACTCTTACATAATTGTACCGTTGTTCTTTAATGCTGCTGCCTGACTTTCCACAGGTCAGGAACATAGCAGAGATAAATCAGAAACATTTGTGAAGGTCTGGGAAGAGTTTTGCCAGCAAAGGCCTGTCTCTGAACAAGGGCAAGAGCTGGCGCAGAAGCTGTCAAGAAGACATGCTGGAGTATATATAGCGGAACACGCTTGCATTTAGTGATGCTGCCCAGAGCAAAGGAGGATGAACGTCCTGAATTGTGTGATCAAGCGTTTGCTTGTGTCATGCGCAGACCACGAGGCCGGCTGGAGTGAGGCAGCTGGGCAGGAAAGAGCTCCTCTGCAAAGCAAACAGCTGGCCACATCCTCACGAAACCTTCTCCCAGGATATCATCCAGGGAGCAGGATGGGCAGACTTTATGCTCCCGCCAGCCTGTGCTCTCCTAAGAGCTGTGGGGGTTTCTATGAGTCAGCCAGCAAGAGAAACGGTTGAGTTTCACCTGCAAGAGCATTAAGGCAGCTGCTCCTGCCAAAAAGGCTGCATCACGGCTGTAAATCAGCCTTTAATGCTTGAGGTAAGGCTTGACTATAGGCCCATTTAGATTATAAACTCTTTGGAAATGAGTACTGTTAACAATTGTACTCTGAAACTGGCGACACAAAAATTTGCACCAAGGGAAGATGAGTGTCGATAGTGCAGGACAACTTAGTCCTAGCTAAACAAACTTAGCGTCTTTCTTCTCCCTGCTCTTTCTGGCGTTGAGAAAACGTGCTCGCATTACACAGTCAGCTCTCTAAGCTACCAAAGCTGCACTTACAAAGGAGCATTTTAAATGGCAGGCCGTTGTCTGAGAGTGCATTAATGCAGCTATTGCCTTGGAGACAGAGAAGGGGCAGCCTGTGGAGACAGAATGAACCCTCTGTGAGATAGAGCCTCAGCATATCCCTATTGACATGGTCCAAGGGACTGGATTATGTCGGGGGTGGGGGTGGAGAATAGTAAAACAAGCCAATCTGAAAGACAGGGCACGGAATTTGAACAAGATCAGTGTGACTTTGGGCCCAATTTGTAAACATATTGGACTGATTACTGTTTTGCCATCATTAAATGACTTTTCTAAGACTAACTCATGACTATTCAGCACTTAAGGATTCAGTGATTCTTTCTGTAAGTAACACTGAAGTCAAATCCACAAAATCAGGTCACCACCCTCCAGGCAGTAATGCTGCACGGCACCTCAGGTGCAAGGCAGCGGGACGGCACACACTACTACTCTGGAGGTGACACGAGCCTTCAGCGATGGCTGCAGCACGGTGGCAGCACCGTTATCCTTCAGTCCCTCTGCTGCTGTTCCCAGGCTGATTGCAGTGTGCAAAATAAACAAAAAGCACAGAAGAGGAGAAGTAAAGGAGTTACAAAGGTCTTTTACTTCCACCAACATGAGATGCTGCCAGGCTGGATTTCTGCTTTCTCCCTAGACGTGCTGCTTGGCAGCCTCCTCCTCTGGCATGCCCAAATCGGAGGCCTCCCCAGGCTTCCCCCTCCTTTCATCTGCCACCGGGACAAAATGCAGAAGTGATACGGCTCAGCTCTTAGCAACCAAACTAACTGGCGCAGCATTGAAAAGCCCACCGGCAGCTAGACCGTGCACTACACTCCTAAGTTTGTAAACACAAGCAACACTGAGGACAGTGGGACATTTTTTAAAACAGGGTCTAGCACAGACTGAAGCAGGGAGAGTCTGTTCAACCCTATTTCATCGTGCCAGGGTCTGCTACTGGGCTTTGTAGTTTAGCCCGCTCATCCCAAACACAAGCGTCCTCTCCACCAACAGAGAAACACGTGCCAATCCTTAGGGAACCGGGCGAACCAGCGCTGGGACTGAGGAAGGTTTGCTCTTGCTGGTTTCCCTGTGGTTTTACACTAGTGCTGGGGGACACAGGGCAGAGTTGCACCAGTGCAGCAAGAACAGTGCTACATCCTCTAGAGCAGAAAGGACTGAGATTTTTCTCCAGAGAAGCGCTCCCCAGCCTTGAGTAAAACAGGTCAGTAAGGTGAGGAGCACCACAACACTTGCCATCAGCACACACACAGCTCACAAACCCGCTCACAGCCTGGCCTTCCCCAGACTTGTTCCCCTGGTGTTAGGAAACCCAGTGAGTAAGAGCGGCAGGAGCAAGCCAGGCTGGGGAACGCAGCCATGCCCGAGAGGGATGTGTGGGTACGGGGTCGCAGGAAATCCAGCACTCACCTCGGAGGAGTCGGCACACTGAGCAACACGTGCACACTGAAAGAGGAGCTGAGCGTTAGGAACTCATCAGGCTAAGCTGTCTCTCAGAAGACACTTGGTATTATCCTGAGGTGGACTTCACGGCCCCCATGTGCGTTAAGAGACGATCGTCTCCATTCACCAGCACAGAGCACAGACTCAGGAACGTGCCTCAGCCCAGGCTCTGTGCCTAACGGGTGTTAGGGCTGGGATTACGTACAGCTCCCTGGCTCTGTTCTCAGATCAGTAAACAGAAATAACTCCTGACAGAGGGGCCTGGGAGCGTGGCTAAGCAATGGGTAACACAGAGCAAAAGGCTGTATGATAATAAACACAGGGTGCAATACTGGGACTTGTATTGCTACAGGCCTGGATTTTTTTCAGTAGATTTAGACTTCTACAAGCACTGGTGCAGCCATTCACGCAGCTTCTGCAGGAAAAATATCCACAGATCCCTGACCTTCCTAAATCAGGAACGTGCTGAGGAGTCCTGCAGGAATTACATTTTGGTGAAACTGCTGTAAGAATGAAAAGCAAGCAAGGGAATTGCATTGCACCCTTCAGTGCAAATGCAGGTGATTCCCAGCTGTTCATAAAATCATGACCTTTACACTTTCATCTTGTGGATAGCTTGTGTTCCAGGAAACAGCCTAGAAATAATTTCCCATTTGAGCCTTCAAATTTAAACCTCACAGTAGCATCAATGACTCCAGATAAAAAAATCTTTTGGAGAAAAAAAAGGTTTGAGCTCTGTGTGATTTCTTTGGTCATGATTATCCTGCACTGTAAACACTGAAAGTTCTTCCATAGTTTCACAGTCATTTTAAACCAGCATAAACCAGCGCTGCTGCTGAAAGCAGATGTCCCATTCATTGCCCCTCGTTCTCCGGCCTCCACCCTCCTCACCCTTTTGCTGATGTCTGTGCTGATGGTCAAGAGCAACATGGAAGCAAGGAACAGCATTTAACTTGGACCAGCTCCCTGGTTGGGGTCAGCATATAGAAATAAGATTTAAACATGTGCAAGGGAAAGGATGGTACGGGGCACAAGCCAGCAGCTGGGTCATACCCTTTCAACAGGAGTGCTGGCACACACTGTCTGGATGCTGCCATGAAACTACGGCCTTTGCATAAAACAGATGAGTCTCAACCAACCTCAGGAGATCTGCTGTGGGTTTAGCCTCTGATTTTACACAGAAGGTAGCTGATCACATATTTATGAAGGTTTATTCTCGGAGAGCTTGTACAACACATACCTAGTGCGTTGTTCTCACACACCTTTCTGCAGTTTTTCTGGTTGGTGAGGACTGACCTATCCAGACATACCCTGAATGCTGATATTCCCCCACTTCTGTTCTCTCCTGCAAAGCCTTCAGCACTTCAGTGCAAAACCAGGAAACAGCATTGACTCTCCTGCACAGAGGAGTGGAGGGTATCAGAGAGCACACTGCGCATTTCTGCTTTGAAATCATTCCAGCTGAGGATGATCTCTGCCTGGGGTAAGCTTAAGCAGAAAGGGCACTCGGTCTGGGCAACACAGAGGGTGGCTCCGTCTTACGTACCCTCTGGCCCAGACAGCGTCAGCTCTGGACACTGACCATCCCGTGATGCAACGCAAACCTCCTGCTGCTGAGGTATGTCCCACTGACTCACCCAAAAGCAGGGCTGGCCTCCAGTGCCCAGCCCACTCTGCAGGTTTCCACTGACATCAGCAACTGAGAGACAAGTTTGCATCAGCTGTGGGATTGAGCTATGTGATACAGTGGCCAATATCCCACTCTAGTCACACGTGTCACTCACCAGCCACTGTCCAGGATGCTTTTAAGGCAACACTGTAAGGTTAAGAAGTGCAAAAGCCCCCCACTGTTAATAAAGACATGTCTGTATGTGGATTTTTACTGGACATGTGCCAGAACGACAGGGTTGCCTTGAAAAATATTTGGAAATGTTGTTCTGGAGCTTCCAGTTTTCCATAACAATGAGTAGCCACACAACATTTACAGTTCCCAAAGGAAAGGGTGGTTCTGCCTGTGGAAGGAGCACAGGTTGGAACATGCAATGAAGCTAAAACATCACAGGGTGCCAGGACACTGAACTGAGAAACACTGAACTAAGAGCAAACCAAAAGATCAGATAAAGAGGACAGGTGGCGGGCCTGCTACCTGGAGGATGGGCAATCACTGTGTTTCCACGGTGTGTGTCAAAGCAAGGAGTGCACGTGCTTCACAGGAGCAGCTGCGATGCCTCACGTAATGCGCTGCGTGTGGGGTCAGCAGCCACACACAAAGCATGGCAAAAGCAGCCTTTGCCCCTTCGTGTCGTCTGCCTGTGGCTTGTGACGGGGTGTGAGGAGGAGGAGAAGGGTCTTTCTGTGGGACAGGTGTGAATACACCTGGAGCACCTGGAGCCCACTAGACACTGAGCAGTCCTGCGTGTGTGGACGGCTGTCCGCGTGAGCAGGACTGCTCAGCGTATAGCAGGCACCACTGAAAGACAGCAAAGACAGGAAAAGGTAGAGGGGGGGGAAAAAAAAGCGGCAAAAGGTAGAGGAAAAGCAGGGTTAATTTCCCTTCTCCGAAAGGCAACGCTTGCATATTCTGTTTCTCAGCTTCATAAGATGGTCTTCAGCAGGCAAAAATAAACCTTTGCTGTGTCTGCTCGTGGTCACTACCAGTGAACTGCCAAGCTGTTCACACAGTGTTTTGTGTCAAGAGGGGATTCAGAGAGTCACAACTCCATCTAACCAGCACCAGTCACGTTATAAAAATAACTGCAATGGAAATGAAACAAGCTGAGTGGTTATTCAACGTAGCCCAAGTGCAGCGTGGCCCTGCACCAGAGCCCACGGGTTGTCCCACTTTGGCCACAGCCAAAGCCCACTGGTGTCTTCTACGGGGTTCAGTGGGCTTGGAAGAATGCCCAAGAGATGTGAAACCAGACCCTGAACCACTCCTGGTGCTCACAGGGGGACTCAAGGGGGCTCACAGCAACAAATCTGAGTTTCAGCAGTCTCATCTGTGCAGGGAAGACAACAGACCTCTCTCCACCCCCTTGTCTTTCCAAATCACTTTCAGATATCATACCTGCTCTACTCACACAACGGGACTGGAACTGAGCAACACGAAGTTCCACACCAGATCTGGCTGTGTTTCCACTGCTCAGGGAATGGGACGCATCTAAACTCCAGTAAACTCAACCTCGAGAGCCAGCTCTTGTCTCTGCCTTACTGAGGGGGTGTGCTTCCATGCCCCATTTGTTCAGCAGCAAAACTGCTTGAGGAGCTTCTAGTTCCTGGCCACTTAATCTCAGATCAGCATACTTCACCTAAGGTCTCCCAAAAAAGTTATTTTGGAGGTTCCCCGTAAGGTGGATCAGTAAACTGGTCTAAGGCAAAAATAATCCCCCAAAACCAGTAATAAAGTATTTTTAATGTGGATCAAACACTGATTTAATGTAGGTCCCAAAAGTCTCCTTAAGCTGATTTAACCAACAGGAAAAAAATACGGGGATGTGAATATTGAAGTGAACACTCCAGAAATTCAGAACAGCAGTGCCAGATGAGATGAAAGGTCTGGTCAGGTCTGTCACCTGTCACTGGCAACAGCTGGCAGCAGTTGTGGAGGGCAGTGTATAACAAGAGGGTAAGCAACAACAGTACTTCCCCAGGACACGCTCCCACCAGTCATTGATTCACAGCTCAGGAACTGCCACAAACTGAGACCAAGAGCAGCAGGGCAGCTCCCCACACGCCAGCAGGTTTTGCAGTGAAAACCTCACAGCATGAGAAAGTAAACTCCGTTTTTTCCAGGGTGGGTTTGCTGCCTTAGGAACACGGCTACGCCATTTTCAGGATTTCTTCCCAAGTCTACAGCTCTTTACTAATGGAGCGCTTGAGTGACCATAGCTAGGCTGTGAGGGTAGCACTTCATATCTCCTTATCATAAGGCTACTATCCTCTCTTTGATATGGCTGTCTCTTCTGTTGAGAAAATTAAGAGCCTGTGCTAGACAGAAAACACATTCTTCAGCCTTTGTGCATCCCTGACAGCCATATGAGAAATAAAGGAAGCTACAAAAGCACTCCCATAGGCAGTCTGTGCATAAACTCCTTCACCAAACGCTGTGACCTCTGTAGGGCTGCGTGATGCTCACATGCACTCCCAGGCATGGAGATGCCAGTCCCAAAGTGATAAGGGTTATAACTGCTACTGCAGCGCTTGGCTTTTCCACCTGTAGGGTTGGTTGTGGACCCCTTCCTCGGGCAAACCTCACGTGCGGCAGCACTCCTCAACACATCCAGTCAAAATAACGCTTCAGGTCCCTGTCCCTGCCACGGTTACTGATCAGTTGTAAACTCAGGCAGTGACTTTGAAAGCTGCACTTGCAGAGGACTGTAACAAGTTGGTGCAGTGGCAAGACAGAGCACTGTTACTAGAAACAGAGAAGCCTTCTTGCAAAACTGGCATCACAGACCAGACTTTTCCACAGGTATTTTACACATTATAATCACTGAAGTCAGGTGTACAGGAAATCATAGAATGGTAAGGGTTGGAAGGGACCTTAAAGATCATCTGGTTCCAAGCCACATAAGAAAGCCTCTCAGGCCACATTAGAAATCTTCTGAGGTATTAAGCTTAAAATACACGAGCATCTTCTACCGCATATGGCTTTCAGGACCCGGGCCTGGGAAGTACAATTTGTTCTGTTTTACAGACACCCTGAGGAACAAAGGTACACTCCAGGTAACACCAGTACTTTGCAACAAAGCGGGGTGTGAATTCATGTGTCCTAACCCACAGTCTTGCCTCCTAACCACCGCACTGCTTCTTCTGCAGACATAGGAGCCGTTCCTTCAAGCCTCCTCTGAAAGTCTCCATAAAGCAGCGTTTCTACTCAGACCAAGGGTACAATGCTTGCAGGCCCAGACAGGCTCTCCACTGATGTTCTTAAAGTCGTTTAGTGTACCTCAGCTACTGCTGTCAGGCTTTCTAACAGCTGGTTCAAAAGACCTTTTACAAGAAAGGTGAGGTCTTCAGCTGAGTCATCCTCATGTCGAACAGACAATCGGGAGTATTTTTGCTGACTTCCTCTGACGTCAGACCAAGTCCCGTTATCTCTAAAGCAGGAATACAAAGAGAAGTCTAACGTTTCTGTGAGACAGTGGGGACTGCTGACATGGACATCTGTGTTATCTGAGGGCTTTGGGACAGGAAAAAGAGCTGTGTGTCAGCTGTTCTGTAGTGACTGCTCACGCACATCCTCATTTATGTACATATTACATGTATATATAGCATACTAACAGGCAGCAGCAAATTCTGTCTGCCCCTTGCTTATGTGCAACATTCCAACTAAACAAATATGGAAGGTGGAGTGCTGGGACCATGTCTGGGCTTGGTGTGCCTCGAACAGTGTCATCTCACCCCGAATACAGGCCTCAGGGTGTGATACAGTCTGGCTGATAGACCACACTCTTCCACGCACACACACAATAGTTATGACTGATCAATTCGCCTCTCTAGGCATTCTGACTACACGTATAATTGTGCCCACACAAAACAGCACAAGGACTGGAGAGACCAGGACCGCCTCTTAATCACTTAATCTGATTAAAAGTCAGAGCAAAACTGCAGCCGTGGTTTTCCACACAGCATGATGCCACCACCTGCAAGTGAAATTACCCTCGGGAGGTGCCTCTCCGTGTTGCCTGTGGGTGGAGCAGGGGCCTGCAAGCATTCTCCTAGGTCAGGGACCTCAAAGAAATCACTACGTGAGATGGGACAGAGAAAGGTCTTGGAAGATTTCGCAGCTTGGTGTGGCTTTCATTAAAAGAAGAATTAAAAACAACATCCCAAATTACTCGGATGCAAAAATTTGTGATAAACACTAGACTTAGTTTGAAAAGTTTATGAAAAATTCAATTTTCCAGAGATTCATTTTGAGAGATCCTTGTACGGTATTGATATGAAACCAGAACAAAATCAAAAACTTTTCGCGTGTTAAGACAGAGGGGGTTGTGGCCAGGTGAGCTGAGTTCGCTGCCTTAAGAAAAAAACTACAAAGGCTGCTCCACACAACACGGAATTAAGACAACTAAATTATGCTTTATTTGTGCCATTTGTTATTTTGGTCTAAATGATATGTGAATTTTTTTTTTGAGTAAGAGTTTTATATTCTGTGTGTGAACACTTCACTTTCAGATTGATTACTGCAAGAGAAATGTATACAAGACCTCACATAAACATCAGAATAAAACCACTGTGCACCAACACTAGCTATTTCACTTTACCTGTAAAGAGAATTTATTCAATAGATTATGTCAAAAAGAAATAAACAGAGAAGTCTGTGAACTATAATTCTGAGAATCTGTAAAGGATTTGAAGGATACTCTTTAGGAAGGACAAGACATGACATTGCTAACACATTCCAAAACTAAAGCACACAGGAAGGGGTAGCAATCTACAGAGTCTTCAAACACAGTGAATGTTTGCACAGATCTCAACACACACAGACCGAAACTGCTAAATTTCAAACTTTTCAGCATATGTTTCACAAGCTAACAAATGCAACACGCCTGCAACTTTCTGTGGCTTCTCATCACGGCAGTTGCATGATCCTTGGTGGTGTTCAGGAATCCCAGAAGCCATCTGGAACCCCCTGCTTGGGATAACCCTCCATGTCTCAGTTTTTGAGATGTAATCTGCAAAGCTATCGCCACTTTAATGTTTTGGATCTGGGCTCACAAAGATTTTCTTCACCAAGCTTGAACTAAATTTTTGTAATTAAATCCTCAGGAATGGATCTTATTCCCACCATGATGCTTCCTCCCTTTGTTCTTTCAGAATTTGAAAGCAAACCATTGCCCTTCAGAGAGACTTGATTTCCGTAACCGTGCTTATGCAGACGTCCTTCATATCGTAAACAGCTATTAGATCTTGGTCTCTGCTTCTAGGAGAGCTTTATATAGGTTTTATTTCTCAGTAGGCTTCATCAGTGATAAAGTTCTGGCACTACAACTGTGAAGTGTCGTAACAGCTACTGTACCGTCTAGAAGCAGCACAAGTGGGCCTAATTCAAACCAGATATCCATTAGAACTCACATTTATGTTTAGGTGACATGAGAGAGAGAGGCTGTATCACCATATGGGGGCTGTGATAATAATAACTGCCCACTACTGTGCATTCTTATCTCCCCTTTTTGCACTTCCATTAGTCCCTCTCATTGAAAGCCCACCTCAGCTTGCAGCCCAGAGCCTAACTTTCCAGTTCAAATTGCAAGAACCGTGCTGGCTGCCTTCCATGCTCAAGTCCAGTCCTTGGTACCTGCCAGGAATAGTAACCAGCAAATGAAGATACTGTTTTCTCTCTTAAGTGCCAAGAGATTCAACAGCGTGTCTGTGTCTGTGAATTCTGGTATGTGCTGTCTGCAATGTTTGTTTCTATATATTCCTGCCAACTGCATGACTTCATTCAGCTGCATGATATTCCAGACAACACAACACTGAAAATAAGGCTGGCACTTACCTGAGCTGCCAGTGCCTTCCGATGCACTTCTGGATGTTTTTGGCTGGCTCTGTTTGCTACTTGTTCGTACAGTGACCGAAGGAGGAACAGTGCTGCTGCTGTCTCCACGAATCGTCGAGAGATCCTGCATGCTAAAGCTCCTTAGTCTCTCAGACAGGGCCCCCTGTCCCTAGTTAAACAAGCAAAGAAATAACATATACATAAAAGTTAAATGCCACAGTGCATTTTGAGCCTTTCTCCTCCCTAGCTCTTTGAAACCCATTAGGACAACAGGAAAAGAAAAAATTGCCTGGTCCAGTAACCTGGAGAGGACAAAAATGAGTTGTTAAAAGCATCATTTCCCTCTCTTTGCTCTTCGTTTTGGAGTGGTTCTACACACAAAGTCATTAAAATTTTTGACAGCCAGCATCTCTGATTCTTCAATGCAGTCGTTTGAGCTCAGAGCAGCCTTGGCCACATCTAAAGGAGCAGGATGTCGTGGCGTCTTTCTAGTAGGTACTTTTCTTCACTAGGATCTAAGACAAATAGGTGCTTGGCTTCAGAAACACAATTAAATAGTCTGCATCAAAATAACTGCCTTTTAATCATCTGTGATGATACTCACCCAGCTGTTCTCAGTCACACACAGAATTTCCAGAGCAGAGAAAATTTGAAATTTTAAAGTAATAAAAAGTTATTGTTAAATGCAAAGAAATATTCTAGTGCTTTTTTCATGCAGCTTGAGGAAGAAATAAACACAGTATTTTTCTTTTTTTTTGAGACTAGTTCTCAATCAGGCAATATAGATATTCCTTGATGAAAAGAACGTAACTGTTCTTTGTAAAGGATCGGTGGATTAAAAAACACCTTTCATTAGAACTATATCCCACCAAAAAGTTGACTGTAAGTATACCTCTTTCCTAACTCTGTAGCCCTTATACTACACCACTGCCATAAACTAAGAATGCCAAAAAATACAATCAATACAGAACCTATCTCTCCTTCTCTGTTGACTACATTAAGTGACATTCAGAATATGAATAGCATTACTGATAAAAGGTACATTTAGGTTCTAACATTTTGTTGAGGGGAGCAAGGTCTAAAAGATACTTCACAGCATACAGTCTTGAAAAAAATACTGATATAAATACATAGAGCCTAATTCTAAAATTATTTCTGCTAGCGTAAATCAGGAAAAATTCAATGAATGCTTTAACTGAGGTGAAATCAGAAACATGGCAAACAACAGTAAATATTGCTCTGTTTAACAAAACAAGTAAGGCACATAGTAGCAATTCACACACCACTTTCATTTAGACTTGTAGTTGACAAAGCGGTACGTAAGTGGAAGTGCAGCCTGAACGCTGCCAGAGGGCTCTGAATTGGGGCTGGACCAGAATACAGCACTGCTCCCTTCTGGGCTGCAGATTTCAGTATGCTGCCCACAAAACCAGGGTGCAGGTGAGGGCCCAGTGGAGAGTACGCTCTGGTGCTGGCCCAGCATGGAGAAGGGACTCACCCTGACCATCTACGATCAAAGGCAAGACTGGACACATTCCTTGCTGAAGCAGTTAGGCAACACTGCCTGTCCCCTAGTGCACTGGCATTGATACCTTGGGAAGGCAATGCACTAATTTACCTGATTTACCAACATCACTTCAGAAATTCTGTATGTAGAGTAGTGGAAATATCAGTGCCTGTACGCCATATAAATTCATTAGCGCCTTACTGTTAGGGACTGTAAGTAGACAAGGCATCAGATGCTTACAACTATCGTCACTGTGACAGCTTGCAATTTCTACGTGCAAGAAAACTGCTAGATCAGTGATCTCCCAACTTTTCAGCCTGAAGCTTTTCATACAAGAGAAGCCCTTTAAGGGTTCAAACTTCCTTCTCAACTCCGTAGCACATCAACTTAAGCACAGGCAGGCTATACATCCTGGACTACAGCACTGCTCTGCATCAGCAAGAAGCAAACAGCACATGAGGATAACTTCTTCAGTGCCGTCCCAAAGAATCACCAGTAGAAATACACATCATCTAAAAATAATAAAATTGAACTGTCCTTTGTAGGGCAGAGTCACCTGGTGGAGCGAGCCAGGAAGTGGCACTGGGATTTTCCTCTTCGTTTTACTGAATCATTGGTTTGTTAAGTTTTCTCTATGTATATTGTATTTGGCAGCATTTTGCCTTTAGCTTTTCTGCAGGCTATTACAGAGAAGTTTCCACACACCCACCATGCTCTTCCTGCAGACTTACTTTGCTGTTTCTCATTAGCCTGTTCTACTTCTCAAAATATTTTAAATGGAGGGGGCTTTTTTGCTGGTATACTGAGACATCTTATTTTGCTTATTTTATGTGCTTGGCAGTGGAGTCCATAGAGCTACTGTTTTGTTAAAATCTCACCTCTCCCCTCTCACTCTCAAACCTGCCACAAGAGCTGATATCTGAATTTTGGCTCATTTCCTGCCAGTGGCCGAGCCACTCTTGGGACATGTTCTCACTCCAGCAGGCATCTCAATCTTTTCTTCTTAGGCCAGTCTAAAGTACATCTACTCCGCAGTCTGTGACAGCACCTGTCACTGGGCCGGTGCACTGAAATTCCCCTGCGTGGCTGGTCAGCTGGGTGCGATCTCATCTGCCCAGAACCTGGTGCGGTGCAGCTCTGGGTGGGTTTTGTAGCTTGCACTGAATTCCTGCGCTGCCACCCTATTCTCAGTAACTGGCTTCAAGCTAACACAAGACGTCCCACCCCGCAGTTTGACTACAGCAGACAGATCCCTAGCGAGAGCAAGCTGAGAGCAATCAGATCACTAAATGATATTTTGCTGTTGCAGAATGACTGGACCAGCAACGCCGGAGGGTTAGCAACTGATGAGCTGCTGTAACCCGAGTGCTGTATTCCTCCTGCACCACCAGCTCAAGTGTCAGCAGTGCTCAAGCTTTTACCCTCCTCCCAGCTGCTCTGCTCAGCCAGCTAACCCAAAGACCATTTCGTTCCAGCGAGCAATTCATGTACGTGGACATGAGTCAAATTAGAGAAGAAATTCGTGTGTCACACCAGCCTGGCAGGGAAGATGACATTAATGTATCCTTTTGCACGGAAAATGAAGAAGATATGCTAATATTCTTGCTTTGCAACTTGTGATGTAGTGGCATATACAATCAAAAGCCCCAGAGACAGCTTTGAAACAACAAGGGCCTGATACGTGCCTGTCAGCTGTGGGTCTGTTATATTAGTGTGTAATATGTACAGCCACAGCCCTAAACACAGTCACGCCAGATGTGCTAAACAACTTTGACTTTATAAAGTAAAAGGAAATTAAAATTGTCTATTCTTGATTTTTGCTTTAACTTAACCTGAGTTTATAACAGCAAAGATAAAGGTTCACATCATACAGATAACAGCAAAATATTACTGTTCCTACCATTCCATGAAACAGTTTGTGCAGATCTCAGAAATGGCAGGGATAGCAAAGGCTCAGGCTGAGTGAGGACAGCGAACAAAGGTGAAAGCCTGTGGAGTTCCCTTCCATTTCTCTTCTTTCAAATTTTTGCACCTTCAGTCTTTGTAGCGATAGACTTAACTGCTCATAGGGCACAATGTAATACTCACAATTCTTTCCCAGTTGCAACATTTCTACCTGACCCCAACTAGAAACACAACAGAAGTTCCAGGGTGACCTTAGAGCAGCCTTCCAGTGCCTGAAGGGGCTACAGGAAGGATGGAGAGGGGCTTTTCACAAGGGCGTGTAGTGATAGGACAAGGGGGAATGGCTCTAAACTAAAAGAGAGCAAATTTAGATTAGATATTAGGAAGAAATTCTTCACCATGAGGGCAGTGAGGCCCTGGCCCAGGCTGCCCAGAGAAGCTGTGGCTGCCCCCTCCCTGGCAGGGTTCAAGGCCAGGTTGGATGGAGCTCTGAGCAACCTGGTCTGGTGGAAGGGGTCCCTGCTCATGGCAGGGCGGTTGGAACCAGATGACCTTTAAGGTCCCTTCTAACCCAAACCATTCTATGATTCTATGATTACAACAGAACAAGGGCGTTTTCAGAGTAAAATGGAAAATGTTGTTACCAGTCTTCACTTCCCTGACAAATAAGCAGCTGCTGCTTATGAAATCACAAATATTTGAAAAGCCAGCACGGTGAGGGTTTGCACTGCTGTAGTTACATGTTTTAGCCATAAAGACTTTATCCAGCTGTAGCGCTTATTATTCCACAATAAGACTTACAGCTTATTAACAAAAAAAATCCAAGTTAATAGCTTTATCTCACAACTGAATAGATTTAGCACAGCACACATCCTGGGCCATGTTTGGTTAAAACAATCATGTTGAAGACGAAGAGCAGCTGTTTCGGGCATTCTTGTTTACCATCTTGGCTGTGACCATACAGATGCTCTTCCAACCGCTGCAGACATGGGAGGTGTCCTAGGAGTTTCACCACACCATGTGTCCACACAGAGAGAAGATCCAGGTCCTGAAGCTATGTCTGCGCTGCAGGCCAGAGGCATGTTTGCAGCACGTCCACACGGATCTGGGCTAGTTTTCTCCTAGTGAGTGTGACAGCAGGAATATCATGACAGTAGCTGTGGTAACAACATTTCACTGTGTCAACAGCAAAACAGCATGGTGGTATTATACAACCTTTTGAAAATGGGGACTGGGAGAGCTGGGGGACTACGGATGACACCACCTCTCTCTCTCCTCTCACTGAACACCAACTGCCCTGTCATGATGATTGTGCTGGCAGTGTGAGACCTGTGTTTTGGGGACTTCACCCCCTGGCAGAGGACACAAGCATGAAGTGGTGCTACAAGACTGAGCCGTACTCTCCCCTGGGCACAACACTGCTTGTTTAGACTCAAATTCTACCTCATCCAGCTTCTACTAGGACACAGGACTGTCCCCTTAAGCATGGCACTTCTGATCTGGTAGACAACGATTTTGCTAGATGGTGAGGTTTTGGCAGCAATAAGTGACAGGAGGTGTGTCTCTGTTTCCTGCTCACTATAGTGTGGCTGATCCCAAATTCACCTGATCTTCTTGTCCCTAGGAAAGTTCACCCCATAGGTGAAGGTACAGCACAAGCTGAAAGCGGACCTCATTCAGGCCTACTTCACCTCTTCTTCTCCCAGGACCCACCAACCTCGCTAGGTCCATACATGGGACACTTCTCTCTTACAGGGGTAGAGAAGGGCCAGGCTGCGGCATGGCTCAGTGCTGCTGAATAGGACAAGAGACAAATACTAAAAGGGACACAGTGATATCGTCCACCAGTAACTGTTATCGCTTGGTATCAACCTTATTTAGATTTGTGACACTACCAATGGTATTAGGGCATTGCCCATCAGGACATGGACATTCAAGCTGCAGAAGCTCATCTGTGATTCAAAGGGAAGTTGAAGCTCCCATCCATATGGCATAGTAATTAATCTAAAACTAATCAAGGTACATCTCTACCTGCTTCAGCCAAAATTGCAACTGTAGTATAGGCATTCCTTACTTCCCCACATCTAGCACATTCTCTCCTTATCTTTGTAAAGAGTGGGACAAAACAGTATCAAAATACTGAGCTTTCAAAGCCAGCTAACCTTCATTCTACCTGCCTCTAAATGTTGCAGACATCATCATCTCCAGAAATTAACATTAACCTCTGTAGGACCAGAGCACTGATGCAACCAATATTTGCTTGGAAGGATCAGAAATCTCAACCCTTTCCAAAATTGGAAGCCATTATTGTCAGGCACTCTAAAAGGTGCTCCATCAGAAATAATTGCAATTGTCTTCATTACTTTGCCTCTCTATAATTAATCACTGCATTCACATTTGAAGTAAAATTTTTTAGACGGAGATGGATTTAAAAGTCTGGAAAAACTGGGTTTACAGACAATGGAAATATTCATTAAAAATATTCTACATACGTAGATAACTTTACATAGGCTTTAGGTAAATAAAATCAGGCACATAATTTAAAAATTTGCGATTTATATAACAAAGTCCCATTAAATAGGATCTAAATATAAGCAAATAACAGTGTCTAGATTTTATCATACCTTCAGTCTGGCAATCTGAAAGAATTCTGTAGATGTTATTTAGGCTTCAAAACACCTCTCATACCTACAAACTCCATTGTGCAGCTGTGGAAACTACAACACAGCACGGTGAAGTGACACAGATCAGGAACCAAAAAATGTCAAGTCATGAAGGAGAAGCTTTTAATACGGTCAGTGTTAATACAGGATGGCACCTTCTGGCCTTCTGCATCTTAGGATCAGTAGTTAATGGACAGGCAAGGGAACACTAAGTCACGCTCACCACACTTCCAGCACAATGGTAAACCTGTTAATGTTCTCTTTTTGCTGTAACTTTGGTTAGCACTTCCCTCCCATGCTAGCAGACATGTCTGCATGCATGTTACAGCCTCCATCCTGCAGATGTTCACCACAAGGTTTAGCACAGATTCCTCAGTCATCAGTTATTTCTACGGTGTCAGCTGGACCTCCCCAATCACACCTATCAGAAGATGGTTGCAGAGATGCATCTTCACTTCTGAGCCAAGTGCTGGCCTTGCTAGCTCCACTGCAACCCCAGCCATCCTAATGGGATCACAGCAGTGGGAGAGAAGGCTCCCTTTATCCATCAACGAGAAAACAGCAGCAAACGCAGCAGCTTGGCCAATGCAGTAGCAGCAACCTGAGTTAAATGGATTTGCCACATACAAAGCTCCCTACCTGGCTGCTGGAGGCTCTTGATTGCCAGCAGAGGACTTGGAAGGCACTTTGCTGATAAAATCAAAGTCAGGCTTTTAAAGCTCAGCACGCAGGATCTGCCCACTGGAAGTGGAGCAGACAGCATCTGGCCTTGGACCAATCTCAGCTGAAAAGAATTCAAACTAGTCTAACGGGGAGGCAGACATTAGTTAGGGGTTAGTAAAAGCACTCAGCAGATTACCTGCCCTTTTTTCTGGTCCAAAAACAAGTGTAAATGAAGCAGCTGAGAGACCTAGCAAGGGAAAAAAGAGAGCCATTGTGGCAACACACGTAAAAGCTTTGAGAATAAGGTCTGTTGGAAGCATAAGTAATCGAGGCGAGAGATGAGCATGACACTGGGCACCAATGTGCAGGGACTCACATACACATAAAAAGCAGGGACACCCACCTGTGGACTACACCTATGAATGTAGTTTCTCCCTTCCTCAGCTTTCCCAGAGAGATGAAGAAACCACTCCATAACCCCAACTGACTGGGTGTTACCTAGCAAGTGTGTTTAAAGAATAAAGCATATTATAAAGGCAACGGGCTGCCACTCCACTCTTTGCACTTGATTGATGCTTCCCACTTGAGAAACCCGCAGTGTCTGGCCACCTCTGTAATCCAGACTTAAGATCATTAAGAACAGAGTGCATTTATGACTAATTTAGGCACAGGATTAGGTGAGAGACATGTGGCAGTCATTTTAGTCCTCCTGACGGACAGGTCTGAGAAGGAAGGTAACGCTGGGGAATTACTCACAGCAGAGGGGGAGTTTGCACGCAGAAGCGTATCGCGCCTCGCTGTAGGCAGGCCCTGCTAAGAGCAAAACCATCAGCTTTATCCTCTGAGCACAGGCCTGAGTGAAGGAGGAAACTGAACACAAAATTCTACAAGCAGTATCCTCACGGCCAGGGCCTGCGTGCCATGCCTAGCCTGGAACAACTACCCGGTTTGGAGATGTCAGACAGTACTAAAGACTCAAAGGGAAACCAGCTGACATTAATGTTGATGGTGGAAACTTAATTTCATCCACCCTTTTTGTTTGTGCAGTTCATTTCCTCTCCTGGGGACTGTTTGTTATTGTCTCTCCCAGCCTGGTCTCTCTGCATAAATTTATTGTTTGGTTCTGCTGTCCTGTGCATTCACTGGCTATTGTCTGCTTCTCAGAGACACCAGCGAAAGAGCCAACAACAGGGAAAAACTGGAAACAGCTACCTGGATTATATCTCAAACAGTGCTGGGTTTTTATTGATTTGGGAAAAACAGATTCTCTAAGATGGAATGATGCAAGATACATCACACCATCACAGGAACAGTTCACGAAATAAATATATACCTTTCAAGAAAGCCATTCGTTGTTCCTCTTTGTTCATGTAGCATTGCTCAGCCATGAGATCTTTGATTTTGGACCCCAAATGGAGATCTTTTAAAGGAAGCTACTTTGAAAAGCAGCACGCTCAGCCCTTCTGAGATAACACTACAGGGTCTCCAAGTGTTTCTCAAACGGCATATTCTAAATCGCTCCTGACTTCCACAACTCTTTGCCATGTCACAGACCAAGGCACACAACGTGACCACTCCAGACACACTATTAAGCAGACTGGACAGAACTGTTGGCTGATAGGTTTGGTAAGCAAAGAAACAATCTCCCTCCGAGCAGTGGGATCGCATCGTTACAAAGCGGCTTTATCCAGCTTCTTGAATGGAAGGGTGGTCTCCACCCCCTGCCTCCCTCTTTCCCGATTCAAGTAAAATCCACTGGCAACGCCACAAAAGGCAGCAGCTCTCTCCTGCATAAGTTTTTGCTCCAAACTCCCACAGTAAATAGGTTTCAATTCTAATGGAAAAACAGGGATCTAAGTGTTGACTTTGAGGCAGTTGCACTGGCTATACCGGCCAGATACTAGAAATTAATGAAAAGATGCTGTTTGACTAGAGAGGATAAAATCAAAATCTAAATCATCACCAGCATTTCCCTCCCAGCGTTCTGGTTTAAAAACAAGCAAACGCACTGGGAAACTTCCCAATAAATTTCTCGGGCTAAGGGTCCCTAAAGTAGCGGAGCTGCGACCCCCCAGGGAGTGGTGAGCCCAAAGACGGACATGGAAATGACGATGCCGGACCAGACAGGTGGTCGTGAGCTGAAGCAGTTTGGGAACTGCTGACGCTGCACTCCCGAATGTTAAGGAGGTGGATGCCCATACTGAAACCCTCCCGCCTTCGTCTGCATGCCTGGTCCTTTTAACCGATAACCGGAGTGATTGCTAGCTCTGGCAGCACCACAAGCCATATTTCCCCACGCATGAAAGGCTCCTGGACTGTTTCTCAGAGTTATTAGGCACAAACAGGCTTTTCATCGACGCCAGTCATGCATGCCTGCTCCCTCCACCTCATTTATCATCTCCTGCCAAGGCACTCTGCCCACTGCCAGCAGCACACTGTGCCCCACTCCTCTTCCTAAAGGCGAGCCGTACCAAGTGGGCACACTACAGCACCAGTCATTGTGCAAATGCTCCCTGCCCCACACACAGGAAGGCAAAAGAAGGGCAGAGGAAGGTACATTATCAGAAACCTCTGGGTTACGATGATCTGTTGGCTGTGGGAGGTTTTCTGCAGCTCTCCTGTGAAGAGCAGACTCGAGGCTGCAGCTTGGGGATGGTTAGGTGGTTGGGAGCAGGATTTGTGTTGGGAGGATAAAGCCATTAGCCTGTTTGGCACAATTGGTTTGTGCAGGGTGATGAAAAAGGATACGTGCAAACAGGATCTGGGAAACCCAGGAGATTGAAGGAGAGCGTCAGAGAGCTGGAGAAGAGTGTAGAACAGGTGATGGGAGGGTTGTAGAGCCAGAGGAGGTAATGGCAGGGCTGAGCCAAGTCTTAGGAAGAGAAGCAGAGAGCAGAAGGGTTGGGGATTGGGGCCAGGGCAAGGCAGCAGGTGGTGGAAGGCTCGGGGTGACATGCAGAGGATGAAAAAGTGCTGGGAGCATGGTGACAGCATGGCAGTGCATACGAGCGAGCTGGAGGAGGCTGGTGCTGCACCCAAGGCATCGCTACCTCTCCCCACTGCAGCCACACACGTGTCCCAGCTGCTTACATTAGAAACGTGACTGGTGCCAATGAAAAGCTCACTTCTGCCCAGGCCTCCATCTGACAGCTCCACTGCCTGGCCAAGGCCTTGCACCTGCCCCACTACCAGGGCCGTAACAGCCTTGCTGATGCTCCCCTTCTGCTGTGACCCAAGAGCGGATTCCTTTTCTGCTTCTCCTCTCCTGAGGTGAGCTGGAGAGAAGGTGGCAGTCAGTGCCCAGGGCCCTTCGGGAGTGGGAATGGCTGAACGAGTTGGAACTAATTGAAAACATGCAAAGAGCAGCAGGATTTACTGCCCGGTCATCTAATCCTGCCACTCAGGACTGACACGCTTGAAGTCACAGCATGTGACAGAATGACCAAGCAATGAGGACAGGATTACAGAGCCCCAAATGAGATTACGCTCCTTGGTGGGGACACAAGCTGCTAGGAGCAGGGAAAAGATCTGTGTTCAGCACCGAGCAGGGGTAATAAGACCAGACATCCAATGCTCTGTCTGCTTAGAGAGCATCAAAAATAGACTCTCCGGAGAGAGAGAAAACACCCAAGCGAGCCAGCTGGGCAGACTCAGGATACTTGGGACACTGACAGCTCCTCAGCCCGTAAAATGAACTGGCACAGGTTTCTGCCAGTGTTAGCACAACTGTGGCTTCAAAACAAAACAGAGCAGGGCAAGGGAGCAGGAGGAAGGGGAGGGAGACAAGCCTGCAGCTGGCTAACTAAAACTGTAGGCTGTTTAAGACAGAAAGGGGAAAGGTCCAAGGGATCAGAGATAAGGAAGGTGTGGCTGTGCACAGCTCGCAGCATCTTAGCTTGTGGTAAATATATAAATAGCAGGCTGGCACACACAAAGGGTAATCAGAGAGCCAGCCACATTGTGCTGCACATGGACAAAAAGAATGAAGAGATGGGCCTTGCCCAGAGATTTTATCACCAAAGACAAAAGATCATGATGGATCCTGTGGGAGCACAAGAAGATCAGTCACCACAGCTCAGAGAGAGAGGAGAGGACAGTGGGACACGTCTCGAAGTACAGGAGCCTTTAGATTTAAGCTCATTTACTGAAGACAGATCTGTACAGAATACACTTCCAGCCCAGCAGCCCACTGTGTATTTGCCACCAGAAGATGCTGACCTGCAAAGTCTGAGGGTCCATTTCTGAATACAAAACCATGTTTTCCTCCCCTATTAATCCAAGTGAAGCAGGAAATTAGACAGATCTGCACAGCCACTTGCTGGTAAAAGCCACATGTTCCATGGGAGCTGCAGGAGCTCAGTGCTTCTGAACGTATGGTTATCTTTACAGGTTCCAATTTTAACACGATCCACTAAAGGCTGAAACCCAATGAACCTGTTCAGGGGTCCCTTTCCCATCTACGCTCAACACTTCTTTATCACAGGCTAGCTGGATACCCTTAAACCTTGGCATTGGGAAAGCCAGGATAAGCCTCAGAAGTAGAGTTCTCTTTCCTCCCTCTCTGGAAACTTCCCCCTAAGGACAGCACTACAGTCTTGTCTGGCATCTGTCAGCTTGAAGTGTTTTCCAGATAATTAGTCCTTTAAACTTCTCTCATGCAGGACAATCTAGCTCTGTTGTACCTCCTTCTCAAGTGAGCAAGTAAGGGTGCTGACATATATTTAACAGCAGCTGAAAACCAGGGCAACAGAAGCTGTTGCCACCCATATCTGCTTGTGTCGCTCATCTCTTGGAAATGGCTCCCTCCACAGCAGGGACAGCTAAATGAGATATGTCCACACCCGACCCCATCACACTTCACATCCTGAATACCTGAGGAGCCCCAGCTCAGCACTTCTGTACTGCCACACATCAGGCTGTAAATCACAGCTGTTCAATCCTCCCTGGCTGAAAGACTGCAAATTCAGTCTGAGAAGGGCAGAGACAGAAGCTGCTTCAACCATTCCTGACACCACGGAAGAATGCAAATGTATTCAGGGCATGGTCCCATGAGCAGCAGAGCTAATCTGCCTGCTTCCCATGGCCAGGAAGGGATGGTCTTGCTTTCCTTCCCTCCACCCATACTCCTCACAATGCAGTTCCGTCTCTTCCCTTGTGCTGGCTCAGGCACTCCAGACACATTTGTGGGCTCGAAAACCAGTATTCTCTTTCTTTATTTTTCTGGATTAGCTTTGTGATAGTTTAGAGATAACCTGAGGAGGTCCATAGAGCTGGTGCACAGTAACCCACTGGGAGCAAGAGCATTACCCCATTTGGGAGGAGAAGAGCTGTCACATCAGCTCACCCTGTCTCTTGGATCTGGACCCTGAGGCACACAGAAGCAAGCAACTTGCTGGAAGCCACAAGACAAAGTGCTGAAGGAAGCCAGGAGTTCTATTTTTCCTCACATATTCAGAGTAATTTAAATGTCAAGGTGGAAACAAAAACATGAACAGTCCTTGCTTTGTTATAAAAATCAGTCAATCAATCAATCAATCCATCCAATAACAACCTCTCAATCTTATCAATAGATCATATCCACCTTCCCAAAGTACCATGCAGGAAAGACTCTTCTGGTTCATTTACAGGTTGCAATATATTGACTGTTTTCTCTCAAGTTAGGCTGGCAGATGTGCCATACAACAATACCACACAAGGCACAGAGTTGCTTTCTTCCAGCACTGAATGGGGGGCTTCATTAACCCATGCAAAACAACAGCTTCCTTGTACCCTGCAGACTCTTCTCCCTTCTACCCAGCTTCCCACTGCCACTGGAACCACATTTCAAGGCAGCGAGATTCCTAAGAAAAAAACACCAGAAAAGCAGCACAGGGGGAAGAAAAACTGCGGTGCTGACTGCACATTCAGGTTGAAGAGCTGGTGAAGACACTATTGCAGTCCCAAGGTGAACAAGTTGGCACTGCAGGTCTGGGCTACTGTTGAATTTTTCCTATTCAGCAGCTACTCAAACACAAGTCAGAGTTTCTTCGGTATTCACACATAGTTTCTCACTCTGTCCTAAAAAGTGCTCTAATACAGAGAGTCAGCAACACCTTGTAGGACAGAGCTCAGAGCAAAGGCAGTGCTGCAAAACAGGCTTTCCCAGAGCCTATTCATGTCCATGGTGCAACTTCTTCAGGCTTACACAGCAGCAGTAGAAGTGCTGAAGGTTACAGAGGCATCTCACAAATGTTTTGTTGGGCATATAACACACACAGCTTTGCCTTAGCTCCACGTTTATCCCAGGTTTCAGTCCAGGTTTGGATTAGCCAGAAGTCCCTGGGTTAGCAGAGCCCCTCCACTGAAAAGCAACAGGCTTTGGAAAGCCAGGACTGACAGCCACAGTCTGCACAACGCTTGGCAGGGAAAAAGAAGGCAATTTTTGGCTTTTCTTTGGAAGAGGATATAGATTTTGCATATCCTTGTGATCTTACACGTGCATGGCACATCCCAGGGGCCCCTCACTTCTCTAATACCTTGCATTCAACGTGCTTTATAGACTTCATGGTATTTGGACTCCTAAGGATGGTATATGCACTTTTACAGAAGGTAAGGCCAAGACATACTAAAATGATGTGCCTGAGGTCATAAAAGCCTTTGACAGAGGAAAATAATTTCCTTCAACTCCCACTCCCACATTTTTCCTAATACGAGTACCCGCCTTGCCCATACGTTTCTACCACCCTTTTGCAAGAGGCATTGTATCTGACTGCATGAAAGCCACGTCTTTTATACAAGTCTTGCCCCAAAAATACAAGGGTACAGCCACTGTGCACATCTGCCTTAAGTCATGACAATCCATGGCCAGCAAGTAGGGCCACAAAATGCAGTTATGAAGTCCTTGCAGCTTTTATGCAAGCAAAGAACAGAGATAACAGCTATGTTCTGGTTCTGGCTCTAAGCCAGGGACAGAGCACAGGATACACCTGCTCAGATGAGACCACTCATCCAGCATCTGCTCGCTTTCCAAAAGCAACTAATGCCACTTCCCATTCACTCTTACATAAAGAAGTCTCCAGAGAATTATACACCAGGTATCTTTTGCGTAAGCCTTGCAGACGAACTTTTAGCCATCACGAACTTCAGATCACATCTGCTTTCTGTCAGTACCCAAATTATAGGTCACTAGATCATCCAGGCTTCTCAACAAATCAGCATAACAACTGACAAACTGGGGTGTAGATGGTCTTTTTCTTCACCGCAGAACGTGCTGACCAAAATAAATATTTCCCTGCCAGGGTGTTAACTGTGTTCACCTAACGTCAGTATCTTTCATGGAAGCATGCTCCTATTTTGACAGTGAAAATGAAAAGCACAAGCTGTGATCAACAGCATTGCTAACACTATCACCTGGGTACTGATGGAAAATACAAAACTCAGAGGCCTGAGGCAGACCCTAGTCTTAATCCTTCATTTCCAACCTCCTAAAGGTTCGCTAGGCACCACGCGTACTGTCTTCATCCCAAGAGGCACCTGCATGGCTGGTGAATGGGAGATTGGAAGGCATCGTCAAACTCAGTGAGAGAATCCCTAACCCCACCATCTCTCCCCCTCCACACGATGGCTGAAGTTGGCGATGGATGCAGATGAGATGCTAATGACCATCCTGACCCGCACTTTTACCTTTGAAGCTGCCATGACGGCTGCTGTGGCCGCGACGTTCAGGCCCCGCTTCCCAAAGTGCACAAGGGCATCATAGCTCCGGTCTTTTGCCTGGACGAGGCAGTCATCGATCTCCTGTCACAGCAGACAACAAAACAAACAAAAAAAAAAAGCACAAGAAGGACAAGTTCAGGGTGCTCCCAGCCTCAAACTCTCGGTGGGGCCAGGTCATCTTTTATGGAGGCAGACATCCTCCATTTCCTCCACCTTGGCTGCAGAGAAGTTCACAGCCAACATTTCCAAAGAGGAAAGGTTTGCAGGGGAGCAGTAACTCCCACTGCACGGGCTTTGGGAACTCCTTATTCTGCAAATGGAAGATTGGGACCCAAAATTGGGATATACTTGCACAGTGCAACCAGCACCTATAGGTCCTGGAAGCAAGCTAGACACATCCACCCAGGCAGAACAGACCAGGGCGTGTCAGGAGCCATTTGCAATCTATGGACTCTAAGGACTAATCGGATTGCCCCAGAGTTAAAAAGAATCATATTATGACACTGGGCAGCTGCAGCCGTACTGCCCTGGTCCAGGACTGGTGGTCTCAGAAGTATCTGAGATATCTCTGCACATCACATTTGACAGTTGGACTTGATGATCTTAGAAGTCTTTTCCAACCTTAATGATTCTATGATTCTATGATCACTGCAGCATCCGGCTTCAACATGCCCATGGAACTGGTAGGTCCAGAGCTTCTGGACTTTGATGCTGCTCAATATACAATGAATTCATTACGAAAGTTCCTGCTCTCACCCTCCCTCCCTCCCGACACAGGAGCCTGCATGATAATGGACAACAATGACTTCCAGTGCTCAGCTATTGGATGTGCTGGGTTAGTAGGGACTGGAGGCTGCAAGAAGCTGCTGGCTGTTTAGTGGTTCCCTGCCTATTTCTAGCAGATAAGAGCTGGCAACCCAAAATGCATGAGCGCTACTTGTGAGAAGCGTAAGCAGAAGTTCCCAGGAAGCAGAGAGACAGGGGACTGATCCCCACTGTCCTTCTTGGGTAGGACCGAGATACAACTCTTCATGCACTGCCTGTGGCTAAACAGATCTTTCACTTCCATAGTTGCCAATGTGGGAAGCAGTTCTTCACTTCTTAGTAGTTTGCATGTTGATACATGACTGATAGCTATTCTTAGCCCATGTATCCACATGAGCCAAATGGATCTGCCTGACAATGTCCCATTCACAGCCACAGGAATCTCCTAGGCAGGCAAATGATCCAAACTGTAACGTCCCCCTCCCCAAAATCAGCACCATGAATCTGAGCGAGACATTTCTCAACCCAGGACCTCAACATGCTACAAGCCTTACTTCAGCATGCTGTATGTCTCCCAGCCAGGCCAGTGCTTGCTAAGCCCCTTTCAGACAGGCTTGGCTATTTGTCTTATTGCTGCACCATGTTTTAGGCAGAGCTGGGAACAAAGTTAAGGAGCCCTGGCTGCCAGACCCTGTTTCTCCAAGTGTTATATCCAGCCACAACACAGCACTCCAGCTATATTCGGCCTCTATGTGCAAAGCAGCTCAAAAGGTATTTTTATCCCCTTCCCTCCTAACTTCTCAAGTGCACAAAGATGAGTTAATATGTGTGAGTGTGCTGAACAGATGCCAGTATTTAAAAACACAACAACCACAAAGAACAAAAACACCAACCAAAAGGAGATGATCAAATGACAGAGGAAGAGAATCAGCAACTCCCAGCCCTTCAATGAAAATGAGTGATATGAAGACTGGAGTAAACACATTGCAGATCTGCTCCACCCAGAGAGGACCTGGGCACCTGTGATTACCTTTTCTTTTGAAGACAGTGTTGGATGAACAAATTTCCTGTACAGGAGGCTGGAGCCTTTTGTGTATGGAGACAGCAGCCAAGCTACAAAAGCTATTTTCAGTTCATAGTAGAATGGAAACCTAGAAGAAAGAGAGTTGTTAATGTCCATTCCTAATTTAACCACTGTCCTTAATGAGAAATGCTCAGCACAGGAAGGGATTGGCCAGTCTAGCCTAGAGCAGCTTTTGCTTACCAAAGAATCCAAAGAGCAAGAAACACTCACCCTTGCACACATCTCAACTAGGCATGTGGGTAAATCTTTATTTGGGTGTGAGGGCCATTATTTAATGGTGTGGATGTGACTCTGCTGTGTGATGAGAGGAGCTTTCTACATGCAAAGAGCACAGATGCTGCCTTCATAGCATCCCCAGTAGTTATGAGGGAGCAAAGAGCACACCAGCAAATCGGTATTTCATCAATATATTTATGCACTTTTCATGTCTCTGCCTTTCTGCTTGTAAGATAACGCTTATCTGACTGAAACTGAAATACAAGAACCTTTGCTGTCCAAGCAACACGCAACATAAAGGTGCAGATCCACGCTGCAGCCTTCAGGTAGCACTGCAAAACATGACACTGACTAACAACAGGACATGCTTTAGCTGTAACACCAGGCTAGGGACTTCTTGAGATTAGATTATCTGGACAGCACTGCACTGTCACTGAGCCAGCTGGGCCATACAGCATCCAGGTCCAACCCGATGGGCCTCTGCAGTGCTCTGCTCTGAGCATGGATTTGCCAGGTTGTTCTTCCACCTCACTGAGGATCTCTACAGCGTACTTGATTTCACAGGCTGGACAAGCCCTCTGTCATTCCTCCCAAGAGACCCACATAACCCATCCTCCAAAAAAACAAAGTTCCAGATGAACACAGCAGAGGTAGATCCGCACGCAAATTAGACAGAGACACAATAACATCTTTTATCTCCTTTTCAACAGATCTGACTTGTTGCCATGTACCCCTGATTCCCTTGGTCTGGAGGACTCACTAGAGGCATACAGTACTACACAGGAACCAGCTTCAGGTGAAGGCCATGCACCACAGTTAGATTTTCATCCTGAAGTCTACAGATCTCACTGGCTTCCACCAGAAAGGCCTTACTAAAAAGGGAAACCAAGCAACAAACATTTCCAAACTCAAGCATCAAAATTTCAGGAACCAAACCCGATAATTGGGCATTTCTGTGCTCTCATCCTGACAGAGGTCACCAGGAATCCTTCCACTGGCACCAGACAGCCCCCATCAGTATGGACTGTCACTGTCCTCCACCAAACTGTAAACCCAGCCTAATCAGCAACGCACCCACGCAGCAACCTACAAACTAAGTCCTGCGCTGCAGGGCTGTTTCTGCCTGATGCCTAGAGTCCGTGTACTTACTGTAGGACACAGCTAGGTAAGACTAGAACCATGCCTGTAGCTAAAGCTACTGTTGTTCACGTGATGATCTCTGTAAGCATCCAACTCGGCAATCAGCTGCACCTCCCTCTGACAGGCAGGGGACTGAGACTCTGCTAATGATTTCCCACTAATGAGATATCACTGAGCACTTCCATCCTCTTTCTTGCTTTTCCTGTGACAGCACTGAGAAAGGAAGCATGGCTCCTCCAGACAAAACACCTTTATGCACCTGAAGCTGCCAACCCCGGGTTCATGAGCCAGTGCACCTTTGTGCCTCTTTTTCCCCCTTGTAAACATTTCCATTTTCTTTCCACTTCATGCCAAAGACCCTCCCCCATCTGGTGCTCACCAGCAAAGAAAGAGATCCGTGAATGTCTCTGCTGTCGTGAAGAGTGCAAATATGATCCAGTACATCATCCATTTGACCTGGTAAACAAAAGGATGAAGGTGGCAATGAATCTGGATCTCACCAGCTCCAAAACAGCTTGCTCCATCTTTTCCCCGCTGCAGTGGGGACAGTACCTGCAGTCTCTCTTCACCTCCCTGCAGGTACTGAAATTATTTCCTGAGCACCTGTCCCCCAGCTATATAACTGCTCCCCTGGGATTTATGTGTATATTTACTGTTACAGCAGTAGAAGGCACTGCCAAATGCCTGGGAGCATTGTCTTTCCAGGGCAGCTTCTGCCAGCCTTGTTACAGAACAGCAACTCCCTCAGAGTCTCACTGCCAGCACGGTTCTCTCAGTCAGATGTTACTGCCAGCAAAACTTTTAAACACAAACCAAGACCTGGTGTGGACAGGCTTGGATCAGCCTAAAACATCATTTATCGAAATGACTATTACCAAGCAGAAGAAAAATAAACTACATTGATATAAGTTTTGACTAGTAAATAATGTACTGTGTCAGTGTAAATTATTACTTTTTTTTTCTATTTTTTTAATCAGACCCCGAACAGACATATTGCCACCACTGGCGTGTTAAGCTAAAAAACAATTTTAAGTGCAGACCAGGTTTTAGATCCGCTGTTCCCACATTTGGGTCATGACCCCATGCGTCTGATGTGAGTTCCTCTTTTGCAATTGAATTTCCAACAGGAATTGGATCTTTCAACAAAGTATTTTCCAGAAAAGGACTATGGAAATGTTAAGTTTCAGTGGCAGACACTGCTTGGGGGTGCTAGCGCACGTCTTCAGCATTTCCAAGCAAAGGGTGTGCAAACCTTCAGACGCACAGCTATGCAAGGGCTGCAGGGGCATTTTGCCTTAAGCATTTGATGTGTTCTGTAACACTTACTATTCTCAAAATATCCAAAACCATTATCTGAAGGAGGGGACTGACAGAAAGGAAAAAATCTCAGCAGCCACAGTGAGTCCCAGTTTGAGTTTGCACTAAGGACTTAATGGGATAGCCATCTACACTGTTACCTAGAGGAGAAAATGGGCTTGTTATCCGTGGGATCTTGAGAGGATTGAAGAGTGGGGATTTGGAGGATGAGTCAGGTGCAGTGAAGTTAACAGAGCTCAGGTTATGAAGTGCACTACAAATCCTACAGGACCCCAACAGCATCCGAGTGGTTTTGATTCTCCCACACTTGACTTTCCCCAATGGCCCCATATGCCTTTAGAAACTGGGGCCAAGGGAAGATTTTTCAGCTAAAGGACAAGACAGCACACCCAGTAGCCAGACCTGCCTGTAAATAGGTCACTCTACAAGGAAGGATGTTTCTATCTGAAGATTCAGTCGTATGTGCTTCGAGTTGCCTCCTCTGATCCTTGTTTTGAATGAGCAGCTAAAGCTTCAAGGCTTTTTGAAAAGGCTTTGATTTATGCTGCTCTTCAGAAACAAAGGAAAACACTTCAAGCTCTGGATGCCAAGCACCTTTTATGTCCGCCGTACATAGCTGCACCACCAGAGAAATAGCATACATTTTTCAAGGAGCACATCAACTCTGCAGAGGAGCCAGAAGCACAAACCCGAGTCTCCTTATTTGAGACGTGCCTAGCAATCAGCCATCCCACCTTCAGGCCAGTCTTCCTTCCCCTTGCACTGGTTTATGAGCTTTCCCAGAATACAGGCAGCACCTTTACAATGCGGCGAGGAGCAATCTTAGAAAACAAGCCCCGCAGCACAGCCACAAACCTCATTACTCACATATTCTTTGATGTCCTTTGATTTCACGGCTTTGTAAGAATAATACGCAGGGTAAAGAGTGCCAAATATAAGCCTGAAAACAAACAAACAACAAATGGATTAAATTGATTTCCTGTCACAGAGAAAGACTTTTTCCCCCCCGTCTGTCAAATGTGTTTCTTGCACTATCAAAAACTGTTAGGATTTGATTTAAGCTTGAGTGCACTAAGTACAGCACAGGAACGATTTTGCATCACTGAATTCAGAGAAACTGTTGCCAGTGACATGAGTGAAGAGCAGGGATTCAGGTTCACTTTGCTTTTGCAATGGTTTCCATAGCTGTACCTTATGAGTTACATTATGTTTCATGTGTAACAAAAACACAGGCCACCATGTTTTTAAAAGGAAATTAAAAATCTGATTTTAAAATAATCTACTGTGACATCAGGAATATAGGAGCATTGCTTTCAGAGGCAGAACAAAGTGCGAATCATTTGCCTGAAATCCCTTCCACCTCTATTTAATACTCTGAAAAGCTGGCAGAGGATAAAGCAGCATCCAGGTTCTACTGGTGCAAGTGTTTGAATGCTGGGGCCTTTTCCTACATTAAATCTGCTAAAGCGAAGAGCCCTGCGCTGTTTGGTATAGTCCATTTAGGCCCATCAAAGGAGGAGGAATCTGCCCACCAAGATATGTCAACAGGATCAGGCCTAAAAATCCCAGCTTTGTTGTTCTTTCAGACAGTTTCCCTTCATTTTCAAGTCTGAAAGCTATGCTGTCAGCTTCAAGATTTCATGTAAGAAAGAAACGAGGATCCATAAGTTAAAAATAGCACTACTGAGAAAAAACGTTGAGAATTTTTCATACTAAATCCTCTCTGCATCACTGCCTAGCTGTGCTTATTCACTTCGATGATTCTGGACATAGGCATTGGCTTGTCAAAACCACTTTGCCCTGCCCAGGTTTCAGTCAGTTTTATTCAATGCAGTAGGATGATGCTGCAAAGTCTGAATTTAATAGATTGCAGGGGAATATTTATTGGCTTGCAACCACCCCTCTTTCCACTGGAGTTTTCGCTTTGAATTCGTACAGCTGTTTCCGCTGCTCTTGGGAATGGAAATGATCAATGTTTCAATGCCTAATTGTGGAGCCACATGGACCCGCAGTTGTCTTTTCCATCCTGCCAGTAGCAATTGTGTGCTGTGGGACTCATAATTACAGTTGAGTCCATTACGTGCAGAAGACATTAAAAATTAACACTCTGGGATATGGTGTACCATCGTACTTTCCGTAGCTCAAGAAGGTATTTGTGAAAGAATGGGATGAGCCAGCACACATCTTGATTTCCAAAGCAGTGACTGAATACATTTTGTCTGCTATTCATCATGCTTACTGTAGCATAGCTTAGCAAAACCTGAAGCACAATGCAGACTTCAGAAAAGCAGCTCCTGAGTGAGGAGATTCGGTGTTTTACAGAGGCTTCACACTAGTTTCAAAAGGCTTTGCTGGAAACAGTCAGCTCTCAACCTATTTCACCCATGGGGGCTGTGCTATATGCAGGGATTAGATATAAATGCTCAGAAAGATTCTGGGAAACCAAACGCATTTTTGTCCCTTGCAGTATCTTAACAAACAGCAACACTGGTTAAGGCAGGGAAGAACACACAGACAATAGCTTGATCCTGTTCTCACTGAAGCTAATAACAAATATTCCCTCTGAGTTCAATGCTAGCAGGACCTAATCCAAAGAAGTCTGAGCTCACAAAAGGAAGAAAGCTCCACAATATTCAGAAACTAACAGCCAAGCACATGAATAACGTTTTTGGCTCCAGTTATAAAAAGTACCGCATTTCTGTCCTTCCTTCTTGGCCTGGGCTGGCTGCTATCTCACGCTTTTATTTCCTGCAGACAATCACTGAATGATTGATACTTGTTTCCTCAGTTTGTGCTAGTAAGAAAAAGTAACTGGATCTTCAAGAAGCAGACATATTACAGGATCACCAGAAAATAAGTAGCTGCAGACAATAAACACTTGAAAAAAAATTCCTGTGAGGGAAGGAAACTGTGCAATACTTTTGCATATGCAGAGCAAGAGACAGTTAATAAGGTGATGTGCTCTCCCTAAACTGGAGATTGAGAGCTTCACTGATTTGCCTTGAAGCGCGTTGTGTGCATATATGGACATTTCTAACTGCTACGGTTTATCCAACCAAAAACTGTTTTAAGGAATGTTGGATCTCAGTCTTGTCATTGCTGTAGCTTACTATGTGGCTTGGAGTCACTTAACTTCTGGGTACACCCTACAAACAGAAGATAAAAGCATTTCTGTAAAGCATATTTAGGGTTTTGGAGACAAATACTGCACATTGACATACTCCAGTCTTCACTGGGGTTTGGATCAGGCTTGAATATAATTGATTTAATTCAAACATACACATCAGTCCTCTATCCCTTCCCTTAGTTCCTCTCCCCTGCTAAAGACACTACTTCTCTCTTCCCCCTCATCCATGCTTCACGTGTAATTAAAGTTATTGTTGACTCCTGCCTTCCTTCATCCCCGTGCTCAGATTGTTGCCAAATCACTTCTCCTGCACACTATACACAAAACCACGGCTGATTCTTTGTCCCCTTGGCCAAGCCACCAAGTCATTCCCCGTCAAAGCCTCCTATCCAGCCTCCCTTGTGTGCTTTACTGATCTCTAACCCACCTGGATGCATCAGTGTTTAAACCTCTTCCCTCTGCCCCTCACACACACGCCCAGAGAGGCTGCCCTTGCCTACCAAACTGAAGTAACATTATTACACTTGCCTTCCAGAAAAATGCTGCTCCTAACTACTGTTTGTGTGGTCTTTTCCCACATCCCACCTCATTCCCGTCTCTCCTTTGCTGACTGTAGTGCCACCAGCTGCTTACTCTGCTGTTCCTTGTATGTCTTCTCCCACACCCTGGAGCTCCTCTGCTCCTTGCTCTTCCATTGCATATCAGCCCATTGCCTCTACATCAAGCTGTTCCCTGACAGTTATCCTGACAGCCCACAGTTTGAGGGGCAGCAGCCAAAACTACACAAATTCCAACCATGCCATTCCCTGGTTTCTCCTCACTTTTATAATCTTCTTCTGCAACACTCCAGTTCTACCTGATGTTCTCTGAACCACACCACAGGAACTTCAGCTTTCCTCTGCATATCCTCAGAATTGCAGCACAGACCCTCAGTTCCCTCCCACAGCTGCCAGCTGAACTGGGAACACACGTGCTGTGACTCCTTCCGTGGCACACGCACTGACTGCCTGGCTGGTGCCTGCCAGCTGCCAAGTCAAATTAACGACCTACCTATGGAGTTAACACAGCAGCTTTTACATCTCCCGGCAGATGCTGCTATGAGACATCTCCCACCCAGCAGCTAATTCTTATGAATAATGTAGAAACTTTGTATTTGAGACCTCTCTGACCCATCTATTTTGGCCTCAATCACTTTGCGGATCCAAAGCTAGCAGCAGTGGAAAAACAGACTGCTTAAGCCTCATTTCCTTAGGAAACCAAGCTACAAATACAGAGTCAACCCACTCCCCACCCATTTCCATCTTTCAAAGCTCCTTTGAATGAGCTATGTACCCTGGAAAGCCTTGGCTCTTTCACCCTCTGTGCAAAAGCAGAAGCAGACATCCTGATCAGCAAACCAGGGACTCTCAGAGCTTGATGTAGTAGTTGCTACGTTTAAAGCTACAGAGGTGAGTTCCTACAGTCTGGGCTAAAACAAACACACACCCTCAGGGTATAGGGAAAGGCAAGGATGCAGTGACTTTCATCAGCCAGGTAGGAGAAGCTCACTTACAGCACTAAACAAATAACCACAATAATCTAACAGTTCGTACACTGCTCCATGCTGGAGGTCTACATCAATGACAATCACCTTGAAAAAGGGCAAAACAGCATCTGTAAAGAAATCACTGAAGAGTCAACTAATTGTGCAACAGGAGGCAACAATCTAAATAAAAGGTTAGTCTTCCTAAAGAACAGGATAAGGATTAATGCTGAAAATCTTCTAATCCTATTAGGCACATCAGTAGAGCAATCCCCAATCTGGACCGCTGCGCGCGCTTCTGGCCTCTCTTTGTCAAGAGGGACACGGCGGAGGCAGAAGTGGAAAGGAGAAGGGCAGCAAGTGTGTGTGGAAGCGCGCCGGGGAAGATCTGTAAGAGCAGCTGTAAACGCTGCAATTGTTTCATTTGCAGTAAAGATAAATAACTGAGGTTATTTGTTCCTACTCCTGATGCAGTGTAAGGGGATGTTCAACTGAATCAAGAGAACAAAGTCAAAAAGGAGGGGAAAAACCCTCTCTATCACTAAGAGTTAATGTGGCACTGAATAACTGTATTTATTTACAATTATATTACATAGAATTTGGGGTTTGGTGTTCCTTACTCAAGCACACCACTAAACGAGACAGGAAAGGATGAAGCTTCCCATATCGTGGGGTTTCCTGATTATGAGGGGAAGATTAAAGCAATTGAACGGTTAGCTCCTCTTTAGCAATCTCTGTCATATTCCAGGGGAGCAGCTGCACCATCGCCAAACCTCCTTCTGTCTCCACTTACCAGTACAGCCACAGCCAGCCCTGGCTATCATATCTTTCTACGCCTCTGAATCTGCTAGCACAGTGATCTGACCATCACAGAGCACCGGCTAACCCAGATGTGACAGTCTCCCTTATAGCACCAAGATTACAGCCTGGGGATCAGCATCAGAGCTGGTACCAGGAACGGGGAGGGCCCCACATGACATCTTGAGTTCCGATGATTTGGTGATGCTGTTTTCCTCATGAGGGGCCTGGTCGAACAGCCATTTACCTGTAAAATTAACTCTCCCATTCAGTACAGCAGCCACTGAAATAAGCGGAAAGACTCTCAGCGATGCTCAGAAGTACTGGCCAGGACTCAGGTTACCTCCAGAAATGCCTGCATATCCGTTCTCTTGAGTATTTTTAACCACACAGGTATTTTCTGGATGGTAATCTACTGTTACCAGCACACCAGCACAGTGTCGTCCACCTCCCAAGCTGTCCAAGTTTTGCTCATCTAGTTACCAAGCCACCAGTGGTGTTTGGGCTGCCCAAACATTCAGAACATTGTACTACTGCAACACAAATAGAACAGTCCTTATTTTGCCCATAAATAACTAATGTTCCCATATCGTCAGCACACAGCAGCCAAGATGGCAAACGCCTGCTCAAACACAGGGATGGACACATTTAGGAATCAGTGAAATATTTCCCATTTCCTCAATATGTTCACTGGGTAGTGCGTGCTTTGTACCCACGGAGCAGCAGCTGAGCTGTCACCATGCCAACATTCCTCTCTGAAACCGCCAAGAAGGGTGCCAATAGGTTTGCATTCCTTATTATCAGTCCTAATTAATGCTCACGCAGTGCCACAGATTAAAAATAAACGGCACTGTCTTTGCATCAAAGGTTTAAATCCAACAGCTGTGGAAGTGAAAATAAGCAGCGCACAAGGTCAGGGAAAGGGTTAACACAAGCCCCTTGACAAGGCCAAATGCCTGATATTCAAGAAGGGACTGGGGTGGAACAAGCACCAGCTGCAGATGAGGTGGCTCCAGGATGACATTCCCTGGGAGATGGCTCCTGCAGATTCTTTGTGGTCATTTTGAAGCAGAATAGGTCCTGCAGAGTGCTGACGCCATCCCCACCCTGGGCCCCAGGAGATGTGGATACACACCAAGAACACCAAAGGCACACAGTGCCTCAGTGACCAAAAGATCGCCTGAGGAAAGCGCTGGGCCCTGACACCCCCGAGGCAGATCAGGCTCGCTTCAAACTCCGTTTGCACCTCGAATCAAACATCCTAGCCAGGCTGGTTCAGCACTGCCCAGGACAGCTGTGCCCACGTCACTTGCCCAGTCATGCAGCACCTTCACAGGTATTAATAAGGTGTAAAGTTCAGCCAGGACATCCTGCTGAGCTCTGGCTGCTGAGACCTTGTCCTCATCAGCACTTCTGAAGCATCTTGCACACTCACAGCACTGAGGAAACAGAGGGCAGGTCCAGGAGAACTCGGTGTCTAGCACAAAGACGCTCTGCTTTCCATCCAGATCCACCTTGGACTTCTCAGCCAGGCTACTACAGAAGCAAACTGCAAACTTCATCTTGGTTAATGTAACCTAATGGCTGGTGAAACCTAATCTCTTCTCTTGGTGTAACTGCAGGGTAAAGGGACACCCAACTGCCCTTCCAGCAGAAATAACAGGAGCAAGGGCCGTCCTTGATGCTTCTAATTTAAGCAGTCTTGATCCTCCCAAAGAAGCACATACTCCTCTCCAGTTGACGTCACCTTTTTTTTTTTTTCTTTCCTCAGCCAGGGTACCCAGGAGCTGGAAGACAGCCAGGCACAAGCAGGTGAAGAAAAAAGGGAGACGGGTGGAAGAAGCCGTCTTGGCCAGCCTGGAGCTATCACACAACTGTTAGGTTTACTCACGCTGAGATACTACATCCAGACTTGTCTAAAGGTGGCAAACATCATTTCCTTTTCCGCAGTTCTTGTTATAGACAGACAATAGAAATGCTAAAATAATGATATTACTGATGGAGAAACCTTAGAAAAATATTGGGATTATCAAGATAATGCACCTGATGTCTACTAAAACCTGATGTTCCTACTAAAATCACCAGCAGTAAAGGTTCTCCCAGGGCTGATACTGACACTGACAACTCTGAGTATCATAATTCAAGCCCAGACAAGATAAAGCAGGTACTTCACCCTTGCTGGGCTTATTGTTCCGGGCTGTTTTCAAACAGAAAATGCAGAATCGCATCAGTTAACACACAAGCTAACCCTAGGAAGTTTTCTTTACAGTCCTTCAGAACAGAAAAGGCCTGTGTATCTGCTATAAAAATACCCCATGGCTCTGCAGCTATTTTAGGAAACAAATTTATTGCAGGTAGATGGCTTACTAAGCTGTCGTACTTCACGCTTTGTTCAGTGGAGCTGGGCTGCTGATGAGCAAGGGGAATTTGTTTGCTCCCAAGGCAATGCTTTACAGGAAGGGTCTGCGTGGAGGGCGTGTAGGGCTGGTGTGGGCCCCGACCCATCAGTGAGAAGCTGCGGGTTGATAGGAACGCTGTGCCTGGCACACCCCACGAGGCTCCAAGCAGCTGCCTGCAAGAGATAGTGTTTCGTGGGCCTGGTTGGAGGCATCTGCCCTGTCGCTGCTCCTCCCCGCTCCATGCTTCGCCTCAGCAGGGCTGCTGGAGAAAGCAGCCCACGGCACTGAGCTTTCTCCCGGCGCTGACACAGCCCACCGCTTCAGTCAGACCTTTTCAGGGGAGACGAAATAATTCATCAAAGTGTGATACTAAGGGGAATAAAATCTGTGCCTTGTAGAGAAGAAAACATTCTCTGCTATGTGACCGGGTCGGATCTTCACCCAGCTTCACTGCTCCAAAAAGGCAGGGCTTAGCATCTGTGTGCCCTGATGTTTTCCCTATCCAGTACCGACCGTATCATTCCTGCTTTGAGAGCCGGGTCTTTCTCCAAGCCAGATAAATGGCAATTTGAACACTAAATGGTATGTTTTAAATGGGAAGGGCTGCTTTTCCTGACTCCATAGAGGGGGTTGTTTACATGGAAAAAGGCTTTTTTAGAAGCACTGACATTATATTCCAGAGATGACAGATGGTTTAAAAATCTGTATTGTGAGTTAGCTTACAGATTTTGGTAGGCTCATGACACGAAAAGGAACAAAAAGAGACATATAACCTAACCAAGCTAATTTCTAGGCTAAAAAAGATATAAAAAAATGGATTGCATATCAACAAAGAAGTTCTGCATTATTTTTGTGTAAAGCCACAAAGATCATGCTGCAAGTATTATTTTGGAGTTATTTTAACTGATGCTATGTGAATCAACTTTTAGGAAGCATAAACACATAAAGGAGTCCCCATTTAGAGCATAATCCTACTCTCCGTGTATCCTAACACTCAGCTCAGGTCATGGAAGTCTTTCAACCACCAAAGCATAAGTGCTACCACTGGCTGAGGAGATGGTAAGAAACACAAAAGCTCTTTTTTGCCTGCTTCTCACTGAAAGACAGCTTTAGACTTCTAGTGTTGTACTCATGGGACAGAACACAGGAATAAAAAAATTAAATGAAAGTATAACTCGTCCAATTCATTTGCAACACAAGATCTCCTTAGAGTAACGTTACTTCAGCTTCCCAGGGACAGAATATTACTAGAAGTGCTCAACTAAGTGCAAGGAATATTCTAGCTAACTGATATAATTTAAAAAACCAAACCAATGGCCTCTTTGGCCCAAATATTCAGCTAAAGCCATGAAAAATGTTGACTTCCCACAGAATCACTATCAGTCCTGGTTTCCTGATGGTTCAATCCACTGTCACAAATCGAGCAGTCCCAAGGCTGCTCTGAGTAGCACCAGGTCTCAGAGATCTCCACAAGCTTTCGGAGGAGAACAGAAACCCCAGTTAGGTCTCTACAAGAGCCAACGAGAGCAGTTTGATATAGGAACACTTATCAGGTCATGGCCAGCTTGGTGCAAAATGGCCTGCAGAGAAAATCTTACTACTGTCTGGACATTTCTATAAATATACGAGTAGGTTAACCATAAACAGCATGATGCCTTCCATCAGTAACTGACCTTAACGTCTTACATCTCTGAGGACTCCACAACATTAACCGGAAAAACTAGAAGACCAAACATTTGGAGGGAGGAGCCACATCAAAAACACATGGGACCAGCCACAAAGACATGTGGGACCCCACTCAGTTATAAGCTCTGTGTTCCAGAGGTGGTATTTAACTCCTAGTTAAGTGAAAATAAACAAACAAACAAATCAACCCCACCACCTCTAAAACATCTCTTGTGATTTTGGTAACACATTTCAAAGAAGGATTTCAAAGTGTAGTATTCATATAACAATCCGGGTATCAAAGTCAATTGCACTTCCATTGATTTCTGATTATTTCTATTTCATCCGTGTTTCGTCCCTATTTTAAATGATAAGGACAGTGAGATCCACTTGAAATTGCACAGGAAGCTCATGTCAGAGACATGAACAGTACCCAGTTTTCAATGCCAGATTTAAAGCAAGAGCGTAGGAAACCTAAGGCAAGGTGACTCTACAGGTAATTTCAGAATATTCAGACCCTCTTAATGCTTTCGTTAGTATGGGTCTCAGAGTGCCACATGCCATATATAACAGCTGCGACATTGCAGGGAGTTCACGGGCCGTGCACACCACATTTCTCTTCGTGGCCCACAGACACAGAGTGGTATTTCTTCTGGATACTACAACAACATTCAAGGAGGGGCTGGGCACCTGTTTTTTTCACAAGAACCTGCATAATTTTTTCAAAAAAAGAAAGGAAGGAAAATGAGACACTGTCATACAGCTTGAAAAAGACAGACTTCTAGTCTTTTCTCGTATGTATTTGACAAGGATTTCTAGTATGAATTTAATAGAGTTCTTTCCTCCAGGGTCCTTTCTCATTTCATCCATCCTTTTTAATCCTTCCATTTTATACGGCTAATAACAGCGTCTTAATGAAATGCATGGCACAACTGAGATAAACAAGGAGGGAGAGATCTCCAGCTGGAGCTAAGCTGATACAGACCAGCCTCCAGTTTAACCTAGACATAAAGGAGAGGAAATCGGAAGCAAGCCTCTGTACGGAAGCCATGGATCACTAATGAATAATCAGAGCTTCTGGCTACACCTCTGAATTCAGCTTCAGCTACCAGTAAAATTATTTGTCTCTAATTAAAAACAATTAGAAGAAAAATGACCATTTATTGGATAATCCTAAATGACAGTGTTAGGATAAGTGACAAAAAAACAGCAGGTAGGGGAGCCTAAATAATACCCTGAAGTTCTCCTGAAGAACATAGGGGACAGTGAGCGCTTTGGCTTCTGAGCCAAGGAGCCTCATCGCTAGGGTTCACGGAGATTAAGAGAACTTTCCTCCAGGGTTGACTCCAGAGGAACCAGACTCACCCAGCACCTAAGGAGCAAGCTCTGATCCCCTGCCAGATGTAAACCTTCAGCCCATTTTTTTCCCATATCAACAAGCAGCAGCTTAGATATTAAAAAAGCCCATCAACACTAAAATCAAAATGTAAACTCCTTTCTTGCCCACACTGTCCCATCTGAGAAAAGCAAAACCTTTGTGGCAGATATAATTTACTGTGCTACTGGAAACTGTTCAAGTGAAAGAATGGTGAATGTAATAGAAGAAATAGAAATGTGTCCTTTAGACCAGAATCACAGAGCAATTTAGGTAGAAAGAGATCTCTGTGAGTCTTTAATCCAAAACAGGACCAACTTTCAGTTTAAATCAGGTGGCTCCAGGCCCTGTTCGGTCAAATTTTCAGTATCTCTATCTCCGGACCCCTGGTCCAGTGTTTACTTACCCTTGCTTTGAAGAATTTTTTCTTTATATCTAAACAGAATTTCCGTTGTTGCAACTTGCATCCATTACCTCTCACCTTTTCACTGTGCACCTCCACGAAAAGCCTGGTTTTATCTTCTCTGTAACAAGCCACCACATTTTTGAAGACGGCAGTAAGATCTCCGCTTCACCATCTCTTGTTCAGGCTGAACAAACTCAGCCCGCGCACGTCTCTCGGTGCACCGTGTGCTCCAGGCCCCTTCCACTGGACTCACTGCACTTTGCCGGTGCTCTCCTTGCAGTAGGGAGACCCAAATGGGACACACTAACCCAGTCAGACACTGTGTCACACTTGCCACACAGAGGGGAACAACCACTTTCCTCAATCTGCTGGCTAACCCTCTTGCTAAACCAATCCTGTATCGAGATCTGGAGAAGAACAGCACTGCACCCTTCCCATCGTCAGAGATGCAGAAGAGCCAGGGACCCCCTCCCTGAATGAGGAGCCTTTTCCTCGCTGCTTGGAGAACCTTCTTGCTCAGCCACATCACACCCTTTCCTTTGCAAGTGGTGCTCTCCCCGAGGAGCTGAGCTGGGGTCACGGTATGCCAATACTAGATGTCACGCTACAGTGGGACTCTGAAAATGCTCCTTTTAGCCTGCTCCAAATGAGCTGTTGCGGCAGTACAAACCTCTCTTAGTCACCCGTAAAACAAAGCTTGACTGCCAAGGGAAGTACGCAAAGAATAGTACCACGTTGTCTTAACTCCAGGACTTGACACGGACTGGGCTGTCGTTAGCAAAGAGCTTTAAAAAACAGTGGTTAGGGAGACGAAATGAATATTTACAAACACTTCTTGCTTTGATTCTCTTGCTCAGCCATTTTTGGTGAGCTAGAAGAAGAACAGCTAGATTGTCCTTATCTCTACAGCCACATATTCACAGTGTAAGCCTTTGTGTCATTAACTGTGCAGCATCGCTGTGAAATGTAATGGTTTTATGGTAATGCTGTTGCATGATCTATTCTTACATAAAGCCACTAGTAGGGAGGTCATTATCAGCTTATTTGCTTCTATGCTAAACACCATAGCCCATGGTACATATCTGGAGATTAAAATGACACGTCCTTGCTTTTGCTGGAGCTGGGAAGCTCTCAGAGAAAGGAAATTACCCATACACATGGCCAATAGTCATGCTATGATCATTTTTAAGAGCATTAGAGGCTGCAATGTCCAGCAACGCCTAGATTGAGCTAAAACTTACTTGAAGGGCTTCCTTAAGCAATAATCACCACAGTGCCTAAATTCATCCTTTAGCAGTTAGGGAATTGTATTTTCAGGATAAATGAAGAAAGATTAAATGAAACTGATTCTAAGAAGAGTTATATTCAGCACTTTTGAAGGGTGCACCTATGTTAGTAACATGGATAAACACACTCCCCAGGATTCAGGAAGCTTTGATTTCTCTGACATCTTACTAATTCTAAGAGGCTTTTCAGGACTATAACTGAGTGCATAGCAGGACCCTAGGCACAGAAATATCAGCGCCCCTAAGTCTTACCATCCTCAATTAGTTCCCTACAAGCCTCTGGGAAATAGTTACGTTCTTGTATCCCCATTTTACAGATTGGTTTCTCATAGGCCCAGCTGAGTAATCCCCGTGTTGGACATTCATCACGCACTGTTGACATGCAAAAGCTGCATCTGTTGTGCCTTTAACTTGCTCGGGTTGGGCAGGATGCTGTCGCTGTTTCTGGCTTGGAGCATACCAGCATACAGTGTGGGTGTACTAATAAACTCTCAGGAGGAGATGCAGTTGCACAGCCTCTAAAATTCATGCCATTCCCTCAGTAACATTTGCACGTTGCCCAGAGCCACAGCCCAAGTTAAAAATTTCTGACTTGCAATTCACTTTGCAGGTGCATGTGACAGATATAACTCACGCAGATTGCACAAGATTCTAAAATATCTTTGTTCTTTGCTCAACAAAGAGTCTACATGTACAAACACACACATCAGGACGGAAATATTGGAATTTGGACACATTTCCTCAGCACTCTGGGATGTTTCTTAAAATGCAAGTCTTCTCTTCTGAACTTTGGAATTTCTTTGCATCTATTTAACTTTCATACCTCACAATTCATTTCACAACCGAACACTATTCTGCTACAAAAGACAATTCTTTCCCTGCTCCTCCCAAACCATTTTATCTCATTAAGTATCTCCAGGTTTTGTATTTCCTGACCAACATCTGATTTCTTTGTTTAGTTTCTGGTGTTTCCCTATCTTACCATAGCTTCTCCTTGAAGCTTAACAGGTTAAACTCTTTCTGTTACACCAAGGACTCTAGATTTCAGTCCCTGCAGTGTTTTCGTAAGTGAACTTTGGGTCTTTAACTAAAGATAGGACAGAGAAAGGGGGTTCTTTTAGCTTCCACCAATTTTTATAGCACTACTACTATTCATCTGCATTACAGTTTTTAATCACCAGCTATTACTTAAAGTGCAGGCAAAACTTAACAGCAAGGACAGACATCTACTGAAGCATCTCACAGTAGAGAACTTCATACCGAAAGCTTCACAACATCGACTGGAAATCATAGATTTTGGATAGAGAGATTCCTAGGGCAAAAATCTTTAAAGAAGCCTGAGATGACAGGCAGTTTTCAGAGATGACAAATATCTACAGGTTCCACTGACCATGATGGAAATGAAGTGGTTTTCACCACTGGAAATCAGCATCTTGGTTACAGCCCAGGCAGAGTCAATGTGAGATCTGGAAACAGAAGTCACAATTTCCAGGCTGTACTTCCATCCTAGCCTTTATCACTTCCATCATTACACTTTGATAATCTCACTCTGTTGAGCACAGCTTAGTACCGCAGTCCTGCCAATTCTCACATTTGTTCATTTAATCTCATCAGGTGATTTCTTGGAAGTGATTATAGGAACATCTCAGTTCAAAATAAATTCTCAGACTTAATGGTTTCTCAGAAAAGCGCAAGCAAAAAATATCCTGCAGGTTCAGAGTACAAATCAAAGGATCTGATGCACAGGTATAAATATGCACATACTGTAAAAGTCAGGATTTTAAATCCTGTCTCACAATTTGGTGAAGAGTTGAAGGGGTTTGACTCCAGTATTTTTAATGCCTCCAGACAGCAGCATTACTACACAGATACTCAATCTTCATGCTGACAGAAGATGTCGTGTTCTCATTTGCATTCAATTTTGATCTCTCCCAGACTTCTCATATCTTTCTGAATTTCAGGCTTTGGCTGAAAGCATTGGAGAGCAAAAGGGATAAGCCACGCCACTCTCTTCTATTCTGCATTCCCCCAAACACAAATGTGTTCACGTCAAAGCCTGTGTCACAGGCATAGCTCCAGTCTTACACTGTGCGGAATACCTCTTTGTTTCGGGCTTGGATAAAAAGCCAGTGCATTGTACAATTCAGAGCGGTAAAGGCTTTGCCTCCTCTCCTTCTCTGGCTTATTGACTTCACCTCTTTTCCCTTCTCACCTTCTCTTACACACATATACCTTGCAGCTGGCAGCTACTCAAAATATAAAATGAAATATAAACTGAGGCTTAGGAACCAGATGGAGACTTCACAGAAATAACTTCAGAGGAAAGCAAAGGGAAAGACAGCCAGCGCTTCCAAGTCCATTACAGAGATTTCTAAGCAAGCAGCTGCTTAAGCAGGCAGCTTGTACTTTTTGCGGGAACGCCCACGCTGCCTGCTATCTTATGTATGCATTTCCATCACTTCTTCTTCATTGTAATACTGCTGGTTTAAATGCCACAGTCCAGTGCTTGTTCTCCTTCCCAGGCAAGCAGATTCACACAGAAGGATGACAGTTTTGCAAGTGCCACTCTCCAGAAACAAGGCTTTGCTATTTCGAAGTTAAATGGTTAATTGTTTCACACACAACATGTAACTGTATAAAACGTGCTTTGAGAACTGGGTCTTCACAGACTTCACCCATTTAGGGACTGACTGCCCGGAGTGAGGTTTCTTGGTTTCAAGAATATACCTAAAACACTATTGTGTTTTGAACAGGGATCTGATTTGTTACAGCCAAGTATCTGCAAACCTCAGCAGAATAATAATTGAAAAAGAATGCTGAGCTAGTCTAGTGGCTGTATAACACATCTGAGTGCGAAAACCTCAGGACACATCATAGCAAAGAGAAGAAAAACAGCTAATCTATAAGTAAATCCTAGAAGGGGGAAAAAAAAAGGTGTATTTTACAGAGTGGGTTTACATGAGTAACTATAAATCATACACAAACCACCGGGAAAGCAGACCGATTCAGTTTCCAGTACCGTGCAAAATCCGGCATAGTATTTATATACTTAAAATGTATGTCCTGTCTCATGGACAGCAGGCAAGATCTTTCACTCTGGCTGTATGCAGCCTCATTCTGCAGTGATCTAGGAATAATCTGTAGAAATATGCATAGGGTCTGTATCATCAGTCACATATGTCACATCCCCTTGGGGCCTGGAAATGGCTGTCAGCGAGCCCTTGGGATTCGCAGTTCTGGAAAGGCTGCAAAGCAGCGCTGAAAGGGATTCAAGGTAGCCAGGATCAGGGATGCAATCTAAGAGCTAATGGCAGCAGGCCGTGGTTAGCTAGCACGCTGCAATGTGCAACACCCTCTGTCACAGATCTTCACACAAGGGTACAGGGATGAAGCATGAGAGATGACAGAGTTTCTCCCTGTCTGACACAATTAAAGCAGCTTTTAAAATGTGTGTGCTTGGGTGGTCTGCGACAAGGCATTAGGATTCTTTCGACTGAATCTAAAGAGAAGGTGGTCATGCTCTTCATCCTCAGCTTTCAGTGGGTATTCACGCTTACTAGAGAGTAGCTCAATAGTGAAGCTCAACAGAGCGCTCCAGATCTGAGGTCAGGGACATCTTGATTACGGGCTTTGGGACGGCCCATTTGATTGGCTTTGGTTGCTGAAGTACAGGTAAAGCCATATGCCAATCTACTCATGCAATTCCCAACACTACAATGAAAGAAAGGATAAAGTAACTGCCCTGACAGAATCATGTCTTTGGGAGCCCTCTATCCTCAACCTGTCATCCCTCAAAGGGCAGTTTAACTTGAGGCTCATAAGGAACAGAAGTCCTCGGTTGCCTTGAACTGGCCGATTTGGGCCCTATAATACTCAAGTTTCTCGGATCCAGCTGGCACCTTCTACCAGGCCCTCACCGCTCTGGGCTACAAACACAACCTTGGGATTCCGACCTGCATAGATTTACACCACTCACTGACTTCAGCAGACCTGCACCAGTTAACACAATGTGAAGCCCTGGTATTGGCCTTAAGGATGAAAAAATGATTGAGGTTTGCACTGAATCAGCATTTTCCAGCTATTTATTCCTTCTGTCTGCAGAACATCCACCCTTGATCCTTCAGGTTTACCACAAGCCAGCACTAGGAATTTTTGTGGCAGTTCTTGTTAAAATTTGGCAGTGCACCGCTTAGCCTACTTCCACTAACACAACAGCTGCAATTATTCCAGATATTGATTTTTTTCCCCCTCATGTACTGTGGGGTTTTCATTAGAAGGCTACATCAAGAACTTTTCTATTAAATTCCATCTTTTCTATTTGGATTATCACTTTTCATTTCAAAAGGATTCTGTAACTCTGATCATGTGCCTGTAAGGCTTTTTTAAGCATATGAAATGATACATTTACTTGATTGCTAGCTTAGAGCAAAAGAGTTGGTGCAATCCCTGTTGGATTGAAGAATCTCCAAATATTCCAAGTGAATGTGTGGTTACTCAATTATCTCGAAGTCATTACAAATTCCCATCTAACAGCCAGCTGTAACAGAACACACCATACGTAAGGACCTCAAAATGCTATCCAAATACTGATGAAACGAGCTTTATCCAATGCTGTGAGATGGGAGATGAGAAGCACAGACACAGGTATAGGCAACAAGGCACAGGGATTCTAGTAGGCCTGTTCAAAATCACCACAGTAGCCTACGTTACAGGCTCATGACAGTTATAGCTATATACATCTACAGATACGGATATATCTATGAGAGAGAGATAACCTGAGAAAGGATCATTAGATCACAGTTTCACCCTAATTCATTAGAGTCAGCAGGGGATTGGTTTGACCGATTGCAGTTTGACACTGTGAAAAGAGGTTAGCACAATACAACAAACATCAGAAAATTCCAACAACATTTATGCAGGAAACTATTTACTCTTATTTCATTGTCTGTGTTTTTAAGGTATCTGCTTTAAATATCAGCTTCCTCTCTGCATGTGATCCTACAAGAAAGACCCTTTCTGTATATAGGACAGCAGAGTGTGTTGCCATGGAAATTATTATGATCTACTTAAATTCAACAAATCCAGCCTTACAGGGTATATTCCCCCGAGCATCTCAATTTAATTATTAATGTTCTTTCTAAATAGCAACATCTTTCTGTTTCAACCAAAATCCTTATACGCAAAGTGAAAACAATAAACCTGGAAAGTGGAATCCTTTGTTCAGCTGCAAAACAGCCAGGGATGATGCAAACAGCCTCCAAGCCGCCCTGCCAATGTGCTTCAACTCAGACCTAGACAGATCATCCGGAAGACAGAAAGTCTCATTCAGTGCCTGTGTCCACTATGTCCCTGCCCTGTCTGCTGTGATTTCCAGCAAAAAATACCAGCTAGGATAGTGGGGTTTTTTTGCAGAGACATGCATTCAGTGGAATCTAAACCCTGACCATCAATTCACTTCCACAGAGCCATTAGTCTTAAGCTCATTCTCCAGCCATACAAGGCCAGTGAAACCATCCAATCTTTTGCCACGAAATACATCACTAAACCCAAAGCTGTTTAGCCTCAGGGCAGCTCCAGCATCCATCTTTCTCCTTCAAGTGTCACCATGAATTCTGCAGGTAGATTTGAGGAGCCAGATGAGGTTGTTCAGGCTGATCTAACATGGCATAGTTTCTTGTGGGTCACATAATATGGGTGGCTCATAGGTCTGAGGCTAGACATGCAGACACATGCTCTCCCAAATCCCCAGTGAAAGAGGCAGCAGGACAAGTGGAATCCATCCATGAGCAGGATGAGGCTCCAGAGTCTCGAACTGCATGTCCACAAAAGTGCCCAAGGCAGAGTGTGGCCCAGAGCAGCCCTGTGAGAACTGCCCGAAGCAGAACAGCAGCCTTCTCACTGCAGCTGTTGAATGCGACCTGCAGACTGGGTAAGCTGCTCTCACCGCGTGCTCCGGCATTGGTGCCGAAGGCATCGAGGCAAAGGTAGCCGTGAAATGTTGTGATGACAGGAGAAGGTCATCTTCCTTTGATTGCTCTGCTCTTAATCTTGACCAGGTGCTTCCCATCTATCCTCCCTAGCAGGGTATTCCTCATGAAATGCCATCTACGATTCCTGGTTTCACTGCTCCAGGAGTGTTTCTCAGGAACAGACAGTCAGGAGAGCTCTGCCACAAAAGAGGCTGGTCTACACAAAACATCCCAGAGCAATCCTGAATGTTTGACCACCAGCTTGGAAATTTCAGCTCAAAATTCATACTTACATTGCCCCTCCAATACTAGTCCAGAGACTGTGCCTCATGGCCACATCAGGGTCTATTACATGTAAAGCAAAACCGATACTTTAGATGGACAGAAGTTATCACTAAGCCTATTCTACAGGTACCAAATCAGGAAAGAATAAATAACTTGCCCCTCTTCCCACTGGGAGTTTGCAGCACAGCTGAATCCAGGCTCTCGGTATTCTCATACAAAATCTGCAGCACGAGTCCTTCCCTCCCCCCTCGTACAAGGCTGATTATTGGTCATAAGCCTCCCTCCAAAACATGAGGCAAGAAATGTCTGTCTGGTTATGGCTTTCCTCTAAAAACACTTATTTAAAGACTAGAAACAAGAAATAAAATAAATTAGCTCAACTGAGCTGAATGAAAGGAAGCAACAGTATGAACTCAACAGAAGTGCTCCCTGAGCAGGAGCTGCAACTGTTTGTTGATGCCGATAGCATTGAACGGCTCGGTAGACTCAAAGGCAGGCTACACATGTTGCCTGGCATCCCTGGGACCCGTCCCAAAAGGCATAAAATTCCAAACGTGAGAGGCATTCTTTCTAGCTCCTCACAAATAAGTTCTTCAATGGTGGTTTTGTCGTCTTGTAAAATCTGCCATGTTGGAAAGCAGATTACTGTTGGTTCCATGAGAGAGAAGGGGGAAAGAGAGACTGCAGCTGTATCGACCAGTTGATTGATTCCTTCTTTGGAATTGGTTAGTTGTTTATCTATCAGCAATTAGTGCATTAGCAGTAACGGACCCAGCAAGCAAGTAGGCAGCATTTGAAGAAACAAACTTTACGAAGCGTGACACCAGGCCAGCGTTCCCAGCTGTCCTCCTGTCGCTCCTAAGAGTCAGTCTCCAGCTTGACACCTAATCCTCTGCCTCCATATAAATGCACGTCCCTTCTGAAACACAATCCTCGCTCTTCATTTCTGCTTACTGTACAACCAGCTACTCTCCTTCTTCAGTATCATCCTTGCCCTTCTCCTGGCTATCTGGCAGCTTTTACCAGCCTGCAGGTCACTGCTTTACCATCCACATCGCATTAAAATCCCTTGTCCTCCCCCTCTAGATCCTGCAAAACGTGTCTACAACAAAGCAAAAGCAGGGTACCCCACTAAGGAGATATGCCTGCTCTGAGCTTCGTATCAAAAGACAGAGTTGTTCTGTGTACAAAGCCTGGGGAAGTAACACCCATGTTTCTGGCACGCCGGTACAGGTCTGGAGAGCCTTCCTGGGTCCTGCCTGCAGAATGAGCAGGTGTGTCCTGTTCTCTCAGTCCTTCTCTTCCAAAGCACACGAGTCACAGAAAGATAAAACACAGTTTTCACATGGAAAGATAAAACACAGTTTTCATTTTGTCGCTTCTAGTTCATTCTCGCCGCTCTGCTCACCATCTGTTTTGCCTATATTTCATCAGTTTAAACTCAGAGCTCCTCAGAGGAGGAATCTTGTCTTACTACACGCATGTGAAATGCCAATACAGAACATGAACACTGTACCAGTAATAGCATCACAAAGAAATTATCAGGGAGCACAGGATCAGTCTCATAGCTGATTCACCTAGCAGGCACAGTTGCATTTATTCATATACTGTTTATTTTTACATCACTACGGAACTTAGGAGAACCAACTAGAGACTAAACCCCCTTGTCTAGGGTGCTGTAAAATCAAAAATACTAAATATGTATATTTACATACTAAATACTAAACAACAGTTCCCGCCCAAGAGTTTATAATCTAAATAGCATGAGTGATAACAAAAGTATGCAACACCTTCCTCTGCAAAAAGCAGCATGTAATTACCTTCAAGAACACAGGTGATTTAAGTGAGATTTTGCCATGTAAGCACTTTGCTTGCAAAGAGCCCAATTACATAGATGCATCCCTCCATTGAGCCATTTTATCTCACAAGATCCAACTGAAACCTGCTCAGTGGCCCTGATCAAGTCAAGTGCAGAGTCAGACAACAGGAAATCTCAACTCAGATCCTAGCTGCCTAATGAGGACATAGAAGAAATTTTGATACATAAAGGTTCCACAGGAATTCAAACTTGCTAATACTTCTGCAGCACTCAACTCTTCACCTATCGTTATGATTAGCCTGAAAGTTCCCAAGACACCACCTCTGTCTGCTGAAAGCATGGAAGCAGAAAGGCAAATGCACTGCTTAGTACCTAGAAGCAATTGCTCAAGAAGCAGGAGGCATCATTATATGCCCTCCTTTGTCTTCTCCGTACCAAGCGCTTCCTCTTGACCAGACAGCTCTCTGTGCAACACACTGCCTTTAATGGAAGCTCCTCAGGCATGCCTGTCTCCCTCTGTTAACTGTGATAAGAGCATGGAAGAGTGTTTCTCACCTTTTCCTACTCGCTGGACCACCTGACCCTTTGAAAGAAACATACAGTTCCTTTTATTGTCCACTGTTGCTTAAGGATAGATGACAAATAGTAAGTCACATGGAATTGGTAAAATGTTGCAATGTTCATATTTTACAAAACTGTAATTCAGTAGATCTCATTACAAAACTTATAACTAAAAAAATGTAGTAAAAAATGGTATCACCTGATTAAATCAGTTAGTACATAGCTGACAACTGCCTGTATGCATGTTTCTAGTTTAGAGCCGAAACATTTTCATGGGCTGCCTGATGTTTTGTGGACTGCCAGCCAGCTGTGGACCACAGGCTGAGTACCCTGGATCTAAATCTCCCTGCTGGGACCAAGTTACCCATTTTAAGTAGTGTAATGCCTGACTTAGTAGCCCAAATTAGGCAGTCTGGCTGTTGCATTCTGCTGTCTGTGATGCTGAGGACAGCACTGAGGATCTGAAAGGGAATGGGTCATTATTCAGAATATTTAAGACTTTTGTTGTTTGACTGCTTCAGGTAGCATCTATTTAAGTCTGTAGGTTTTTTCTACCCCTCCCACACCCATCACAAATCCATAAAACAAGCCACAAACACAATGTCCAATTCCCTTGATCAGATCCCCTTTCATTGATTTATTGATCAAAAGAGCCTGAAGGAAATATATTACTTGTTACCACAGGTTTTCGGTGGAATATTGGACACATCAATTGATCTCCTTGTGCCTCAGCGCCCTTACCAGTACAATGGCAGTAAAAATCATTCTGATGACACAACACTTACTGAATTAATGCTTTGAATTGCTTTGATACAGCGAAATGGAAAGGTTCCCACAAAGGCAAGATACTGTACTAAGGCAGCTGCGAAGGCCAGGCCCCTTAGCCACATTCCGTACCTTCTAGTCTGGTAAAACGTCCTTCCTTACCAAACCAGGACTAGTAACATCCATGATGTGCATGCAAGAAAACCTTCCCCGTTGGGGCTAAGAGCATTTCCAGCGCATCTGTGCTTGTGCAGGGAAATCTGGGTCATGGCTGACCAAGCAGCAGGCAGCGTTGTCCCTTGCAGTGTGATCAGCACGGTCACATTTCGCACGAAGGGCAAAGCAAATGTCGCACCTGCGCTGGATGCTCCCCTGACAGTTACTGTCACCAACAGGTTCTGCCCCCTCAGCAGAGCCGCGAAGGCTGCAGCAGAGATGCACGTGGTGGACGCCAAGCCGAGCTGGGAGCCAGAGACCGCTTGGCTCTTCATGCGAGGGAGAGCAGCAGGGCAAGACTGCAAGATCTGTTTCACAGGGATTACACCAACCTATCGTATAGGTAATATTTCTTAGCAAATTCTGCACGTATGGCAGGTGGCTTGCCCTTCCCACTTACCAGCTTCAGAGCATATAAAAGCATCTACTGCAAACTCATCCCATAGCCCCAGGAGAGAGCTCAAGCCACGCTAGGTCCATTGCTGTATTTTCACATAATTTCTCATCACTGGTGTTGATGCCCACACAAAGCAATATATATCAGAACCTTTCACACCACCTGCCAGCACCAAATAAATAATACAGACTGTGCAGACAGACCTTCAAATATGTGGTATATACCAACTGAGAGGCTAATGGCGACACATCAATAACCAAGAGCCCACCTGAGCAGATCCTGTCTCTGCCTGCCTGTGATAAAGGTGATACAAGTTATCCTTTTCTACCATCATATAATCTGTATTACATGGTTCCTTTTTTTTTTTCTTCATTCATAAATCTCTTCAGGCTTCCCATATACATGAAAAACAGGAGGAGGAAGGATCTGCTAAGTTTCTCTAAAATAGAATTTCATTACTGATGTAAGCAGTGTCTTTTAATTAAATCAATGTCTGACTGAGTAGCACTATGGATTTACACCAGCTGAGGATGGGGGTGGCTGATCTCACCTACCCTTGCTGAAATGACATCTCAGTGGCCAAGAAAGAGAAAGCATTGAAATTGTGACAAGGAAGGAAATTTCACTCCTCAGTTTAAAGAATTCTGTGGTTCCTCTTTCATTTTGTTCAGACCTACCTACTTCCAGTGACCGCCAGAAGAAAGGATGCTTCTGATAAATTCCTAAATCCCTCTTACTTCCACACAGGGCCAAGAATTCCCCATGAACATATCTGAGGCTGCCACCCTATTTCACATCGAACCGTAAAAGATCAGACAGGCCATTACTGATATTTTGATTTAAAAGAAAACAAACACAGGAAAAAAAGCATAATTAAGGCTGTGATTTTTCACCATGAAGAACATATTTAACCATTTTGTAATAATTTGTAATGCACTTGGCAAGGTTCTTGCAGCAGGAATTCAAATGCCCGAGTCATGCAGTATCATCTCAACTGTCAATGACCTCTCAGATCCAGCCTCTTTTCTGCTGACATCTCCTTCCTCTGCCACATGTTCCAGGTCAAAAAGCTTTCAACAGGCACTGTGACATGCCTAACCTCCAGAATTAGAGCTGAAACCTGTGTTTCTATTCTGCATGATCCCAAGCACAAAAAAGCAAGTTCCATGTTTCTGGACAAGAACAGGATTTCCATGCAAATACAACAGGCTGCATTTATATGTACACATATCATTTTTAACTTCAAAATGCTTTGAGACAACAGCCAAAAAGTACAACAGACCAGTAACCATCTAGGATTGCCAGTGCTGCACACTATGGCCAAACTGTACTGAAATTATGAAGACAGATGCCAAGTCCTTTTGCTAGAGTGGCCTCAATCACTTGAAGCAAAAAAAAAAAAAAAAACCTCCTCTGAAACGAACAGCAATAAACTGTAGATGGTAGGACTTGCCACTGATCCCTTCTGGTCTCTCTCAGTGAAGACAAATTCAGCACAGCTCATTACACTTCACAGACGAGGAAACTGAAATAGAGGTGTTCCAGGATGTCATTTCGTATATACTCAGAGACGATGAATAAAGAAGTATTTGTAATTAACCCATGGATAACAATGTTATCCCATTCTAGTTATTGTGAGAGACAAAGCAACAATTAACTCCAAGACAGAACAATCACAATTACACTGATCCCCAACATCCCTTGGTGGAAAAGTCACCTGTAATCTACTACCATGAGAAAACGAACATCCTGATTTTGTTCTCTTGAAAAAATTACCTGGACTGCAGGAGGATGAGAATTGAGCTCTAACAGGAAAAAGATATCCAGGCACAAGATTATCTTTCTGGTTTGCGTTTGTACAGTATTTAGTGCAGATCCTGACAATGATAAAGTCTTGAAGTTGAACACACAGCTATGGCAGTATAAGGTGCTACTCAGAAGTCTTTATGATTTCTCTTCTGGAGGTTAGCAGCACACAGTTCTGCAGACAGAGCAGAGCAAGCCAGCACTCCGGACCAGCATTAACACAAAGTCCAAACATAAAAGTTGAAATGATGTAGGAGATGCTTTGCAGTAAGCCACCTGACTTCGCACTGAGGTGGGTGAGAAGTGCTCATACTCTTCTTCAGCAACATTTTGGAAACAGAAATTGCCAGGACAGAGACGGTGGCAACCAAATCGGGGATAACAGAAGCAACACAGCACCCAAGAGCCAAAGCAAAGGTTTGTTCTTGGTTTTAGACTCCTTTCTGTCAGCTGAGTCATGTCAGACATAACCCTCACAGAGATCAGCAGAAGTCTCTTGTCAGCAGAGCACAAAGCAATACTCACAGTGCGACTAAACCACACCACTTTCCTCATAATCCTTATCAGCTAATAAGATAGGAGGAAAAACAACTAAATAGGCATGAGCAGGGGAAAACAAAAAAGCCCAATCAGGTGGCCATTCTGCTTGGAGCACAGCTATCCCTACTGATGGATCAACTAGTGATTCATAAAGAGATGGGGAAAGCAGATTAGATAGATTAACTCTTGGTCACAATCCTAATCTGAAGACCCCTGTACACCGAGGAGTCAGTGATCCATCTAACAGCTGAGCTGAGCGGGTGCAGGCCTGTGCTGTGCTGCACGTGTATCTGGGCCTTCTGGCCCAGGTTGTGGTGTGCGTACCCCTTGCATGCAGGACCGGCTCAGCTGGTTAATTCTAACGAAGCAGCGTGCAGGAAGCTCACGGTGGTCAGCAGCAATTAAACAAGCATGTCCTTGCTTGTCTTCATCTAAAAGTGTGGCAACGAGCCTCTTATGAAAATCCTTTTCATTTGACAGTAGAAATGATGACTAGAACTGTTGGAGGGCGGGGGTCTTTGTGGGCTTTTTTTTTTTTTTTTTTTTTTTAAGAAAGGCCTATAAGGGTCTCAAAAGACCAAAATGTAAGGTAACCTTTCCACTGACAGATCTGCACAGCATGCTGCGCCCAGACTGGAGGGCTGTTCCATGTTGCACAGCTCGGGGTTCCCAGCATCTGAAGAGATGTAAGATTATTTATATTCTCCTCTTTTTTTTTTTTATAGTGTTAGCTCTAATACATGGCATTTTAAGCAACGCTTTAAGGAATCTGAGTTTCTTGCTGGGATCATAACAAACCAGCACCTCCTGGTGCAAAACATTCTTAGAGGATAGATGCATACTAAGCAGCAGTGCAAAGAAAGTGGCTCGTTCTAGGTTTCCTTGCAAAATTATTTTTTAATTATTACTATGATTACCAAATGATTAATATGTACATTGCATATTCAAATTATTATTTTCTATTGAAATTCCAGTACAGCAAATAATTGGTACTACCCTCTACACAGATAATTTCATACCGTGACACGCTGTTCAGAGAAAGCTGAAGAGAAAGGGATGGTTTGTGTGCTCAGCTAATTACCCGACCGCAGATGTCAATTGCTCTGTCCTGCCCCTGTCAGATTTTTACCCAGTCCATGTGTCTTAGATGAAATCACCTGTGTATATGTGCATGTGCCGAGGCAAGTAAGTTAAACTACCACCTCTCTGTACACATTCTTTGTTCTTGAGGATTAGCTGGGTTACATGATGACATGTTTTTTCAAAGTGGAAACGAGTCTAGTAGAGAGGAAAGAAAAGCAGCTTTGGACAATACACATTACACCTCACATTGCTGTCAGAGGTATCTGCAGTTATATTGTTCAAATCAAATCATTTAAATATTTAACAGACTTTCCCAGAATGAAGTGCAAACCCAATAACAGCTAGCAACAGCTGCAGCTGAATCCAGATCATATACCTCCAGGGGCTAAATTCAACCCTGGAACCCTCAAAAATCTTCGTATCTGACAGGCACCCAACGTCTTAGTGATACAGGGAGACAGCTAAGATCAAGGTGAGTTTTCCTTTTGATGTTTCATCTCCAGTGGCGAAAGAGGAGACCCTGAAAATGCCTTTCTGGACCTGCGCTGATGGTGCAACATCCTGACACGTTTGTTTCAGACAAAGAAAGTGACAGGCCCTTGCAGACCCTCTACAATAACTTAAGAGCACCACAGATATTCTCCTCAGACTGCGGCTACATGTACCAGACAGAGAAATCTGGCAAACGATTGGTCTGATTCAGTGTACTAACCTTGACCAGCCACATTTCCAGCAGGCAGACGGATCAGCCATCCTGCTGCCCCACCTTAAGCATAAACTCCCCTCACCCCCCAGGAATTTTCCTAGTGGCATCAAAAATGTCCTTTTCTCAAGGAATCTCTTTTCGGGTGGGGCAGATGAACATATATCTCGAGCTTGCTCCGTTTTCCCCCGTTGCCTGGGAAGCATTTCCAGGGAATTTCTGCGTGTATTCCCACCTATAGCCCCTCCAGCTATGCAAAAGCTGCAGGACAAGCGCAAAGCGCCTCACGCTTCTCCCCCCAGGCTGCGGCTCGCAGGTTAAAGGGAAACCGAGCACGTCTTTAGAGAGGGCAGGCGGCAAGTTGCAAAGAGAAAATAAATATTTGATATTTATTTTCTATATATATATAAAAAGAGCGGAGCAGGCAGCGGCCGGGAGCCCCGCGGCCGCTCTCCCGCGCCCCCTCGCGAGTCCCCGCCGAGCCCCGCTAACAAAGCGCCGCTGCCCAGCCCCACACCGCGTCCCCGTCCCCCGTCCCGACCCCCAGCCCGCTCACCGCCGGGCGCTGCCAGCCGCCCTCCTTCTCCCCCGGCCCCTCGCTCGGTACAGCGCGGCAGCACTTCGCCCTCCGCCCTCCGCACGCCGGCACCCACCCCTCGACCCACCTATTTTCTCCCTCAGTCCCCAAAGCAAACAACACCGCGGGCGCGCAGCGGAGCGGGGAGCGGGACGGGCGGCGGGGCCGCTCGCCGGGCACAGGCGCGGCAGGTGCCGGCCGGCAGCTACTCACACCACTAGCCTGGAGATGATCCATGAGACCATGGCGCTGCCCGCCGCAGGGCTGGCTCTCCCGGCAGGGAGCGCTGGCCCCGGCTCCTCGCTCCGCCGCCGGCCGCCGCCCGAGTGAGCGGGGCGGGAGGCTCGGCCATCCGGCCCCGCAGCCTCAGCGCAGCCTCACTGGCGGCGCCGCCGGCAGCCAACGCGCAGCCGGGCCCGGCCGCCGAGATTGGGCAGGGCCCGCGGCCGCCCCCCGCGGGGCCAAGAAGAGGAGGAGGAGGAGGAGGAGAAGAGCCCGCCGGCCCCCACCACCGGAGACCCCCGGGCGTCGTGCTGGGAGAGGGCGGTGAGCGCCAGCCGGGCAGGGGTCCCTGCAGCGCGAAGCCGGCCGGGCCGACTGCTGGGCTCAGCGTGAGGGCAGAGCTAAGGGGGTGCTGAGGGGCTCCTCGGGTAGGCAGAGGAGAGGGGTCCCCCTCCACGCCCCGCACTTTGCAGGCGCAGCCGACAAGGGTACCCGGCGCACCATCCAGGCGAATCCCCCTCACTGTCAGCAACGACCCAGCCATCCTCCCCTTCCCATCGGCTTTCATTAGCGGGGCTCACGGCAATCAAGTCCTGTTTCACAGAATCACAGAATGGTCGGGGTTGGAAGGGACCTCTGTGGGTCACCCAGTCCAACCCCCCTGCCGAAGCAGGGTCACCTACAGCAGGCTGTAGAGGACCTTGTCCAGGCGCGTCTTGAATATCTCCAGAGAAGGAGAATCCACAACCCCTCTGGGCAGCCTGTTCCAGTGCTCGTCACCCTCAGAGGGAAGAAGTTCTTCCTCATGTTCAGACGGAACTTCCTGTGCTTCAGTTTGTGCCCGTTGCCCCTTGTCCTGTCACTGGGCACCACTGAAAAGTCTGGCCCCATCCTCCTGACACTAACCTTTCAGATATTTATAAGCATTTCTAAGGTCCCCTCTCAGCCTTCTCTTCTTCAGGCTAAACAAAAAATGTCATTAGATTGCCAGAAATCATCTTCCACGGCTTTGCTTCTTTTTCTTCTACCAGAAGGACATGTGCCCATGGGAATTCAGGGTGTGTTTTAGTCCTGCGGCAATCCTCAGCTCTCTCAAGCTTGCCGCCGTGAGACCAGCCCCAAGATTCAGTCGTGGCTGGCCGGGTTTCAGGCGATGGGGCCAGGGCGCCAGCCACCCCGGCTGCGCTGCAGGATCTCTGCCTCCACGCCCGACGCATTGTTATTTTCTAGGACTGTGCATCTGCAGCAAATTTTCCCTGTCATTCTGAGACAGCGTAGCTTAAAGAGGCTGAAATTCCCTACTGTACCATGAGTAACCTGTGAGGAACTGTTCTAGGAAAAGACTGAATGTTTCAAAGCCATTTCGGAGGTGGCAGAGCTAGGAGCTGATCACAGACGGCTCCAGTCCCAGCCATGGCCACAGCCATCCTCACACTATTTCCACAGGGGGGTGATCATCACACACTGTCCAGCCCTTACCCAACACCTTTCTTCTGCTCAGCTCAAAGTCTTCCAAAACGGGGTCATCTTGCATCATGTAGGCTCTCTGGTCCTGGTCCCCAGAAGAAAAACAGCACCCACAGTCTTCAGCTAGAGCTGCAGGAGTCAACATACACGCAGTTAAAGTTTATCACCCCTAAAAATTCTCTTCCAGGAGAGCATCTCCACGGCCGCGTCTCTGCTCTCTGCAGCAGGGCCGTTCCTCCACCAGAGGGAACTTCCAGCTCACGCTGTGACCGGTAACCAGCTGTCCCCTCCTCGCCCACCTCTCGGGTGACAGCAGCAGCTTCACTGCCAGCACTGCTATTTTCTGGGTACGGACAGGCTGTGAACCACAGCCGGAGGTACGGGGCCACCGCCGAACATGCCTGCCTCGGGGACTGCTGCCAGCGTCGCTACAGCCGGCATTTGGACAGGCACCACTAAGGCAGGACTGGGTGGTCTGTTGCAAGAAGCAAGTGTAAATCAGCGTCTTCTCCAGACAAGATCGCTCTCTGGAAGAACTGCTTCCTCTCCAAAAGAAGCCATTGGGCCGTCTAAGCCCAAACTCTACGTCAGTGAATCATCCTGTGGCTGTCTTGCTTGTGTGTCATAGCCAGATAAGTACTTGGAAATCTCCAAGATTTTTCATGTATCAGGATTATTCAGTGTGAGATTTTAGATGACACGGCAGATACTCCACAACATTATCACAGCTAATGGTGTGATATTATCAAGTATAAGGCACAGATCTCTGCACGAATATTTGTGTAATCACCATGGTACACAGAACTTGCCACTTAGTGCTGGCTGCATATTTCAAGCATAGAAAAATGGACCAACAGGAGAAGATACTGGATCATAAATAGAGACACCACAGAGGACAACACCCAAAGCTGCAGCAAAACATTTTAATGCCCAAAACATAACTCAGCCTCATGCCCTCTTGGCTCCTTCCCCTCACCACATTCCCTGCAAGTCCTACCAGTCACCATCACTGCTGACCCACCACCCTCTTCTGGGCAGCAACCCTCAGAAAGGCTTGAAAATATTTTCTTCTGCTTGGCAGCTCTCTCTGGCAGGGGTAAACAGGACATGGACCCTTCTTGCGCTGCTGCTTTGTACACAACTGACACAATCACCACCTGATGATTGTTGACTGATCTTAAGCCTGGAATATACACAGCTAGTTAACAAGGTAGTCTGGTGATGGAAAACCTAACGAGCAGAGCCTGTCAATGAGAATGCAGGGAGCTTTACTTCGATAGCTGTTTGGTAAACAGCAGGCAAGGGGAGAAATTCAGCTTTGCTGAGTCATCAGTGGAAGGGTGACAATGCCCCCTCCCTACACTTTGGTGGCTGTGTCTTAGCCCTGTGACTGTAAGCTCGGCACACGACATCCCAAGCATCCTGGAAAGAGGCCTGGCTTGAAGAAAGCCTTTCCTTTGCTGTTAAACTGCCTGATTCAGTCTACAAGGAAATAATGGAAAGACACAGGAAGAATTAAAGCTGTAGGGACATATATGAATTAATTTACACAGCCAGCTCAGCAGAGAGGCCACCTCATGCTAGTGGAACAGGAACAGCTTTAGCAGTGGAAGAAGGTCAGGCAGCGAAAAATCCTATGCAGATTGCACCATTAAATGGTTTAATCTCTGTTCCCCAAATAACAAAATAAACCAGCTTTGCTAACGAAGGGAGAGCCACCACCCTTGCCCTAAATACTATGCAGCCTTCTCCTCGCAACTACTTTTCCTGAGCAGTTCACAGCCACGGAAAAGTCAGACCCGTCAAGAGCTCTGTCATAATCAGACTCATCCTCTTTGGCCCCAGGGAGGGGGGATGTCAGCCTCACAGCTGAACAACTGCCAAGCCAAGACTTCTTAGAACAAGAAGAGTGACTGATTCTTATGCACAGGGCACTCTGCTACCCAATCTAGAAAAGGTCAGGAAGTAGCAAGTGCAGAGAAAGAGACAACTCCTATCATGAAGGCATGTCCTCCAATGGATCGGGCCTACATGAGAGACATTTCAGAACAGCTTGAGAAGAAGAGACAACCTAGCTAGGAAATGTCCCCAGGTATAGAGAAAAATACCAGGCAGGAAACCTGCAGTGATGTACAGGTGCTGAAGTTCACATGGAGAAAACAAAACGAATACAAAACCAAATAAAATCCACATGCAACAGTGCACATATATATTGTATAGTATTGTTACAGTACCCAAAAAGTATCAGGAGAAGAAAGATAGTTTAATCAGGAGACAGATATTCTGCATCTCATCAAGGAATATATACATACACACACCCATATACATACATATACAGGTACACGTTCTCAGCCTCTTAGAAGATAAATATTTTGTCTTCCACTCACCGGAAGAGAATGGGTGACTTCTTGCATTTATCTCCTGACTTCCACTTGGGAAGCAAAAGAGAAAAAGCTAAAAAGACAACACGGACATTTAGACCAAAAATCCAAGAAGAATGCAGCTCCTGAATACAGTAATGAAAAATGCCCGTTTCTAAAACCACAGCTTTACTAACAGATACGGCCTAGATACGAAAATGTCAATCCCACTCTACAGGTAGTATTGTTAAAGCGTGTGGAGGCAGTCAGCATTTCCTGGCTGCCATTTCCATCCTTATTATTGGATTACTTGCTTCAGAGCTATGGCCATTAGCAAAGAGAGATTAAGAAATGCCTGTTTTGACTCAAAGGTGGAGTTGTCTGGCATTTGAGCTGGGAACTGTGCACTCTTCATCCTCAGTGACTCAGTACAAGAGCTTGGGGGAAACATGGACATCAGCATGCTTGAATGTATCATTCGGCTTTGGGTAACAAAAATGGGATCGCTTGGCCCCAAATATTCTAACACCAAACTCTCAGTCAGTGGTACTCCACATCTCCAGATATCAAACTCTGTGAATACCTGAAGTTGTACATCCAAAGTGTCTTTTGAGAAGTTTGTTCTTTGCTTCCCATATCCCCTTCTGTAACTCACATGTTACAAGATGCCTCTGCCTCGGAATAAATCCGTGTGTCTTAGATTAGTTCATTAGCGGCTGTGAGGCATCTGCAGACCCTCCAGCTCCATGGGAAATTATTCCAGTTCAGCAACTTTTCCATTCTACTTTTTCAGAATTAAGAAAATACTTGGATTACAGCATTTTATAAATTGATGAAAAAAGGACTGTATCTTAGACTAGAACTTATTTTTTCAGCCTTAAATGCCAATGAAGACATTAATAAATTACAACAATTATTACAGTACTTCTGACACTCAGATCAGTCATCTTGTCCCTTGTTACCTGCTACTATCTTTCCACCTCAGCCTAGCCACGCAGAACCATCAGATCTATTCCATGTCTCCAAATGATCTGCCTGTCACTGTTTATGTCCTAAACACCCTGCTACGGACAGCTTACAACAGGAACGTAAAAAGAAAGGAAACAGTTCAATAAAAAATTAAAGGTGATCAGAAAACAGATTATTTGAAGAGAGATCCTCTGCATCAAATTGTACAGCCTCCTGGTACAGCAGATAAGAAGAGACACTGCCTCCTCTTAGGTACGTGACGCACAACTCCCTCATTTTTATGAAGCACTTGTCCCCCTGTCCCTGCCAGACAAGAACCTACTCACATGTTTGATAAAGACTGCAAACAAAGAGGAAGACATGCTGCTCAGATGTCTTGGTTGGATGCTGGGACAATGTCAGCTTGGGATTTCCCTATAGCAGGTTTAGATCCTCACCATCTTCCTTTTGAGGCTTTTCTTCTTCATGAACCCCAGCTCTCTGAATGTCTGCTGGAGTGAGAGGGCAAGCATGACAGAGATGTTCCCTCTGTAAAGGAAAGGAAACTTCTAAAAGAACAACTGCACAAGTGACTTCTAATAACAAGGCATGCTCTTAAGACTGGAAACCAGCAGAAAGACCAAGCCCATTCTAGCTTTAAAACAGGACATTTAATTCTGAAAAGGGAAAAGGAAAGGGCCACGTCCTGGGCAAACTGTGGTGGACCGAGTCAAGACCAGGGGAGTCATACCTTTTAAATTTGCTGTTGTGTGCCTCTGGGCCCTAATTATTATCTACTGCCAGGGAGGACTGAGGACCCTGAGACTCATAGAGCTTTGGTCTGATCCAGTGTGTCAGTTCTTACATTCTTGCATTGGAAGGATGGGCTTTTTTGAATTTCATTACTGTATGGTGTTTAATGATGATTACAATACCATAGCAAAAGTACCGAAGGATGACTTGACAATGTTCTTGCCCTTAAAGCAGACACAGAGAAAAAGAATGAAGGTAATTAAGTGTCAGTGTGAACATGACATTTGCTAAAGAGGGATATTGAGAGAAATATGATCAGTACGTGGCCTTGAGGTTTCACTGAGGCGCCATGAAGATGGGAATGCTGAAGATAACAAGGAGCTGTAAATAATGAGTGAAAGGGGCCTCTCTCATGAGCAGAAGAGAGAAGGTTTCCTTCAAGGAAACTGAGAAAGAATGTGAGGGATGCTATGGACAGCCCTAATTATGTTAGGGGAAAGCTAAAGGACTGCTGCAGGCTGGTTTTAACAGTTTCTAGAGACAGACTGTCTTCACAGACTGATGTAATAAAAAAATTGCAGGCAATAAGAAAGGAAAGCAAACTGGTCTTCTCTGCCATCCTTTCCTGAATCGCCTTTAAAAAACCCACTCAGTATCAAAGGCACTGCTCTCTTTAGCAGTGTCCTGTACACAGGTGAAATTACTAAGCAACCACTAGACCACCGTGGCTTTATAAAAACATGCTTTAATAAGTGTATAAATGCTAGTCCATGGTAAGTTTTAATAAAAAGCTGCTATTGACCTTCAGGATCAATTTAAAACCCAGCACAAACCAGGATGTGGCAACTACAGATTTCAATTTTGCATAGAGCCCCGAGCGAGGCAGAAGGAAGCTAGCTACACCAGCACACTTGGGGAAGATGCCTTCCCAGAGGAGCTGCTCAGTACTTGTAGTAACTCACTGTGAGTGCACTCATTTCTCCAGGGGTTTTCCTATACTTCTACCAGGGCTTTCCTCCTCCTCCCATACACCACAATACACCTGCCTCTCCCACATGTGTCCTGTTCTCAAGGTTTGTAAACCACCCAGTGCTTTATAACTGCTTTCTCCTCAGTTATAAATGCAAAGAGAAATGCTGAGTGTCAAAGCACAGGACATATTAAAGACACTGACTCTCACACTACGTATAATCACAAACATGAAATTCCACCACACTAAGCTAGTTTTAGTTCTATTTAATTCTGGAAAAAGTAAAAAGGATGTCAGGGAAAATATGTGTCTTTATATGGACAAGTTAAATAACCGAAGTTTCTCTTTGCAGTCAGCGTATATGAAAAACTTGCATCATCATCCTGTTTCTTCCTCTCATTATGTGGCAGCAAGAACAGGAATTAATCGTTTTCCCTGGGATAAAAAAGGCTAAGCTCTAAAACTAAAACAGAAAAAAAGCAGCATCCAAACAAACAACTCTGACATTTCAGAAAGAAGACAAAGGAAAAATACACCCACTGTGATAAGAGTTTTCAAGTTACCTTCTGTAGGCTATTTATGGAGGACCTCATCCCTATAAACGTTCTCCCTTTTGAATACTTACAATATCTCACTTTAATGCCACTGCTAATGAGAGCAGATAATGCTTTCTTGGCTAGTATCTGCTTGCAGCTTACAAAGGTCAGAGTGAGTGGTGCGGGAACGGCATATAGAGCACTCCCAACATTTGGTACTGGGAAGAGATAATATTCTAACACGTTTCTGACCAATGCATGTCTGACCGAGGAAGCGGCAGTAGTTTTTTCCCACAAGTAGTGACCCAGTTCGACTGCTTAGCACAAGATTTGAAAAAGCTACAGCTGAAAATGGAAATTTTGACTCCTAGAAGTCTATACTTCAATACTGCAAACTACTCGATAAAGGTAATAAAGAGGAAAAAAGACAACAGACAAGTGCTAAAAAAAAAGGAAAAACAAGCCTTTGTGCTTGATCTCCATTTTCCGTATCAGTCTCCAGCTAGAAAACTGCAAGTTCCAACCTCTTGAGCTAAGAGAAGCATTTGCGTGCACATGTTCTCCCTCTCTCTCCCTCCAGCCTCCAATAAGAGACTCTTAATTGCAATGTATGGAGGTGGTGGAGTGTTTTCTGTACTCTCTTCTCCCTCAGACCCCATTTCAGCCATCCCCAGTTGCAAATACTTCCAACATCTGTTACAGCTCAGAGATTCTCCAAGTACCACTGAAATGAAATGGACAAAACAAAGCCAGTGAATAGCACCGCCAACAGTGGGATTGTGAAGGAGGTGTATTTATATTCTGTGAGAAGTGTGCCAGTGAATCACACCATCTTCCCAGAACCGCCCTGAAACCAGTTAGGGCACTGATAAAGGTGTTGCTGTAGCAACACAGAGCTTACTCTGAGACAGCTACACAAGTTTGTCCTCAGCATCCAGGGGGTGATTTTCAACTTATGCTGAGCTCCATGCCACTGAGGCTACACCTGACTTTGTAGAATAACTGAATAATTCAGGTTGCAAGTAGCCTGTGGCCATCATCAGGTCCAACCTCTAGCTCAAAGCAGGGCCAGCTTCAAAGTTGCGTTACACTGGGGAGGGCCTTGTCTCCAGCTAATATTCTATAAAGTAGTCTAGACACGACTTTGTGAGCTACAGCTGTTACAACGTAGTGGGACATGAGACAGCTTTAACCTTACAACAGCTCTGCAGAACTGGTGTGGTAGGCAGAGACCTGAAGCTGTCTTAGTATGGAAGTTGTCTTCCTCAGTGCCAGCAGCACAGCAGCTATCAGAGCGCTGTGCAACAGGTTGTGTTACAAACCTCTTACTGGTAACAACTAGCTTCACAGAATCACAGAATCACAGAATGTTCGGGGTTGGAAGGGAACTCTGTGGGTCATCTAGTCCAACCCTCCTGCCGAAGCAGGGTCACCTACAGCAGGCTGCACAGGACCACGTCCAGGCAGGTCCTGAATATCTCCAGAGAAGGAGACTCCACAACCTCCCTGGGCAGCCTGTTCCAGTGCTCCGTCACCCTCAGAGTGAAGAAGTTCGTCTTCATGTTCAGACGGAACTTCCCATGCTTCAGTTTGTGCCCATTGCCCCTTGTCCTGTCGCTGGGCACCACTGAAAAGAGTCTGGCCCCATCCTCCTGACACCCACCCCGCAGATATTTACAAACATTTATTAGGTCCCCTCACAGCCTTCTCTTCTTCAGGCTGAACAAGCCCAGCTCCCTCAGCTTCTCCTCATAGGAGAGATGCTCCAGTCCCCTCATCATCCTTGTAGCCCTCCACTGGACTCTCTCCAGTAGCTCCTCATCTTTCTTGAAGTGGGGAGCCCAGAACTGGACAGACTACTCCAGATGGGGCCTCACCAGGGCAGTGTAGAGAAGCTTAAGACATTGTTCTTTTGAATGGAAAACTGGTTCTGCAGAAGTCAGGTGCATTCTTTCTATTCACTGTAGGCAACAGGATTTCAAACCCTGGTTTGGGGCTATAGTAAACACACATGGTGGGCAGCTGCAGCCATTACTTAAGAGTTAATCCCTGTAATATCCTTTGTTAATCTAACTACAATCATCAACTGGCATGGAAGATATTCAATTTACCCATGGGGTGCATGTTAGATTAACAGGATTACCTGCTGCTGATGGTAATACTACTCTGTATTTACTGAACACTTCTCTGAAGAACAGAAGGTACTTTTTAAAAGTGGGTAAATATTTGTTAATCCCAGAGAGGAAAATGTAAGTGCAAAGAGGTTAAGTAATAACACCAGTTCCGCACAGCGAACCAGTAGCAATATTCCTAGACGCATGCTCTAACGCAGCATTCCTTAAGCCATCGGTTGGTATGACCTGCTCATAAAGTCCTAACAACTACAGCACATCCTGGTTTCCTATTCTAATGGTCTGCTTACAAAGCAACATTTCCATTGCTAGTTAAGCCTCCATTTTCACTACTCACTTTTTGCTAACTTTGGAAGAGTCTACACAAAATATATTTGGGGAGCAAGTATATAGGTTATGAAGGTAAAACTAGAAAACGGATCATACTTTGCCTCACGCAGTAGCACATTTAACACACTGTGCTATGAAATAGTCACATGCAAGCATTCTGAACCATTTAAAACTTATTTGGTTTCTTTTATAGCCTGTGTTCATAAATTATTATTTTGCATACCTTGTGTAAAAACAACAGCGCTCTTTTATGGCCACAACCAGTTCCTGTGATTCCTGTCTTTGGATATTATTCTTCTAATGTTCACAAGGTTATCTATACCACTGAAAACCTGTGAACCCTGAGCATACCCTGTACTGCATATTAGCTCATTAGTGCCTCATACTAACATTCACTCACAGCAGCTTTCTATAAAGAAAAAAAAAAAAAAAGAATTCAGTGCCTAACTAATTTGGGCAACAATGTATAAACCAAAGAGTAGCACAGACATCATCCCATCTCATGTTTGTATCTAGTTCAGCATCTACTCTAAAAGAAAGGGCGGAACATAGGTCAGTGACATAAAATTAGGGTAATATTTGCATGATTGATACAGGGTTTGGGGGTTTTCTTCTCCTTCCCCCCCCCCCCCCCCCCCCGGTGTATTTTTTTTTTAACTTGACTTTATTTTCACTATTCAATAACTCTCCTCGAAATCTTGATTTAATAATAGATGTGATTGTTCTGACTTTGCGCGTCCTCAAAGAGACGACTTCCCAGATGCTCCTGAGGAGTGCCTTTGTCCTTTGAACTGTCCCAGACCAAATGTCAATTACTCAGAGTCACTAACCTCTTCTGTAGGATGCCTTCACTGAGACACTCCAATCCGTGACACGAATCAGACCCTGTGCTGTGTTGTCATTACATATACTTCTGCTATGATAAAAAATAAACGATTTCAGAAAAGTATATTCAATAGTTCTGTAAAATATGTTCACTAATCAGGGATCTCTACAGCAAATGAGGAAGATCAGACATCTCTGAGGGATAATTTGTCCCACTTATTCTAGTCACCTATTTTAGTATGAATCTCTTTTTGGAGATGCTTCCCTTCATTCCCTGCAGAGTAAGCCTAGACAACGAGATGCCTGCTGGTGGATGAAGTTCATTAAATGCGCATTTTTTGTATTGGTTGCTTGTGACCTACATGCTACACAAGGTGAGACACATCCTACCTCTGCTGCATCCAGAGGCATGATGCTAATCACAGTGGTGTGAGTCAGGGAAACCAGCACCTGACATACAATCACACCTTCTAAAATTCCTCCAATGATCTGCTGATTTCTTTTTTTCAACATTGTATTTATAAAATCCCTTTCAGTTTTGTCAATTATTTCAATCACCTAAAATATTTTTTCTGTTTGCTTTTGAAACAAATCCATCTCCAGACATCTCAAGGGAGTCATACAGATTTTAAGCTTCTCCTCCTTGTTAAAGTGTCCAAGTTTGTTGGACAACAGAGATAGCCCAGAGTAACTTGGCTGTGTCTCTTATATTCTTATTAGAAAACTGCAGCTGTAATTTTTATTCTGTGATGATTTGTGCAGAGGAAATAAGAGTAAGCAGCAGCACTAGCAACATATACTGCAGTACATGTTCCTCTGCAAAGGAACCTGGAAAATGTCATTTCCATTTTTTGGACAACTGTAGTTAAATAATTATGCTGTTAGGGCATTAGATACTGGTAAGCAAGAAAAGTTCAATTTTGCCTTCTTCTGCTTTTTAGAAGAGATTAAAGATAAGACAGATTGCAAATTCCTGGTTTCAGTGGAGCCAGGAATTTGCTTTAAAACTGCTGCTTTAATTTTAGACAGGAACCTCTACTGCCAAAGTCTAGGGTTTGGAGAACAGGCATTACTCTCTGACAATTGTGAAGGGAGATGGTTAGAGAGAAGACATTATTAAGTTTCGCTGACATGCAGATGACTTGAAAGTGAAACATATTATAATTACCAGTGCCAGTATCAACGCCAGGCTGCACTGCAGGCTTCAGCTTGGAATTCAGTTGCCGTCCCAGTGGCCTTACAACAGTCCAGTGCTCCCCTGCGCCGGGCTGGCTGGTGGTGCAGAGGAAAAGGCCTCAGCACATGGCAGGAGAGCTGAGACTGAAAGGCCATCAGTAACAATCTCTAACTTACAGCTGCACCTATTTTTTAAGCGATACTGTTCCATTTGCTCCCTCTAATTAAGCTGCAGGGAAATCACAATGCTCACTTCTGATTTCTGGACTGAGAGTACAGGAAAGTGGGAGACAGTTTGAAGGCACAGGTGTGTCAGCTGCTTTGATTTTGCTTTGAATATGTCTTACTCAAAATCTCTACTCTCGCATATTATTCCTTGCGTTGTCCCTTTATCTGAAACAGATGACTCAATCCCAATTTAATATTAAATATCTTCTGGGAAAAATTCTTAGCAGCTGCTTCACAATCATGCTTTTTTCCTCCCTGGCATTAGGAAGTATAAACACTTATTAAAGTTTAAAAGGAAAAAGGAAATTTGAAGATTAAAATAATGTTTAATTAGTAGCTATAATACTCATCATCTTTCAGGTGCACAACACAAAGCAATTCATAAGAATGATCATTGTTATCCCCATCTTACAGAGAAATGAGGCAAATTAAATTATCTGCTTAATGACACACTTACTGTTAGATTTCAGATCTGGTTCCCAGTTCTGTACTATACCAACTAGGTCACATTTAGCAATATACAATTTTCAAAAATTCACCGTTCTATATTCACTAATATCTGCGATCCTAACCTTTCACTCTCTCTCTTTTTTCTTTATCACTGAAGCTAGTAGCATTACTTCAGTTTTGTTAACATTGTACCAGCACAACATACAGGATTTCAAAAAAAAAAAAAAAAGGATGTATTTCTCAGTTGACCCTTGACATGAAAAGTTACTGTATTTTCCTACTGGAATCAGAGTTACTACACTATCAGGTAAAACATACAATGTTCTCTGCTAAATATCCATCACTCCAGTTCCGAGGAGAGTTGGTAAGCGGCAGGAGAAAAAACCAGAGTCAAGGAAGCCCATGTTCTCTGCGGGGAGTGGAAGGATTTGTAGTGCATCGGGTAAGACTTGAGCACATACAAACTACCTATCAAGATCACTCTTGAGTCCTTGCTTCGCATCTGTGTCTAAAGGCTCAGCCCATTTTAAGTGAATACCCATTCAAGAACACTCAAAGTTCTTGTCCTAATTGCACACACTCATAACTCACAACAATCACTACTTCTCCCCATGTTCACTATTTTCTCAAAAACAACATCAAATTACTGAGATTGAAAGTGTCCCAAATACTTTCAACAGAGCACATCTGTGGTTTTGAAAAAACAAAAGCACCACTGTGAATTTTGCCCTAATGATCCTAGAGAAGTCTGTAGCAGGCTAGTTCAATATTAGAAAAATTTCTGTCACCTAGTCCAGGATTGACTGACTTGACACCTACACACGCCCAGGAGCCCGAGTTGTCAGATCCACAAGAGAAAGGTGTAACTTTTCTCCAAAGGGAAGAAGCTCAATTACAAGACAGATTCATTTGAAAGAGACAGAAGGCAGCACTTGTAATAAACTCCAAAATTCTCTCTGGGAGTGCCAGGGAACGGTGCAAAGGCTAACTGGTCTTTGCCAAATCCAGGCTATGTTATTTCAATGATGAAAGAGCCTGGACATTATTAAATAGCAGAATATGAATGACATAATGTGCTTTCAGTTTGTTGTGAAGCTTTTGGAGGTAAAGCTAATTAACAAACATCAAATTTCCTCAGTTCATTAAATAATGTTGCTTAAAGTTCACTTCATAGCTTTACCTAACTTTCGGTCACTCTTTTTATACATGGGCAGAAACATCACTGAGACGTTCCTGCCTTGCTGGTGGTTTCTAAGACTTGATTCAACTCTACCCATCAATATAAATTTGCACTCTTTTATTCAAGAATGATACCCCAAACCCTTTGAACAATTAACTGATAATATATTAACACCTGAAGGGAAAGGGCTTTTTTCTTCCAAAACAGGCCTTCTCCATCTGCAGCAGCCAAGGAAAAAACAAAATCAGCACATAACAGCTAACCACACTTTATGTCTAGTGTTTGTTCGTGATTATTCTTTAAAGGTCATTGCATCAATCTATCTATAAATACCTGTTTAACTTTAGAATTAATCTGGAAAATTTAATATCCCATCCCAATTCCCAGACAATACTTAACATCCAATTAAATAATTAAATCATTAAATTTAAAATTAATAATCAATTAAAATTTAATAATTGATCCTGATTTGTCATCCTAAAAGTCCTCTCACAATTTCCTGTTTCTGCAGTTGTGATAGTAAATCTAAGTCCTACTAACTCACAGCTAGCAAAAGAAAAGCAAATTCGTCCCTGCTGCAGACCATGCATGGCGGTGGAAGAGTAAATTCAGCGCTTCTGGAATTTTTCCTTCAGCATGTAAACTTAATTGTATAGCATTATAATGTATGTTGTGTCAAAATACATGCTTTCTTTAGCTTAAGAGAGGGAGATAGTACTAACTAATGTAAGACATAAATTACTTTATTTTAACTTAGGATAAATAGATAAGCATGAAAAAAAAAGAGCCGGAACTAGTCCTGCTGGTCTTGCAAAACTGATCCATGCGAGGTGTGCTGAGGGAACATGACTGTAGCGAGAAAAGAGTTCAAACAGGCTTTTCCCTTTTCATGCTATAACTGGAGCTAGACTGAATAGGAGCAGTAACTGATCTACATTAGCTACTTAAAGAGTGATAAACTACATCATTTTGGGTGCTAGTGAATAACAAAGCTTCCGGTAGTCTGTTATCACTCATCCTTTAGCCCTGTATCTGAAGTTGTACTGGAGAAATGAAACTGTCAGGCATCTCCCAAAGCCCTGTTTCTAGTTAGCATGGCTGGTATTTTTGTAGTCTGACCATAAACACTTTCAACTTCCATTACATATCCTTACATCTTTAGCATTAATCATTAGGAGATAAAGCACTTTATATTATTTTTCTGTGCATGTTCAGCCTCCAGTGGGGCTTTGATTGAGAACAAAGACCTTTAAATGCTGCTACAGTAGTTATTTTTAAAAACAGTATCCATAAGGTCTTCCATTGACCATTGTTTGTTGCAAACGGACGCAGACAAGGCTTACCCTGGACACACAGGAGGAGAGCCCTGAAAAACAATATCTGCCCCCACTTATCACGGAAAACATCCTCCAAGAACATAGTGCCATGACAGTTCATGTTAGCTGCTGGCCTTACTCTGAATAAAATGTCCCTTTCTTGCAAAGCGTCTGTGATTGTATGAGATAGCAGGAGACTAATTTTCCAGCACAAATATTTGAATAGCATGTCCCGATTTTATATGTAGAGAAGCAGGCTTAAATGCTTGAATGTGGATTTTTTTAGGCATTGATAGTAATAAAATTGGCTATTGAGTTTTACTGCAGACATAGTTAAGTTCAAATTTTCTTCACCCAAAGCCTCTTAGGCTTTTTTCTAGCAATACCACATACAAGAGAAAAGTATTGTTACTTACTTAATGGTGACTGAAAGGAAGAATTTATTCAGCTGTGTTCTGAAGTTACTGTTTAAAGAGCACCTGTTTACAGAGATTACTCCTTTCTCAAATGGGAGCTAAAGGCTTACCTATTAGTAGTTCAACCCAGTAAGTAGAACTGGCTGTAAAAAATTATGTTCAAGGCTCCTTGTAGGCAGAAGAACAGGTTGAAATCTGCTGCTTTGTAGTTTAATCAGTTCTGCATATTTACAGCAATAGTTTGTTTTGCAAGTACTTTGAATGGCATTTAGTGCTTGAGATGTATGTAATCCAGAGTGAGATAGCTGCATCTGTGCCATTAGCATAGTGTTTGTTTGAAAGTTATTTCTGAATATTTTGAAATTGCTATTGATACACTGTGTGAGTGAGGGTGGACATATATATAAAAAAATTTTCTAGCAGACATTAGTTTTTGTGGGGACTATTGTGCATGGTCATAAAATAATCAGCTAAGAAAAATGGAAGTATTTATTTTTCTGTATTGTATGGTTAAAATTCTGGGAAATATATTCTAAAACTACGCAACAAATTCAGCGATGTTTATAGCCACATCTTAAAATCTTGTCTCTTTGACTTTTTGACTTACGACATCACTGGTTACCCCAAATTTATAACTTTTAAAGAAGACAGAAAATTTAAAAAAGGTATTTGGTCCTGATCCAACCTTTTCAAGGAAGGATGAATCCTAGGGAAGTAAAGCAAGTAGCTAATTATCTTCCCTGCTTAAAAATTAAAAAAAAAAAACCTTAAGCTATCTGTCTTCAACTTCTAGCCGCTGGGTTTTGAATATCTCTACTTTTTCACGACTGAAAGTTTGGTTGTACCCTAAACGCGTGATTTTTGTCCAGGCTCCTGTCAACTTATACTCTGCCTGCTTCACCATCTTCTCTTCTGATGTCTGCTAATTTGTTTTACTTTACATACATTCAGAATGTTGCATTTTGATCACATGACTCTTCTTCTAGCATTATTTCCCACATACTTGTAAATTCATTCTCAGGATCATTCCTGGACTATGTCACTGTCACTATCACCCTCTGCTTGCTCATTTACTCTCAGCCCTCTAGCCCAAACCACTAAATTTTATAAACACCTTTGATCAATCTTCGTGTTACTCTTGGCATGGGAGAGCTGGTCATTCACAAAGCCCACAGTGTCGTCTTTCAAATCTCTCCTTAAAGCTTTCCTTTATTCTGCTGCTAATGGAAAAAAAACCCATACCATTAGGAAACTGCAGTGCTACCAACGGTTTGATCTATTGTGTCGACGAATATTGCTTCCTACGGCCTAACATCGCTTTTCATGCATGTGTTAGTCAGCTACTCTTTGAGGCAGTGTGTTGTGTACGCATAAAAACTAAGGGCTTTAAATAAGGAGGGTATACTACACCTATATAGTATGATATATATGTTGTACAGCTGCTGGTACGAGACCCTAATACCTACAATGGAGCAAGTAATTTGGTAGTTTCAAATATAGCTTGCTTTATACAATATCTTCTCATAAATTCCATTTTGTAGATCTGGTCTGTATATTAAATATTTAAATCTGAGAAGCAAACATACCTGTTTTTCCTTTCAATGCCTGCTAACAAGTATTTCTTCAGGCTACGTGCAGTTGCTGATACATTAGACTCATTTTGTATCATTCACTTTTCCTTGTTTGTTTTCCCTGACGAAAATGCAACATATTACCAGGTTCATCTTGTTGCCCGGAATCACAGAAGAGGCCTTAGAATTATCAAGGAACTTGGGCTGCCTGATTTCCACAGCATGAAGGACAGTAACTCCCTCATCACTGTGCACGAGGAATTTTTCATGCCTTTTGATTTCATACATGAATGTGTTTGTTTGACTGTAGAAGTAGGCAAGTGATCAGTGGAGAATCCTGATGCTAATTGGTGGGAAAAGTTCTAAAAACGCTTTTAACACAAGTGTGGGGCTAGCTTCTTCGACAAAATGGAGGACGAGACCAGAACATGGCAGGAACATCCCCCCTGCAGCAGAGCCCCAGCTACTGTCTGATGGGGATTCACACAGCTCAGACATCTCCCGTGATGGGAGGAACCCTGGAGAAAGCATAAGCTGAACACCACTGGTTTCCAGTAAAGCAGATGACTCAACAGCTTCTTGGCCTTGGGTACTTTTGTCATTTTTGGTCTTCCTCCTCCCACATCCTATAGCAGGGGAGTCTTGTGGTAAAAGTTCAACTTGGGTGTCTCGCTGGGTCGCTGCAGAACACCTTAGCGAGCTTGTTACCATGTTCTCAGTTTAACTACTTGGTTCTCAGGTGATCTTGCTACAGTCTTTACAAGCATGAAGGTCTTGCATGAACAGAGTAAGGGATCTGAGATGGCGGAAGCCATTTTCTGGCAGACAGAACTACACAACCCAGCTCAACCAAACACAAGCTTCTCTAAAGCCTGCCATCTTCCCAAGGAGCATCTAGCGCATGTTATTTTTTCCCCCTGCAACTTCTCCTGTCACGCAGGAGCTAGCTGTTCCCAGGCCCCCTCAGCCTCCCAGCCCGCCAAACAAGATGGCGGCCACCGAGACGCTCCCGCCCCGCCGCCGCCGAGCCCCTAGTGCGCAGGCGCGGCCCGCACCGCCGAGCAGCTGTCCCGCCCTCCCCCGTCTGCGCGCGCGCAGAAGGCGGCCCGCAGCGCCCCCGCAGGTGCACCTTGCCGATCTGCGCTTGCGCAGAAGCACCCCGCAGGTGCCCCCTCCCCCTGTGCTATATCTGAGTACGCCGCGAACCGCACGTATAGGCGTCCGTCTCACGCCCCCTGCCTCCCTCAGATCCCTCCGCCGCTTCCAAAGGCGGGCCTTTTAGCTTAAGGCCCAGCTCTCCTGAGGCAGAAACATAGCCCTCAAGGCGCTACGGCATTAAACACGTTTGTTTGTCCATTTGGCCCCATCTTTGGGCTCTCCGTGGACGCGGGCGGGCCGGCGGACTCCTTCACTCGAGGCTTTGCGGAAGGATACCGTGTTGTTTTTTTTTTAATTCGCCATCTGCTGAGCAACGGTTTCGAGGCGTGGCCAAGCGCGCGAGCACCGCCCCTCCAGGCCAATCGCAGCGGGAGGCTCATAGCTATCCCCGCCCCGCCGGCGCGGCGGAGCCAATGGGAGCGCGGGATGGAGTGGAGGGGGGAGAGGGGGAGCGGGCGCGCGGGTGAGGGGGCGTGTGCGCGAGCGCGGGGCCGGGCGGTATCGCTCGCCGCAGCGGCTGCTGCTGGGCGCGGAGGGGAAGCGCCGCGTTGGCGGAACCCGCTGCCCGGCCGCCGTGTGACCGCGGGGCTGCGCCGGGTGCGGCCCGGCGCCAGGGGCCCGGGAGAGAGAGGGAGGGGGGGGAAAAGCAGGTGAGGGCAGGGGTAAGGCCGGGGCGGGGCGGGAGGCGTCCGGCGAGGAGCTTGGCCCGGGCGCTTCCTTCCCTGCCTTCCCGTCGGCTGCCGCCCCCCGCTTGGGCTGCTCGGAGGGAGGGAACAAAGAGGCGGCGGGGGGTAGGCCGGGCTGGAAGGCGCTGGGAGCGGCTTCTGGTGTTTCCCTCCGCCGAGGCGGTGACGGAGAAGACCGCGGGCAAAGCCGCATCCTGTGGGTGTCCGAGGGCTCGGCTTGAGCCGCCTCGGAAGAAGCGGGGGAGGGAGGAGGGCGCACGGGGAGAGGAAGGAGGAAGCAGCGCTGCTCCCGCCCGCCTTGTCCCCCCCCGGCTCCCTGTGAGGAAAGGCGGGCGCGGGGCTGGGACCGCGGCCTGCCAGCTGACCGCCGCCTTGCTTTGATTTTAATTTTCTTTTTTTGTTGTTGGTTTTTTTTTTTTTCCCCCTCCTCCCGTCGGTTTCCTCCCCGGAGGCCTCCCGATGAGTTAAAATGGTGCTGAGGCTCGAGGGGAGCTGGTCTCTGCTGGTGGGGAAGAGGTTCCTCAGCCTGTCGGACGAAGAGGACAGGTCGTGGGACACCGGTCGCATCTCGGAATGGCCCTGGAAGTCAGGCAGGATCCGAGCGGTTTCCCACACGGACATATCCAAACAAGACCTGAAGGTAACCGGGAACTTGTAAAGAGACCCTCTGAAATGAGAGTGCTTACCCTGGGACCTGGAAACTTTGCGTGCCTGTAGGGGTGTGTGTACACGCGCACACACATCTATACACGCACGCTGCTCTGGGGGGAGAGAGGTCTTCTTGGTCAGCTTGCCCAGTTAACGTGGTTGGAAACGTGCACCTCTGCGTGGAGCCCCCAGTGTGCTTCTACTAAGGCTGGAAATCACCTCAAACTAATTATAAACGTGCTTTCTTCCAATGGCAGCATTATCAAAACTTGAGGTTTTCATTGCACTCGCTGTGCCTAGGTTTTATTTCTGCATATTTCGTAAATGTGATTGAAGACCTTGTCAGTTGAAAACCTTTTCCCCAGAGATTGCGATTGCTTATGAAACCGAAACACTCCCATGTTGATGGGATTGGTGACTTTTCTTTCTTGCTCTTTGAAGTAGCTGGTAATGAACAAGTACGTCTAATGTCTTGAAAGACGTACTGAGTTCATCTATGGTGTTGGAGGTTTCCTGGACTCTTCTTGCATGGTGGCCGCGTCTGAGTAATGATTACCAACGTGACTTTTAAATGCGCAATCAATTATTGCAAGCTTAGAGTAATTTGTTAACTATATATTTTGGGTGGAAGTCACGCGACTTTCACAGTTTGACTGTGAAGCTGTTAAGGGGCTGTTTGGCAACTGTAGCCAGTAAAACTATTGAACCATGTCTAGACAGTTACTATAGTATGCAAAGTACTCGCGAAGGGCAAAACTCCATTATAGTAACAACATTGTGTTACATGGTCCTGTTATTTGTTTCTGCAAGGGACTTTGGTGGCAGGCTGTTCTGTGACAGCAAGAACAGTACCATCTTTCAATTAAAACTGTTTCCTTGACTTTTTTTTTTAATGGCAAGAACTTTGTGACCTCTGATTAACTGAAGGTCATGCTACTTGTCAAATAAGAAGAAATCGTAGGTGTTTCTACGTCTTTCTTGAAATTGTAAACTTTGTTACGGAGAGTCCCGAGTTGTTAGAGGCCAAGCTTCTGGTTGTGGATCTGGGCAGGGGTGGAGCTTTCTCCATCTTTGGCCAGCGGGGCTGTGCCCGTGCCGTACTTGGAGTGAGGAGGAGGATGTTGCCGCTGCAGAAACCTGTTATTAAGGACCTCCTCTGGGACTTAAGAGGAGAAGGAGCAGGTGCTGTTGGGGACTTTACTGTGAACCTTGTAACTGGTTATGGTTCTGCCAGAAGCGAATGACTTCATGCAATGTCCAGTGAAAGTTTTAAAGAATTTGCGAAGTAAATAATCGAGGCATAGAGAGCTTTTGTGTCAAAACACATGCTCTCTTCTTTCCTCTCTTTTAGTTCTGTGGAAAAGTAATGTATATTTAAACCCAAAATAGCAAAGGATCGGGTGGGGAGAAGCCTACAAAGGAGCAGAAATATTTAATCTTTCAAATTTTGCTTTTTGTGTAGTGTCAGGAACAAGCTACAGAATAGGAGGACTGTCAACTACTTCTGAAAATATTTTCTCAACTGTATTTTCCTGTTTGTGCAGTGTTGTCACTATAGACAAAACAAGCCATTCTGGTTCTGGTACTTGTGTTATTTGCTTATCTCTTTCATTGTTTCTGTGAACTTTAAAATGACTAAATTTGTTTCTGCATCCATTAGTTTTACGACTCTTCTCTGTGGTAATGCTGTTCTATGTGCATGCTTTTACTTGCCATTTCCCTTAGAGGGAAGATAAATACAAGGGAATGTCTCTAAGATTCACTCAACTGAGGCTTCTCTGCTGTTAGGGTAAATTAGTTAAATGTATTTAGACTAGATCGTTATATTTTTATGGGAAGAGGGAGTGATTTTTCTGAGAGTAGTGTTCTCTACCAAGATGTTTCAATTCCTGTATTGAGGTGAAGTTGTATTTGTTGTCTTTCCCAGTCCTTTGCTGATACCCCCATGCTGCCTATGAAGGAAGGGTAATGCTATCCCAAAGAAATTGGCCAAGCCACTGTGTTTTTGCCATGAAATGACAGCTCCTTTTCTCTTGAAAAGTTTGTATAGATCCTTTAGAGATTCGTGAAGATAAATACCAGTTAAAAGCAGGCAGCGAATTAACTTCTTCACATTGCATAATTTGATCACCTTTACTGACTTACTGTCATTTGTGCTTTCAACAAGTTAACTAAAGTTATTATTGGAGACTCTTATTCCTAAAATATTTCTGGGAAAACAGTGTGCTTATTCAAGGACTTTAGTTTAGAGTTTGTGCAAAATCCATGTGCCACTACTGTATACAGTCCTTTAGAGTTTTAGGGGTGTTTGTGTGTGTGTTTTTTCCTTGATTATAAAAACTAGTAGTGGAGTTCAAACATTTAAGTGTCCTTGAGCAGCAGAGGATATTTTGAGATGGGAAGGTTGTAGAATTGAATAGGAATAGTAGTGTTTTATGCGAGAGTAATGATGACAAACCAGTTGACATTGACCATCGCTTACAAAATACTAGGTCAGCCTGGGACACTTTAGTGATTGCTTGATTGTACGACAGAAAAGCAATAATCATGTTTGCGTTACAAGTACTTTTAATGATTTGGGGAGGGGGAAATTGGTGTTTTTGTTTATCCTTTTCCATGTTTTATGTGTCTGAATCTTATGGTCATCACTCCTTCACTTTGTTTCCTTTCTGTAGATTTGTGTAGAATTTGATGATGAGTCATGGGAAAAGAGAAGATGGATAAAAATCTACAGCCATAAAATGAAAGTATTCCTGGTGGAGCAAAAGCTGGTACTGGCTGAAAGACAATCTCAACCCAATTCTATGTCTCCTGTCCAGTGGCCTGCAATGGCAAGTATACGCTTGGCCTAACTCACTTTGGTTCTGCAGTTCCTTCTTCTAAGGACAGTGGTGTTCCAAGTGTGAATTTCTCAAGTACAGCTTCACTCGTGTTACTCTTATGTGTAATGTGAAGGGAAACTAAATCTCTTTCTACAGCTAGAGCTAGGCAGAGTTTATAAGCATTGGAAGCTGGTATGTTGTGCCTGCTTCCCTCCAAAACTCCTGTTCGTCTTCCTTCATTTACACAATTACAGTTAAGAATAGAGAGAAAAAAGGTAAATAGGTTTCTAAGGTTAGCCTGTATTTTTATCTTAAATTCTTGCATTACTCTACTTCAGGTACTGTTAATTCTTCAGTGATTCTTGATCCAAGACAAAAATAATGTGAATGACTTATGTGATTGTTGCCTGGCACAGATGATTTGTGAGATTTGGATTTTGTGCAGGTGAAAGCCTGAGCTACAGTGTACGAGCCAGGGAACTAAGCTTTCTCTAACTGCCGTGCATGGCTGGGTGGGCAAATCAGCCAGTGGAGGTGAACAGGGGACATTTCTTTGTTAATCTGTTCAGCCAGTATTGTTTTACTTAACTACTTTGGATATTGCTACTCATAAAAGTAGTTGTGAAATAAATGAAGTTGTAAACTTGCTGAACATTAATTATGCTGAAGGTGTAGTCCATGTTTAATAGTCTTAACTTTGCTAGGTATGAAGTATGCAGCATAATACATATTGCCGCATTTTAGCTGAGCTTTTTTCTTAAGCAAAGCTAATGTAAGCAGATATTTATTGGAAGCAGGGCCAAATAGGGTGGGAGAGGAAGTGGGAAGATGAATCCTTAATTTTATTTCCTGACCTGTGCGTTAATATCAGCAGTTCTACCAGTAATCTTGCTGATACAATGTTCTGAAAACCTGCTTATTTGAAATTATCTGTTGTCCCGTTCCAAGTATCTGAACAGTTCTTACTGGATATTTGTTCTCAGTTTATGCATGAGGTTTTCTTCATGATGTGTTTGACATGTCAGTTCATGCAGTGTACGTGTCCCAAACCTCCTTTAGCAGAGGAACGATGTAGGATAAAGTAAAACACAGTACTGGAGCTTGCCTTGGCAAAGACTTTCTCCCTTTCCCACCACACAGGGCAGGAAAGAAAGGATCACAGAAGGGTCGTGGATTATTTTATTTTAAGTCTGGATCGCAACTTACTGATTGAAGTATACAGGAGAGTGTTTCTCTTACGGTGATATTGCGCGTTTGCCAATGCTGTCATAACCGAAGGGAAAACAACAAAGGGGAAGAAAGTCTTTGTTTGCTCGATCAGTCCTTCAGAAACCCAAACACATACTCTATAAGAATTATTTTCTTTTTTTCTTTTTGTATTCAGTTTGGGTGGCAAGGTTTTGGTAGCAGGGCGGCTACAGGGGTGGCTTCTGTGAGAAGCTGCCAGAAGCTTACCCCATGTCTGGTGAAGCCAATGCCAGCCGGCTCCAGGACAGACCCGCTGCTGGCCAAGGCCAAGCCCATCAGTGATGGTGGTAGCGCCTCTGGGATAACATATTTAAGAAGGGGAAAAGTAGTGGTTCAACACAGCAACTGCAGCTGGAGAGAGGAGTGAGAATACGTGGGAAAAACAAGCCTGTGGACACCAAGGTTGGAGAAGGTGGAGGGGGTAGGAGATGCTTAAGGCACCAGAGCAGATTCCCCTGCAGCCTGTGGAGCAGACCATGGTGAGGCAGGCTGTCCCTCTGCAGCACATGGAGGTCCACAGTGTAGCAGATTTCCACCTGTAGCCCGAGGAGGACCCCATGTCAGAACAGGGGGATGCCCAGAGGAGGCTGTGACCCCGTGGGCAGAGCATGCTGGAGTAGGGTCCTGGCAGGACCTGTGGCCCCATAGAAAGACGAGTCCACGCTGTAGCAGGTTTGCTGGCAGGACTTGTGACCTCGTGGGGGACCCACGCTGGAGCAGTCTGTTCCTGAAGGACTGCACCCTGTGGAAGGGACCCACGCTGGGGCAGTTCATGAAGAACTGCAGCCTGTAGGAAGGACTCATGTTGGACAAGTTCGTGGAGGACTGTCTCCTGTGGGAGGGACCCCACGCTGGAGCAGGGGAAGAGTGAGGAGTCCTCCCCATGAGGAGGAATGGCAGAGACAACATGTGATGAGCTGACCCAGCCTCCATTCACCATCCCTCTGCACTGCTCAGGGGGAAGGAGGTAGAGAAATCAGGAGTCAAACTGAGCCCAGGAAGAAGGAAGGGGTGGGGGGGAAGGTGTTTTAAGATTCGGTTTTGTTTCTCGTTATCCTACTCTGATTTGACTGGTAATAAGTTAAATTCATTTTTTCCCCAAGTTTAGTGTGTTTTGCCCATGAAAGCAGTTGGTGAGAGATCTCTCCCTGTCCTTGTCTCAACCCTCGAGCCTTTCATCATATTTCCTCTCCCCTGTCCAGCTGAGGAGGGGAGTGATAGAGCAGCTTTGGTGGGCACCTGGCCTCCAGCCAGGGTCAGCCCGCCACAGTGGGGTACAGATGTACCTTTCGTGTAGGGAGGAGTTTTTCTTGCCATGTCTGATGTTCCAGGCTTCTGATGCCTACCCCTTGAGAACTGTTACTACAGGACTGGACAAAATTTAACCTTGAACATACTAGGAAGAGTTCAGAAGCTTTTAGAGGAAATATTTGTTTCTTGTCCTTAATGCCTTTGGTATACCTGAACACAACTTCATCATTGTACTACAGTGGTATAGCAACTATAAGGCTACCCAAGTCATCATTTGTGCCTAAACTAAGGCTTCAATATGTTGTCAATGTTGCGTGAGCTTTGAGAACTTTGTGTAAGTTCTGCAGCAGGTCTTATTGATTTGGTAATTATTCCTCCAATCTACTATAGGGAGGGATTTTAGTTAACCTATCCACAATTACAATTCTTAATATTAGTAAATTCTTCATGCTGAGATGAACGATTAATGATTGTTAATGAAAGCCACCTAAACTGCATTCCTTACTTGTAATAAATGAAGTTAATTTCAAGTATAGTCCAGTAACTACTTTATTAGGCATGTGTTAGAAGGTTTATTAGAAACTTGCTTTGTTTCAAGAGTTGTATGCAGATGTGATATATTAACAGAGAAACAGATGCAAAACTAAAATAATTTTTTAAATGCAATTGAGGAATGATGATATCTTCTTACTCTGTTTCTAAGAAAATGTTTATCACTTTTCTAGACTTACAAATCCTTAGTGGACAAAGCTGGTTTGGGATCAATGGTTTCCATACGCTATCTTGGTGAAGAGAGATGTGTTTTTCTTTCTGAAGACCTTTTGACACCCATTCAGGTAACCTTGTATGGCATTATAAAGATGGAAGATAAATCTTTTATCTTGGTATTTAAGATATGTCAAGTTAATATATTCTAAACGCAAACTTTAGATGGTTAAAAACTTGGAGTAGGTGTTTATTGTCATACCTCATAAACAGCAGTTCTGAATATAATGTCTGTTGATTAAAAACCTGCTGAAGCTGATCCAGGACATAGTCCTTTAAGAGAGCTGGATGAGGGAGTGTGCTAGGACAGTTACTCAGCTCAGGTGACAGGCATTGCATCATGTTGATGGTGGGGATCATCTGGAGTAGTTTCTCTTTGTTCTTGTGAACGTGACTGTCATTACTATGAAAGGAGTTGCAGGGATGGCTGGAATAAATCTTGCCATTTAATAGGAACACATCACTTCTAATCCTAAACAAATGTAGAACTGAGCGGGATGTAAATGAGATGGTTCAATTACAGTCGCTTTATTGAGCACCCAGAGGAAAGTTCATAGTGAAAATTACGTAGAGATGGGTTTAAACAATTGCCCTGTGTGACTGAGTGGTCAGGCATTTAGAAGAAAAGTATCTGATACTGATAAAGGATTTAACCTTTTCAGAAAACTACTCTGTAAGACCTATAAACAATCTAAATAAAACTTGTAATAGATGTCCCATGTTGAGACTGCTAGTAGTGCCATCCTAAGTTCCTACTTTGACTTGCTAACAGCCAGCAAACAGACAACTCATTTTGAGAAACTAACAAAATGACATAAAGCTAAATTTGAGTTGGAGATTGTTGTCTTGCCTATGTTGGCTCAACAACAGAGTAAAGATTTCTTTGTGTAGAAGCCTTACCTCGATACTGCAATGGAGAAGATTACTTTTCTGGCATCTTGAATAACAGTTTCTTGACTACCAGCTCTGGAGCCTTCTGCTTCTTACAAATAGCAGAGCAGTATTTGGGACAAAAAAAAAAAAAAAAATCTTTTTTTATGGCGCTTTGAGCCATTGTTAAAAATGTGCTCTAAACTTTCCATTTCAGAGTCAATTCTAAATGTTGTCAAGCAGCTTGGTTTAGATAACAGTAGAGAGAGAAAAAAAGAAAATATTCATGATGCTGAAGCATTATGAATTTTTTAGATGTAGGTGACTGTTTTCATTCATGTGAACATTTTGTAATGGTGTCTTGATGGACTAGATTCTGGCATTATTATAAATAGAAAAAAATAGTGTGTTTACATCTGCTCAGGGCTGCTTAAGAATTGCTGCTTCTGAGAACTTAAAACCCTAAAATAAAAAATAGATGGTTCAGTTAAACTTAGTGCTTATTAGTAACGTAGTAGCACAAAGCCAGATTGTTTTCAGAACAATATTATAGTGAACCTGGAGAGCTCACTTCAGTCTGGCTTGCTGATGATTGTTCCAGATTAGTGGTAAGCAAATGATGTCTGCCTCAGTAAAAATATCCTAGGAGCTGAAGGAATGCAGAGTAATGAGAAACTTGTATGAATTGCTGCTATCTTGTTTCTAAATATTACATGTTTTTGTTAATCAAAAGCCTTATACTTAATACCAACTTCTTTTTTTTTAATTCTCTACATAGGATATGGAGAGTTCCAGGCTTCCTCTGAAAGATGATCAAAATGTTAATGAAGAAATTCAGGCTTTGGTTAAGAAACACCTAGACGAAACACGTTTAGTACAAGGTACAAGCATGCTCTGTAGCACAAAACTCTGGCAATGAATACTCAAGCGAACAGGGAAATCTTCACACTGTAAATAGCAGTAATGTGTTTTAGGGATGAAAGCTCTTTTTAAAATACTGATTCCACTTTCTTTCGCAGCAGTGAATGCAAAATATGAAGGATTATAGAGATTTAAGTTTCAAGTATTTCCTTTGTAAGAGTGAGTACGTATTTTAGGTACATATAGATGGCCTGGCACTTGTGAAAGAGAGATCAAGTTTGTAGCAATTCTCACTGAAATTATTGGGAGTTGCTTATTGTTTCAAGAAGCTTGATTTTTTTTTTGTCTGCTGCTTGTGTATAAAAATTTCCAGTTTTATATAGAGAAAACTTTTCTAGTCAAGTTAAAATTGTTATTTTTACCTTTGCCAGCTTCAAATTCTTAATTACAGGGTTCATACAAGCATATTTGTAGTCATATGCTTGCATATGCAGGAAATGGCTTGCTTTTATGGAAAGGAAAATATTGTAACTTAGAGTTGTCACTTAAATACTGTAAAGAGACAAAAATTTTACATCTAATTGGTGAATCTTCATTTCCATGTCCACTGATCTGTCACGTCTGAAATCTGGAGGTCAGTCTGGCCTCTGCTGCATGTCTTAACCTCTGGGAAACTTTGTTGAACTGCTCCAGGGAAGGAGGTAGTTAGAACGTAGATTTGTCATGCTTTTTTGTCCCCACTTCAGCTATGTGGAAGTTGTCTCAAGGTTCTCTGTTTTGCTTACTTGCGCCTTGTGTGCAGTATTGTTGACACTTTCCTGTTGTTAACTGTGATGATCTTCATGCTCCGTTCTTCTTAAGCTCCCTTTTCTTGTATTTTTTTTTTAATTTTTTTAAGGTGGAAAAAATATAATTGGTTCAAAAATCAGAATTTATAGCCTGGATCCATCTACTCAGTGGTTCACAGCAGTTGTTGTCAATGGTAATCCAGCTACAAGAACTCTAGAAGTCAATTGTCAGGAGGTAAGAACCAGTTGCTGTGGGTTTACTAAGAGATGGGGAGTGGGTGGGATCTTGTGTTTATATCCCCACCAACACCATTTAAAAATCTGTCCTTACTGTAAGAAGCTTAAAAAAAGGGGATTGATGTAGTGCAGAAGAACCTGTTACCCCCAAATGTTTCTCTACTTCTTTATGCTGCTGTAGGATTATCAAATAACAAACACGCTTCTACGCAAAATGAGGGACCTGGAATTTTTATTGGAAGAGTGAGGCAGATGTACGATCCTGGTTTCTTTGCTTTCTACACTATGAAGACAGTGCTCTGAAACACCAGTTCTATGTGTGTGTGTGTGTTCATGCAGAGACACTGTCATAACAATGTATTGTTAAATTCAGCTTGGTATTTAACGAACCTAGAAGTTAAATGTCTAAGCTTAGTCTGTACAACAATATCTAAGATAAATGCATTCAAACAGTAACTTTCACCTCTTTAAATGGCTGATTCTGTGTTTTTATTCCTTTCCAAGATTCCAGCTTTAAAAACTCTTGATCCTGAGTTAATTCACGTTGAAATCATATATGACAACAGTGGAAAATGCGGTAAGACCTATTTGTATTTGTACTTCAAATGCTAAGTAGCATATTTGTGATAAATAGGCTAATCTTGATCACCTTCTCTTCCAGATAAATCTAAAAGAAATGGGGACATGAAAAGGAAGTCATCTGAGACTATTGGAAGTGTTGATGCTAAACATGCAAAATCTTCTGCTGAGGTAGTGTCTTACTATCTTATGTATGACTTATATAATGGTTAAGTAATTTCTTCAGTAAGTATTAGGTAGACAAGTGGAATAATAAATATAATCCCTGGGAGGGTGTGTGAGTTCTTTGAAACTTGTCTAGGCATGGGTAAAACATCTTGCTTTGTGATAATCGGGGAAGAAGTTACTGAGCCTTGAAGGTTGTTTTTTTTTAAACTGCATTTTGCCCCCTCCTTCTACTTAGGAGTTAGCCTGCCTGGTCATGTATTCTGTAGTGGGAGAAAACGCAAAGCAGTTCTCAAATTTATAACCCTTGCTTTTCACATTCGTTCTTTGACTATTTTGTATGTAAACCCAAAACCTTCAGCTACACTTGCATACTTTGAGGATTCAAACAACACAAGCAGCGGTCTGGAAGAATGTTGTTTCTGTGCAAAAAGGGAGTATGGCTAGTTTTCTAGTACTTCTATGGCTACGTTTATTTCTTGTGAGTGACCTGCCAAGTACCACTGGGTTCTAAGAAAACTGTCTCAAAGGTCAGAAGGTGATCTGGGTAACTGAAGTATAGAAATGCAAATGGAAAATAATGGCTTGGCTAGAGAACAGTACTTACCCTGTAATTCTGCCCCAGTGTTTCAGACCACAAATTGCGTTTTAGGCAGCAGTAGCCTTCTGAAAGCTCTAGGGTGGTGGTGGGGTGGGAGGCTTGGGTTTTGGTTTTTGGCCTCTTGGTTCTTGGCTTCTGTGCAGTCAGTCCTGTGCTGAGTCAATTATTTAGGTCTGCCTAATGACTGGGTGTCGTTACTGGAAATCTTTAATGGCTTCACAAAGATATAGCATGAGGTAGCAAGTACAGACTAAGACTCCTGAATAAAAAGAGTGATCTGTCTTGTATTTACCGCTGAGGAAGAGTGTGCAGCAGATCAGCATGAAGTAGCTAGTGCATTGCAGTCACACTCTGCTTACATTGTTTCTATAGCTCGTGCTTGAGTACATTTAGCACCTTTCGGGTGCTCAGTTTGCCAGTCCTTGGCTTTCTGCGTATGCAGCCATTGCACAGCCTGCTTGATACAAGCAAAGTTGGTCTTTATTTCATGTTCCAAATGTCCTGCAGAAGAGTAATCATGATCTGAATTCATAGCTTGTTTCACCATAGTTTTTCATTAAAGTAGTGAAGTTGCTTACTTCTTCTAGTCTGCCTTCCTTCGAAGGACTTCATCACTTTTGTACTCTTTGGGAAATGTCTTGCAACTGTATTCTCAAAATGGTTACAAGTGAGTGTGCTTTCTCATAAGGAAAATGGAAGTTCTGTTTGTTTCTCTGATTTTGGTGAATGTGAATATATGGGAGTGATAAGCTGAAGCCAGATTTTTTGTTTTACTCATTAGAAATCAGAGTACTATCACATACTATAGAGTTAATTAATTCCAGTGTGTTTTTGAGAGCTTGTCTTGATGCCTGACAGCTGTGTTATATCAAAGCAGGAAGGAAATATTTTGGAGTAACAAATAATGATAACGAGTCCGTAGTGTAACTTCCAGTAGTAAATTGAGCATGTGGGAGTGGAATATGGATGTCAGAGCTGAAGAAGGAGCCCCACAGAAAATTACTGTTTTTAAAGACACTTGCTAATTTAGTAGGCCTGTTGTATTCTTAAAAGAACTGTAGATTTGTAAGGCTGGTGATTCAGTCAGCACAAGACTTCTTTACTTAACACTTTCTAGAATCCTGGTACAAAGATTTTCTCACTATAGGAAAGTTCATCTAGATTTTTGGTAATGTTGTCAGACTAATTTCATTGTTTTAATTTTCTCTAAGATTTTTCAGGTAAGCACTGAAAGCTATTTCTGAATTCTGATTACTGCAATTACTTTAGAAGATTATTGCACTGGTAGTTCCAAAGAGCAGAGCTTTGAGCTTTGTATCTTCCTTTCCACCTTCTTAATACACCTTCCTTCTCCCAAAACAGTTTGTTATTTGGAGGAAAATTAATTAACATGAACAGTGTTTTGTGGAACCTGTAAGGTTTAAAAGGACACTCTGATCTCTTTCCATCTTACAGACTGAGTGAGGAATGGTGTTAAAGGAACTTTATTAAACGTGGTGGGAAGGTCATTAATGTATTTTTCTTTTTAAGCTGAACCCTGCAAAGCAGTATTTCTGTTATCCTGAATTTTCCTAACTGTTAAAATCTCCCTTACAGGTTTCTCCCAGTCAGGGACATGTGCAGTCAGTACCAACAGTGTTGGGTGAAGCATTGCTAGGATGTACTCCGGCTAATAAAGACCAAAGGCATCAAGGCCTGCCCTTGCCAGCTAACTCACCACCCAATCTTGGTGCAGAAACTCCTCAGGGGTAAGAAATCAGTTTTGCTTATGCAGACTTTTCCTCCAAAAATAACTCCAGTTCTTAGAAAAACAAATTCAGAGGTCATTTTAAAGAACTGTAGTAACTAGTCTTCTGTAATGTGGGCATAGAAAAGTATTAGACTTAATTGTCCTGGATACATAATGTGTTTGCTTATGCCATATTTTTATTTTTTATAGAATTATAGAATACTTTGGGTTGGAAGTGGCCTTTAAAGGTTATCTAGTCCAACCTCCCTGCACTGGGCAGGGATATCTTCAACAGGATCAGGTTGCTCAGAGCCCTGTCCAGCCTGACCTGGAACGTTTCCAGGGATGGGGCATCAGCCAGCTCTGTGGGCAACCTGTGCCAGTGCTTCACCACCCCCAGTGTAAAAAATTTCTTCGTTATATCCAGTCTGAATCTACCCTCTTTTAGTTTAAAAATATTACCCCTTGTCCTGTCACAACAGGCCCTGCTAAAAAGCCTCTCCCCATCTTTCTTATAAGGCCTCTTTAAGTACTGAAAGGCCACAATGAGGTCTCCCCACAGCTTTCTCTTCTCCAGGCTGAACAGCCCCAGCTCTCCCAGCCTTTCCTCACAGCAGAGGTGCTGTGGGGGCCTGAGATGCAGGATATGTCTTAGTCAATTCTCTGACCATAGCAAGTGTGGGAACTGTATGGGACCATGTAACTGTTTTCCTGAGTGTAACTCGCAGCTCCTGCCTAGCTTGCATAAGTTGAAGGTTAGCAGATTGTGCTTGTGCCCCCAATTCTGTCACAAAAGTGAACATATATGGCAGAAATAGTGTGACAGGAAAACTCAAATTCTGTGTTTTAGCTTTAGAAGAAGTGGTATAGGTGTTTTCCACCGAATTTTGTGTATATATCTCACAAGACAAATGTGGAAGAGGTGACTTTTTCATTGGAGCTTTTTGTGGGGGAGTAGTTTCACTGCCTCAAATATAAACTTGTAGTGCCAGCCAGAAGTTCCTTGAGTATTAGAATCTGCTCACACCGACGTGCAAGTGAAATGCATTTGGTTATACAGCTTTTCACAGAGAAAATGAGAAAGTAACTGCTTAATTGTGAGAGAAAGTAGTAGAGTAGCTGCAGTACCTAAATTTTTGTGTGCCTACATGTGCATACAGCTTTATCATTCTGTTCAACTCTTAAAAAAAAAAACAAAAACCAAAAAACAACACCAAACAAAAACCCCCAAAACAAACACAAAACCCCAGAAAAACCCTACACCACCACCCCCAAACCACTATCATATTTAAGGTCACACAAAATTTAAAATCTTGGAACATCAGAATTCAAAGTACATGATTAAATTTCTTCTTTCAATCTTTAAATGTGCCTAGATTGAGCAGCTGATGCCCTGATTCATTTGACACCTTTTTCTTATCTTTCTTACCTCTTTCTTATCGCATGTTGTGTGTTTCAGCACATGTAGACGAAGCTTACCGGAAACTCATCCTTCTTGTCTTAATACTGGAATTAAACCATCGAAGGAAGATCTGACAGCCTTTCCTAAAGTGGGGTTTATATCTAAAGAACAAACGCAAAATCTTGATGATCAAAATGGTAAATATACCTCTTTGACAACGTCAAGATCTTCATCTTTGACTGATTCAGCTAACGAAAAAGGAACCAACCTGAAAAATACAAATGAACCTCTTATGAAGCCCACAGCAAACTTTCCGAAAGAGTGCACTTCTGTAAAACAGCTGCAACATCTTAACCCTTCCATAGCAATACCCAGAGTCAGCAGCACTGCTGAACTGCAGCGGACTTTGGATTGTAGACCCTCAACCTCAGATGCTCATCTGCTCTCTTTTACTGAGTCTGGAGTTAAATCACAAAGCAATTGCAATAGCCAGAACAGCCACAAAGGAAACAAGACTGATGAACTTATAGACATGGAATTTTTTAGTAGGAGAAATTCAAATGAGATTCTTTATGACAGAAATGAAAATGAAAGCTTTTGGACTGGAAGTGCCAAAGTCCAGGATAATAGTAAGTATTTTTAAAAATTCCTGTCATTTGAAAGTCCTTGTAGTTTCTGTGTAACTACATACAAGTAGATCATATGCAAAATTAGGAATTTAAATTGTGAGTGATCTGAAATTTGAGTCATTTGGGGTTTCCTGATAAAGGAAAAGGACTAGTCATTAATTTCTACAAATAGGTTGTTACAAAATATATGCAAGAAGAGAATGGAAAAATGGTTACAAAACCAAGGTTCTGTTTGGAATGCAAATGCTAATGGCATAATGAGACTTTTTTTTCAGCAATAGTCCTAAATCTTGTAAGCATGGTGAGAGATGGAAGTTGTTCTCAAGAAAGCTTTGTTCAAGGGGGTTTCATTTAATAACTGTTCTGACAACAAACCAAACAAAGAAAAAACCCAAACAACCAAAATAAACCCAAATCCCACCCAACCCTGAAACAACCCACCTTGTTTCTATGTTTTCTGTGGCCCGATTCCACCTGGGAGCTCTTCAAGTTTTCCCCATGGGACAGAATGGGAAAGGCTGTAGCTGAAGGAGCTGGACTGCTGATGTCATGTGTTGTGCTGTGCATTGGGGGCAGTGATCATCCTGAGTTCTGGGGATCTCCCTACACACCCACCTCTTCTTTCTTTCCAATCTCATGTTGCTTGGTCTTGGATTACTGTGTGCTATTCCATAATTAACGTGGGTACACAGCCAGCCAAGCAGTCACTATTGTGCCTCGCTAGGCCTCACGGCGATGGGATGGAGGAGGGATGTTTGGCATCTGTTATAGTAAGATGGTGAAAGCCGTTGCATGGTGAAAGGGTGACAACAGGACTGAGAAATGGCCAGGTTGTACTTCTGTCTTCATTACTTGTGAAATGTAGTCACTTCATGCCCTGGTCTACTCAGTGCTCAGGTACTCCAGCCCTGATGGCTGAAGAACTTTCATTAAAAGCAGACACTTTCAAAATATTCCTCTGTGGAGGAACGGAAGGACTGTTAAACCTGGGTCCACAGACTGACTCTGGTGGAACTGTAGCTCGAGAAAGTTTCTGCTGACCTGAAAAGAGGTTTCTGCCAACTGCAAATATTTAGTGTAACTTAGTTGCAATGTAATGTGAAACTTATAGGAAAAGTTGACATGAATCTTTCACTAAAATGCGTTTGCTTGCACCTTTGTGTGAGAAACTGAAGCTTGTCTAACCTACGCCACTCTTCCCTGCAGTAATTGTTCGCAAGTCAATTTTAGCAGATGCTTCTAAAGTGAAGAAGCTGCAACAAAGTGGAGAAGCATTTGTACAGGATGGTTCCTGCAATAATATCGCACCTCACTTGCATAAATGCAGGGAATGCCGTTTGGACAGTTATCGGAAGAACAAAGAGCAAAGAGACTCCACTGTCTTTTGTCGATTCTTTCACTTCAGAAGGTAAGAACAATTTTGACTCTTATTTAGACCTTAGTAGTATTTAAATGTGAATAACATGCCCCACACATCTGAGTTTGACATTGGACCTTTTTTCTTTTTCGAAAAGGAGGGACTGTGGTGCTAGCTGTTAGCTATAACATGGATCTTCATCTTCCAGGTTAGATGCAAAAACAGTTGTTTGGTCAAACTGGTCTCCGTTAGGTCTCTGGTTCAAAACTGCTAGATGTCAGTGTAGCTATTAAGGTATAAGGCGAATGTACTTAACTAAGGAGAGGTTGCCTGTGGTTTTTTTAGCCCTTCGATATTTTATAACTGCTTCATCTGGGTAGAAAATGTTTTGGCAGGACTTTGAGTTCTTTATTGTGCTATTCTGGGCTGAGTGCCAATGGGATAACATGAGCTTAGTTTGAGTGCTACAGCTCAGTAGTGCTGGAGATACTAGTGAGAGGGTAGATTCCGTGCGTGTGTCCTGAAGTTTAGTGGTTGGACACGTGGACTCCTAGACATATCCACAGCTGTGGAAGAGCTGCAGTAAGTGGCCTGGGGCTCTCAGCTGGAGTCATGGAATAGTGATGGGCAAAATAATAGTTTGCATTGTGTTGCTCTATTCTTTGTTCCACTTGAGAGTTTGTGCCACTTCTTCTTTAAGCTTTCCATGTAAATGTTTAGTCAGTACGCTCACTGGGTTTCCAGAGGGCAGGTGGAGAGGGTCAGTGAGGCAACTTTAAGGAAAACTCAGTGACTACTGAGTGGCGGTTGCTTTTCCAAACCTAATCTGCAGGTTCCAATTCTTTTCTCCCCATCTGTGCCTCCCCCCCCAGGCCTGATTCTTGAGTTGAACAATCAAGGTCTTTTAGTATTTTATGTCCTTTGCGTGAGGAACCCTTTCAAAAAGGGAGTTCAACTGTTACTTGAAGCCTGTCTGTAAGCCCAGGCTAGTTGTTGTCAAACTGCGGCGTCTGGCTGGTTTTTAACATGTCCTTTGCTTTGTTTTCACGTTGTGTAAGGTTTTTCCATGAACTATTTGATCTCATGTCCAGATGTTGTTGTATGCTTCTCTTCATTTCCTCACATACCCCTTTAAGCTTTGAGGCATGGACTGTGTCTTATGGGAAGAAAGTAACACTTGTGATAACTAGTATTTTTGGTTTTCCTCTCTAGTATCACAAGGGAGATGGCAAGCTTACTTTGATTTTCAGAGGAAAGACTTTATTTTGAGTCTCTAGGTAGAATAAAAAGAAGCTATGGGCCTGAAGGCCTTTTGAAGAGAGAAAACTGAAAGCAGAAAGGTTACAAAGATCATGGAGGAAAAAAAAAAAAATTTTTTCACTCATTTTTTTCTTGAGGTTTATTCTTCTACTGAGACACTATCCCCTTTGTATGCTTTGTAGCTAAAGGTTTAAAACACAAATGCAGATGTGTTACTAATCTGTTTTTTAACCTCAAATTAGAGATTTTATTATAGTAAATCTTGGGATAATCTGATATTATTTGAAATGTCCAAAAGTGTGAGACAGAGAAGCAACAGACTATGCTAATTCATCTTCTCAGGATAAAAAAAAATCCAGGCTTGCAGTGTGGTTCGAAGCAGTTGAATCCTTCAGTTTAGAACTTGAAGCTGATGGCACGGTCCCTTTTTATTGAATGCGAAATCTACAAAATCTGAAGATGGCGATTGTCTGGTGATACCAGTTGCCAGCACGTGTGGTCTTGCCACACTTAACACTATAGTGAGCACACGTGGTCATCAGGAGTCAGCATTTAGTAAAAAGGTTTCCAAAAACATGCATGGAATTCTTGAAGATTTTCATTTAGTAAACTACTAACAATATAGATCTCGTTCTTTCCACCTACTTGGAATCATTCAAGAATATCTTACTTGGATTTTGCTGCATTTTTTTTGGCAGCTACTTTCAAATTTTTACTGAAACATATTGTATTTCTAAGGCGTTCTAATGTCTCCTGTGAGCTGTACATAGAATTCTTACTGTTACTTCCTCTAGATGTTGATCCTTAATGCCAATGTATTTTAAAAATTATGTTAACCTGATTTGGTTTTGTGTGAATAAAAAAATATCTATAGGAAATCTACCTTATTACAAAAAACTGATGTTTGAAGTTTTTTTTTCTTAAAAAAAAGCAGTACGTTAAATGTGCTTAATGCTAAAGACAAGTATGTTCCTCTATGTCTGTTGCAACCATTAAGTGTTAAACTCATTCACACAGAGTATAGTTGCTTACAGTTCAGGCATTGACTCATTGGAATGGATGTAAACTAATAAAACACTTGAGATTATGGGGTTTTCTACTTTTCCCCCCTCTTTCCACAGGTTGCAGTTTAATAAGCACGGAATATTGCGTGAGGAAGGCTTCTTAACTCCAAATAAATATGACCCTGAAGCTATTAGCTTATGGCTACCTTTATCAAAAAATGTTGTGGGTCTAGATCTCGACACAGCAAAGTATATCCTAGCCAACATTGGAGATCACTTTTGTCAGCTAGTGATATCTGAAAAGGAGGTCATGTCTACGATTGAACCACACAGTAAGATCAATTTGTATTAAACTAATCTGTATTTTAATGGCTTTATGTGAAATGTTAGACTTATGACCTGTGTGAAAATATATTGTATGCATTTGGAAATGTCATATCAGACTTCAGTGTTTCCCTCTCTTGTCAGAGAGAGGTAATGGTTAAGATCCAATGTGAGCTAGTGTCAACAACTCTTTGCTCACAGGCAGGGGGAAAGGGAAAAGTAATTCTACCCTTCATGTCAGAAGAATTCGGTTATGAAACAAAGTGTGAGAAAAAAATAAAATAAAACAGCAGGCAGCTGACAGAATCTATTCTTAGCATGTAAATGAAATAAAGCCTTCATTTTGACTGCACAGATTCTGTTAGATTGCTTTGGTCCTATTTTGTTGTTCTTGCATAACGGTCCTAATGCTGCCTGTCAAGTCAGTAAAGAAATGTTGCTTCCCCCACCTGAAATTTTCCAGTAGGACTCCTTCAAGTGACCGTACGTACAGCCCTACTGGGAGTAGAGCAGAGAGGTGCTGTTGAGGGGGTAACTGACTGCAGGGCTTCGTTAGTGCAGACAGGGCCAACCTTGCATCCTCAGACACAGGTTTTTGGCCACATCAGAACCTTTTTGTACCAAATGTGAGCAGACGAATGGGGGAAGTTTGTGATCTTGCATAATCACTTCTCAGAGTAGAATGACTCTATAAATCATGTTCATTTTTTGGATTAAAACTACGTGACAGATACAGTACGGTTTAGAAGACCATCTACCCAATGTCTTCTGCATTCTGGGTAGTACTGACATTATGTAAAGATCATATCAGTTTACCAGTCAATCCAAGGTTTTAATAGAAGAAAAAAACTGAACGGGCTTGAATGTCCTTCAGAAGAGAAGGGGAAGACTTGAGAGATTTCAGAAATGCTTGCTGTGGGGTCTTACCCTGGACTACTTGGAATCTGCAACCTCTGCTCTTTGCTTGAACTGGAACGTACTCAGGCCTGTGGAGTCAAAGTATCAGTAGCCAGAGTGAGAGGTACAGACTGGAATACGAAAACACTTTCAGAAGGGTAAAATTTTGTGTGGAATTCGTGAAACAGAGGGGAAGTATGATGTTTCTTAATAGCAGGGGATGCATCTGTTAGCATACCTACTAGAAACATCCTCTGCTTTAAAAAACAAAACAAAAACCTCTCACAGCAAAGATACATGTGAGTTCTGGAATTGGTTTGAAAGGAGGAAAATGTCATTAATATATCTTTGATTGTTTATTGCCCTGACTGGTGCGAGTAAGAGAACTCAATTCCATTAAAAATTTGGAGGAGGTTTTTTAATATCTTGGGTAGGAAAGAAGTAATTTACAGTCTAGATACCATTCTTTGAACAGTTTATTGAAAGAATGTGCACTCAGTTGGCGTAGGAAAAAGGTAGATTCTCCTGCCACCTCAATTTAAAGTTATGGTAAACTTTTGGCAGCGTTCAGTTGAAATGATACCTTTCATAAAAATTCTGGCTCTGACAAACTGACCTTTTCCAAAATGTCAAAATACTTTAAGTACTGCTTTTTTATATATGAATCTTTTTGGACTCCACAGCTGTTCTCTCTTTTACCAGTGAATTACCAAACGCTGGTAGGTAGACCCACAAGACAAACAAGTGTAAGGGAGAAAATTATTTGAGATAGCTTCCTTTAGGAACTCTCTTTAAGGATAAGTAGAAAAGCACAAGTGAAATTATCCCTGTGTAGTAAAATATTGACTAGTGTAGAAAGAACAGCTTGTTAGGTCACGTTGCTCCTTGGCCACCAAGTGCCAAAAGGAGACCTACAGAAAGAGGAGACAGGGTCAGACTACGGGCAGGAAACAAAAGAGTAGGAGGAGTAGAAAAGGACAAAATCAGAAAACTGTAATATGAAATGATATGCAAAAGATAACAAAAAAACCCCCTTCATTCTAATTTGGGGAAACTGGAGGATTGGCCTAGAAAATGTTGAATATAGTGCATGTTTTTAAAAGGCAGAGAAGAATGGAATATTTAGACTTCTGTCTCCTGGAAGAATTCTTAAGCAAGTAGTCAAAGAATTTTTACCTCCTACTGAAGAACAAATCGTGCCAAGCTATTCTAGTTTTGTTCCATACATAATTAATGGGCATTATACAGAGGAAAACCAACAGATGTCTTGGATCCTGGTGTGTGTGTTTTAGCATATGTTAGGACATGGTCTCTCTTAACTTTCTTTTAAAATTAAGAAACACTGTGGGCAGAAAAGTTTCAGAGAAGTTACAAGCGTGGAAGGAGATAGGAGGAGGCAGATGTGTGCATTTTGTCTAGTCTAGTTTTCTAGCTGGCCACATAATGAAATGAAGATCAGTCTGCAATAATGGGTACATAATGCAGCCCTGGAAGGGCTTGTGATTTTTTGGAAGATACTGCTAGTGTTTGGTATGTTTTGAGTGAACTGAAGAAGTGACTTGGGGTGAGGAAAGGTGGAATATAATGGGCATGTAAGAAACCTGAGCAGAGAAGAACCCGCTGTTCTGAGAAGGTCTGATACACACCTGTACACATATGGAAAACATACTAAAAGGAGGAGAACTACTTGCCCACTACGCTATTCAATAGAGAACAAGAACAAGCTGGTTGTGGCAAGCTATACATTCAGCTTAGCTTACTAGTAGTAACTTAATTTTTTCTGGGGTGGCTGTGGAATTTCCACTTCAGAGGATGTCAGCAGTGTGTATGTTAACTTGGGCAAATGCATGTCAGGAGTAAGAGATGCAGTTGGTGCTGCACAGGAGAAAGGGAAATGGTCTTGACTGCTTAGGCTCTGTTCTGGACCTACTTTTCTGAATCTGGAACAGCAAAGGCTTTGTTTTGGAGTTCCAGTACAAAAACAAGTTGGAGTCTTACATCACTAAAGTGTTTTAATGTAGCTATATTTAACATGCAAATATTTTGTTTTGTTTGAACTAACACTTTGACTAATATCTGTCAACTACCACAGGACAGGTGGCCTGGAAGCGTGCAGTTCGTGGAGTTCGAGAAATGTGTGATGTCTGTGACACCACGATCTTCAACCTTCATTGGGTCTGCTCTAAGTGCGGCTTTGGGGTGTGTGTAGATTGTTACAGGATGAGGAAAAAAGGCTTACATGAAGGTGAGAATGCATATTACTGCTTTAAACAGAGAGGGGAAAGAAAACTTGTATTTTGAACTTGGAAATCAATAACAACCTTGAACAACAAAACAATAAGCCTTCCTGACAAAAAGAACGTGTTGTAGACCCGTGGTTTGGTATGCCAATAATAGTAAAAGATGTTGCTTTCCAGAGGAGGATGAAAGATGCACTAATAAAACAATTGAATGGTTTTGTTTACAGATGATGACTCGGATACTTTCTCCTGGTTTAAATGTGTGAAGGGGCAGGAACATGAACCAGAGAACCTAATGCCTACACAAATAATTCCCGGAAGAGGTATTTTAAATATTTGATTGGGATGAAAATATGCTTTTGCTGTCTTTTGTGTGTTGTTGATTTTGTACTGAGTGAGGGTGGGGTTTTTTGGTAGCAGTTTGGACAAGAAATGATCTTTTACGAAGACTGGAACAGCCTGTGTTCTTAGTACTATTTTATTGTCTTTGCCCTTTACAGAAAAAGCAGCAAGACTTCTCCTTTAATGATGAACTGTGTTCATGTACTATTGTTTACCTGCATAGCATATACAGTTTCTTAAAAAGTCTTATTGAATGCTGGATGCTCTAACTACGTGTGAGCTCACTAATGACTCTTTTTCTACAGCTCTCTATGATGTTGGTGATATTGTTCACTCCGTAAGAACAAAATGGGGAATAAAGGCAAATTGTCCTTGTGCAAATAAGCAGTTCAAGGCACTATCAAAGCCAACTCTGAAGGAGGATTCAAAACAGGTATTGCTACTGTCTTACACTATGTCTGTGTGGTACAGGTGTGCCTCAATCTACTACCCATATTTAAAGGCAATGGTAATTGACTTCGTAGGTATGCCAGTCCTGACCACTACTGCTAACCCCACCATGCAGGTTTTTGTTCAAAAATTGTATTCAGTATTCATCTTTCTGGTTCAGTTCTCTTAAGTTTTGGGGGAAATCTCATTGTGTCCCTTTGACACACTGATGCCTCAGCAAGTGACCTATCACTGAAAAATGCTCAGTGATGATTTTTTAGAGCAAAAATAGAATTAGTTTGAGAGAACCCTTAAGGTACGAGTCTTAAGAATAGACTAGTAGGAGTGGAAGTGTAGGCTATCCCCCAGGTCCTGGAGATGTAATACATGCAGCATCTAAAAGAATAAGTAGGGTGGAAGAGCGCTGGAATTCATAAAAGAACTAAACATGAATAAAATTGAGGGCTAGAGCAGTACGGAGGAGCACCGATTTCTCTGAGAATCCTGGCAGAAAGTTTGCTGCTCATTGTGTTAAAAAAACAGAACCAAACAAAACCCCACCATATGTTTGTTTGTAAATGGTTGTAGTATTTTTTTGCTCCTGAAAATAGAGTATGAATTAATGGCTTAGTTTTCCAGCATCTTGCAAGAAACCAGTTGAACAAAGTAATTTTAATTTTGTTGTATGCTTATTCATAAACTAATTTTGAGAATGCATGTGCTATATTAAGTGTAAGAAGCAGGCTGAACTTTATTTTGGTGTTGGTATTCAATAGACGAGATGAAAAATTTTGTGAAGTGTTAAAAACGAGGAAGATGGTTATGCGATTCAGAAGTTAGCCTACGACTGACCTAGCTTCAGTCTTCTGTGTGTCGAGATTTGCTCTGTGACCCTGGACAAACAGCTGCACTGGCATTTATTTCTGCCTCTCTTTTTGTAAAATTAGGTACTGCACTGGTTGTGTGAGGATAAGCATATTACAGTTTGGAGCATTTTATATTGTCATGTTTGGAATCCTTACCAAGCATCAGCAGTCACTGGGAGATGAAATAAAGCACGTAGCAATAGGCAGACACAGGTGCAGAATAATTTCTTGACTGAGAGGTGTTTGAGCAGAGAGAAGAAATGTAGCCAGTCATGCAGGAATCCCAGGCCAAAGCAGTAGTTCTGGTTAGTCTGTTACCTGCAATCTCCCATCAAGTAGATAAATCAGCTGCGTAGGTGATGTAAAGTAGTCCTGTGCTTGGGTTGTGCTGGCCAGGCCAGTGCTGCACTCGCATTGCAGGCGTGTTTTAGACCTGGCAGGTGAGTAGATTTTTGCCACCTTCTTAAGATAAATGTTTAGGAGTGTTAGGTATTTGTTTTAGTCTGCTGAGCCAGGCCTCCAGCTTAGCCCTGGTCTGGACATCAACTCTCACTGGAATTGCGAGAGCACCGCTACTGAAACTGCGTTTGGTTCCCAAAGCAGTCCTGGAAAATGCTTCTGGGAAACTCGGCTTTCTGTGCTTGTCTTGAGGGGTGATGGACTCTGTTGCCTGCTCTTAAAGTTTGGAGATCCCAAATTCTGCTGGACCGTCATCTCTGGCTGATACGGAGATGCAATGCTGACCTCTTCTGGAGATGAGATTTCTTTGAATGTCCAAACCATTTTTTTTTAATTAAAAGAATGAGTTTGGACATGTTACTGCTTGCTTCCCCTTTCTGAGTAGAGTGTGTTTGTGTCTAATCGAGTTCTCACTTTGTTTTTTCAGAACGCAGCGCCTGGAGAGAGGACCAGCCTTCAGCACAACAGTTTTGCCCTGAGCCCACAAGTCACTACACATGATCCTCCTCTAAAGCCAGCAATTGGAAGTAAACAAACTGCTTCAGTAAATACTTCTCCTTCATTAAGTTGGTTATCAAGTCTAACAAGTGGAAACGTGAACAAAGAAAACAAAGGTATGTGGAGAACCAGTGCAGAGTAAACCCCGTGTGGCTGTTTGTCAGAAGACTATAGATCAGACCCAGCAACACCTGGCGTTGAGAACGCTGTGAGGCTGTGATCTGCCTGCTGGGGTGGGCGCTCACTGACTGTACTGCAAAACTGGTCCATTTTACTGGGAGTAAAACCTGCCAGGGTTAGCATATTTTTTTTTGAAAGCTGGATTAATATCCCAGTGATGCAAGTATTCTTGAATATTCAATTTGACAATGCATTTATTTTGGAATGTGTGATTTTAAAAACTTTGGACTATTGAAGAAAGTTAAGTGAAAGGAGTATTTCATGTATATTCATTTGTGTATATGCACATACATACATGTATGCATACAGAAATACCTTGTCTTAAATACAAATCCAAAGCATATATTTTTTAAGGTTCAGAGGATTAATGCTTGCTTCATTCTCAGATGTGTTCTTTTCCTCATTTCAGAGAAACTCCTCACACCTATTTCAAAGAATGAAAATAAACCTCTTCAGACACTCCCCAGTTTAGCTAAGCCTGCTGCAGCCCTGCAGACTTTCAACAGTGCAATATTAACACCTGTGAGCAACAACAACACAGGTTTCTTGCGGAATCTGTTGAACTCTTCTGGAGGAAAGGTATATGAAAAACTTTGTTTTACAGGTTTGAGTTGGTACCAGGCTTAGACTACTGCTCTAAACCTGTGGGCAACTACCACAGACATTTGTCACAGTAGGTAACACTCTGTCTTCATTTGGGAAAAAGGACTTAATTCGGTCTCTCTGTTGCAGTGCTCCAGTTAGTGCTTTCTGGAGTAGTAGCTTAGTGGTACTATCAGCAAGTCTTGCTTGGTGAGGGACTGGGAACCAAGTGATAAAGCAGATGAATTGACTTAGGCTAGTGTCTGGCAAGTGCATTAATTAGCATGTCCATTAGACTCGAAAAAGAAGCATCCAGGAACTTACAGATCGGAGGGAGAAATGTTTTGGCTGGGTGACTAGCTTTCTGATACCTTGTTTGCAGACTGGTTCAATTCAGATGTTCCTGGGCTTTGTTTGCTCTTACAGGTGTGACTTTAAAATGGTGGGGTAAAATATTGCCCTTGAGAGTTCCTTGATGAAACTGCATTTCTGTTCTTTGATATAAAGAACGTCCTGTTCCCTGGTGCATTTTGTGGTTTTCTGCAGCGTTGCTTAAATGTAAATCAGAGCAGAACTTCTTATGCCAGAATGCTGTAGACAAAGTGTCAGAAATGGCATTGGCATTTAATGGTGGTGAGTTTCTAGACAGCAAAGTTCTGCAGATTTTTGTTTCTCTGCATGGTTGTGAGCTCAGGTGAAAAATTTTGCAAGTGGCAAATACCTTCTTTAAATTCTGCTGCCTTGTCCTGCAGACAAGTGCACTAACTTCTCTTTTTGTTCTTTTTTTTTTTTTTTTCTTCTTTAAATCAGACAGACAGTGGACTCAAGAGCACACCCAAAATCCTTGATGACATTTTTGCTTCCCTGGTGCAAAATAGAACCGTTACAGACTTGCCTAAGAAACCTCAAGGACTGACTATAAAGCCTACGATAATGGGCTTCGATACGCCTCACTACTGGTTGTGTGATAACCGCTTGCTGTGTCTTCAAGATCCCAACAATGAAAGTAACTGGAATGTGTTCAGGGAGTGCTGGAAGCAGGGACAGGTATTTAAGTTTTTCTGTGTTGTCCATTTTCAGTTCATGTGCTTTGCCCTGGAGTTGAAGGGCAGGCCCAAACCTACTGCAGCAACGCTAAACCTTTGTGAAATGTACCACCTGAGCAGCGTTAGATCCTTGGCTAACAGGAGGTCTGTTTCACTATTTGAAATCAGTTTCTAAGCATGCTGCTGCACTGACGGTTCTGTATTCAAAGCCGCCTCGTAGCTTGACATAAAGAATTATCACATGCACAGCATAATTCTGGTAAGACGGGTATTTATGGAAAATACAGTGTTCACAAATGTTCAGTATGTTTTATGCATTACCCTATTCTGTCTGGAATTAGAATTTTTGGTGTTTTATAAATCTTCAGAGTATATTATTCTTCTTCGCAGCCTGTAATGGTGTCAGGAGTGCATCACAAATTAAATGCAAATCTGTGGAAACCAGAGTCCTTCAGGAAGGAATTTGGCCAACAGGAAGTGGATCTGGTTAACTGCAGGACCAATGAAATCATCACCGGAGCTACAGTCGGGGATTTCTGGGATGGATTTGAAGATATTTCAAGTAAGTAGTGTGAATTCTTGTTCCAATAGGTAAAATGTTCATCAGCAATAATCTTGCCCTAGCACAGATTTGTTATCCTTAAAAATATCCTTAAAATATTGTTATCCATAAAAGATGTTCCAGGCTTTTTCCTCATGCTGGACAGTGTGCCTGCAGTATATTATCACCGTGCGTGCTTGTGGGAGAGTGGGCTGGACAGAAACTGTCAGCCCCGTGGGGGACTCTCCTTCAGGAGTACATTTGGCTGCCTTTAGTCTTTCTGGGAAACATTCCAAGAAAGTTTGGGACCCTCCTAGCAAGTGGGTTCACCTGTCAGCTTTTCTTGCCCAGTTAAATGAAACCCAAAAGAGCATGTGTAGGCTTGGTGCTCACAAGGTAATTGGGTTCTGCTGTTTTAACATGCAGGTGCCTTTTGCTCCTAAGGGAGGAAAGTTATTTTGTATAAAGATGGGTTTAGGGGAGGTGAGCATGAGGTTTAGCATTGTTTTCACTTCCAGGTGAAAACAAACCTTTTCCAGGAATACTTGCCATCGTGTCTCTGGAGTTGTACTTCATCTGTTTGTCTGATACAACTTAGCGAATTTGGTACTTGGGGCAAGAAGAGCGGGAGCTGGAAGGCTCACACCTTTCTTTTCTGTTACTTGATCTTTGTAAAGATTTGGCTCTTTCATCAGCTGCTCTAGCCTCAAACACACAACAGTTGCCTGAGCTAAAATGTAGGAGGAGCTTGGACAGGGGAGCGGGTGAAGGCTGCTGGTCTAGTCTGAAATCTCCTGTCATAACACATTTGTCATGGCAGCAATACCCAGCTGTGGTGTCAGATTAACTTGTATGTCTTTGGTTCTACATAAATAGTTGTGGAATGAACATGATTTTAAACTAAGATAAGGCTTTGTCCTGATTCTTTGAATTTTGAGTTGTACAGCTATTAAAAATGACAACTTGTTAATATTTGACAATAGGTCGCCTGAGAACAGATGAAGGAGAGCCAATGGTGTTGAAGCTTAAAGACTGGCCTCCAGGAGAAGACTTTAGAGATATGATGCCTTCTCGGTATGAATTTACAAAGAAACTGTTCATCATTTGTGTGGTGCACACCCAAAGTAGTGGAATGCAGGAAGCCTTTTCAACTGCTTCAGCTTTGAGAAGCAGCTGGTCACGTGAACAAATTTGTTTCTTGGAGATGCCCAACATAACTGGAAACTGTAAACAAGTGCTATGAGAAATTTTTATGTAGTTCATTGCATTTATTGCCAAGTAAAGTGAGTAGCTAAAATTGCTAATAATGGGTTAAATTTTGTAAGCTTCCTAAAAGCTGGAGTCATTTTGAAATCTGAAGTTCAGCTGAAGCTTACTTTTTGCCAAATGACTTTAAGTCTATTTGATTTTTACTCAATTTGATATTAGTTGAGATGATTACACAAGGAAATGGCATTATTCCAGAGCAGTTACATTTGTTTATCTGCTATATTCCTTTGTCATGCTTGTTTTGTTCCTTTTCATTGTGTCCAGTAAACCTCCCGGAGGAAGGAGTACAGTTTCTTGACTAGAGAAAGCTTTTGTTGCAGTCTGTTTCAGTCTGGTTTTTTATCAGTTCGTAACATTAAATTGTGCTGTATTACTTTAGGTTTGATGATTTGATGAAAAATATTCCACTGCCAGAATACACTAGGAGAGGCGGCAAGCTCAACCTTGCCTCTCGACTTCCCAACTATTTTGTGCGACCAGATTTGGGCCCCAAGATGTACAATGCATACGGTAAGGAATTTTTCACTCTCAAGGTTATGTTGACCACACATTAACATTTACTCTAAATTAAATGAATCCTCGCTATTTGTAGACAATTTGATTAATCCCATTGATCTGAAAACCTAATTTTGGCTCACATAAATCTTAGTGATGTCCAGAGCATTACATGATTTTATTAGATGTTTCTTGTCAAAGTGATTTCAAGCCACTAATGTTTATTCCCGGGCTTCCAATCAGCTTGCTCCATGTGTATACATAGCCCCCCTTTCCTATAGCTGGCCACATGTATTTGTTATTTTGCTACTTCTGGCTGTAACGCTTTTGTTACTTCTCCTTTTTGGGCTGTATCATTTAGTTTTTAATCTCTTCCTGAGCCGTTCTTTCCACAGCTAGTTCATCTGCTGTCACTCAGAAGGTGTTTAAAACTAAGTGTGATCATGGCCAGTAAAGAGATCGGGGCTAGTAAATATGGTATCAGCTGCCCTTTAGAGTGAAATCGAGGCGGTTTCTGAGCATGCTTTATTCTAAACTGCTACAGAAACCCTCTTCTAGCAGGACTTAAACGTGGCTTGTGTATGTCATACAGGCTGGGTACAGAAAGGGATCGATGTGTCAGCCTGTAAACCAATCACTGGGGAAGACACAAATGAGATTGGGCATGATCCTGGATATAAAATATATTGCTGTACTGGAATCACTTGCTGATAAAAGTAAAAGCTCTCTGGTCTTTTCAGATAGTATTGCTGAGAGTGGCATAAGGTTTCTTTTTGTCTTACTAATGTACCTGCTACTCTTTTTTTTTTTTTTTTTTTAAATTCTTCCCTCAGGCTTAATAACACCAGAGGATAGAAAATATGGCACAACAAACCTCCATTTAGATGTGTCTGATGCGGCAAATGTTATGGTTTATGTGGGTATCCCCAAAGGCCAGGCTGATCAAGAAGAAGGTAATGTTCCTTGTGTTCGGGGGGTGTTCTTTCTGCGGTCAGCGGGAAGGTCCTTTCGTGTAACTGCTTGTGTTTGCTCTCAACAGAAGTACTTAAAACGATACAAGATGGGGATGCTGATGAATTGACAATTAAGCGTTTTACTGAAAGTCGAGAAAAACCTGGAGCTCTGTGGCACATTTATGCTGCGAAAGATACAGAGAAGATCCGGGAATTCCTGAAAAAGGTAAGCTGTTACATCTTACAAACTGATCTTCTGCCTGTGTTGGCTTGCAAATACGTATCCCTGGACTCTCCTTTCCATCCCAGTTGTTCTGGAAACAAATGCACTTGAGCGGTATCCAAGACAAAGCTTCTTGTGTGCCGTGAACCTTGTAGGATCGGAGAAGGGCAGCGAGTCAAAGCGTGGGGTTACCCTGTGTGTAGATCCGCTGCTTGTGCCCACACTCCTTACAGCACACGTCATGGTGTTGGGTAACGAACAAAAACAGCTGGTTTAGAGTTAAGCAAACCTACAGTTTAATCTTAAACTAGATCCTTCTTAAAAGCATGCACGTGAGAGGTTCTTGGGAAGTGTCAGAGCAGCATGTGGCACGTGAAGTTCTTCCTTTTTCTTTTCCTTTTCCTAACTCTTTGGTTTTTTCCATACCTTCATGAGCTTTGGATTAAGGGGAAAGCGTGAGGTGTTTTGGGTGACGTTTTGACGGGAGTTACAGGTTTAACAGAGATGTGAGACTACATCCAAAAGGGCTTGTTTCGGTATTTAAATTCACCACAAATAGTTCAGAGTTCTTGGTGGTCTTAATTCTGGAACTTCTTTGGTGCTCTAGAAGTGGAAAGAGCCAATATGTTGATGTTTAGAAGGATAAATGGATGATCTGAACAACTTGTCAGCCTGAGCGCTCTTGGGTGGAAGCTCAGAGAGGCCCCAGCAGATTTCTTTAAAGAACAAATTTTATACTTGATAAAACGTGATACTGAATTTGATAAGCATTGGCATTTTGAGTTTTGACATTTGTGTGTCACACCTCTTCCTGGTCCCGTGCAGCGTACTTGCCTGCAGGTGCAGGTGCTTTCGGCAGCTCGTCTCAGCGTAGAACCAACCTGTTTGTCTCTTCCCAGATGAGTTTCTGGGCTACGGTCCTGGGTGTACGCGTTTGCCACACCAAACTGGATTTCTGCTGGAACTTTCTGCAGAAATTCTCTCCCCACAGCCCTCAAATTTCTCTTCTAAAGTGCTTGTTGTGCCTCCTGGCCTCGTACCTCCTGGAAATCTAGTCAGCACCCTCTGTTTCAGTCAGTGAGCACCCTGACGCGCTGGCCTCAGGGCAGACACCCGCTGAATTCCGCGCTCGGTTGCTTCCCGTCGCAGGCTGTGGTGTGTAAGGGTACTGATCCCCTGTGTGATGGTGGTTCCCGCTGGGAACACACCTGAGTCGCGTAACCCTTCTGTTCCTTCCGACTGTAAACTGGGTTTACTGGCATTTCCTGCACCCGCATTTGCAATGCGTCTGTGACGCAGGAGGGACTGAGAAATGAAGAAGCCTTGATGAACTGAGGGCTGAGGAAGAATCCAGGCCTTTTGCTGTGTAACTCTTAAACCTGGACAGACGGTGCGAGGCACTCTGGGGGGGCAGGCGTGCGGACAGAGAGCCACAGATGCACCCTGTACCGGTGAGACTGGCGTGTGGTAACCCCTGCCCTCTTGTGGCTTTCCAGGTGGCGGAAGAACAAGGCCAAGAAAACCCTGTGGATCATGATCCCATTCACGATCAGAGCTGGTACTTGGACCGACCGCTCAGAAAACGCCTTCATCAGGAGTACGGAGTTCAAGGCTGGGCTATTGTACAGTTTCTAGGAGACGTAGTTTTCATTCCAGCAGGAGCTCCGCACCAGGCAAGGACCGGGGACGCTGTTAGAGCCTGACCCCTCGGGCAGATGTCTGAGCACAAGGCTAATGCTTCTTTGTTCTCTCTAGGTTCACAATTTGTACAGTTGTATTAAAGTTGCAGAAGACTTTGTATCCCCAGAGCATGTCAAACATTGCTTCTGGCTCACTCAGGAATTTAGATATCTGTCGCATACGCATACGAACCATGAAGATAAATTGCAGGTAACTTCCCAGTGCTCGAGATGAACCCTGCCCCTCTTAACCCTTGCAGAAAAAGCCACCAAGCCCAGGAGGGGTGTGTCCCCACAACCCGAGCTGCTTTCGTCTTCAGGTCAGCTGTAATGCGCTGGCTCCTGAAGAGGAATTTCCATAGGTTTCTGAAGCGTTACGGCGCTTTTAGCAGTTTTGAGGAAGCCTTCTGAAGCTTCTCCGGAGATTCTTTTGAAATGTTTCTTTTTTCCACGTGTTTTCCCTCCAGCTGAGCTTGCAGTAATACTGTCCTCAGGCTGCAGGGTTTCCGTTGCTATCCTGTTAGAATCTGGACCTAATTTTCCCCCGTTGGTGATGTAAGCGAAGCTCGTGCTGATGAGCATGTTAAAACTGCAAGGAGAGGCACGCGGGGCGGAGCGGGAAAGCTGTGCAAGTGCTTTTCTGTCTGCCAGAGGCTTCCAACCTGACCCGAACCGTGCTGTTTAGTTGTGGAACTGAACGCCTCGTCTTTTCCTCCTAGGTGAAGAATGTCATCTACCACGCTGTTAAAGACGCGGTCGGGATACTGAGAGCGAACGAATCCAGCCTTAGCAGACCGTAACGTAGAAAGCCTTAACCACGCACTATGAAACAGAAGCGCTGGCAGCTGTTTTACCTACTCAGTCAGGACCTCTGTGGACTTTGAGATTATATGAATGTTACCTCATCTTCCTTTTGGCAGTACCAGAGGATCGTGGTACTATGTTCTGTGTGTTCTTCCAATGTTTACAAACCTGATATGTATATGTAGTAATATGTCTGGACTGTGGCAGACTGTGAATGCTCAGTTGCAATAGAACTTTATACGGAGTTGCTCTCCAAGCTGTACAAAATACCTCCTACGGAACTGTCGGAAACTATTCCAAATTACTTCTTTGAAAAATATTATTCAAGACATTGTAAAGCTTCAATTTTTAAAGTTTATTTTGAGGTGGGAGGAAGTACGGAGTCACCCGATTTAATAACCGATTTACATAAAAATAAGAATGCGGTTCTGGAATTTCACATTAACATAGAACTAGCATTTAAAAGTAGCTTTAAGCTATTGTATAGTAACATAGAGATGGGGATTAACCATCTTTAGGTAAATGTATTTAAATTTCTAAATGTTAAAAGAAACTTTTAATCAAATGTCTTCGGTTTGAAACTGCTCTTTAATTTGAACTGATGTTTGATTCTCTGGTTTTTAACACTGAATGGTCTACATAAAATTCTTCTATTTCAGATATTGTTCCTTGCCTGGCTTCTTCAATTGACTCTAGAAAATGTAATTAATTTGATGCAGTGCTTTGAAATGCAAAAGCAAGTTGCGTGTTGCATACTCTTCATGCTGGTTTTTAAAGTACCTGAAGGCTTAGGGAGTTGAATTTAGTGACAGATCTGTCCCTAATGTTTTTTGGCTAACCAAAGCACAGCTCAGCCTGACTGCGGCTTCTCGGCCAACCCCGGTGCCGTGGTCAGTATCGAAGGCAGCTTCAGTCTTAAGCGGCGAGGTGCTCTGAAATGACTTAGAGAAAGACAGTCTTCTGTCTAAACAAGATAAGGCAAGAGAAAACGAACCTTTCTGTTCTCCTTCCCAGCGCTGAAGCACACAGCATAGCTGTTGGGAAGAGCCAGGTGGGAGGGGAGCCTCCCAGTTAGCTAAAAGTCACTTTTCTGAACTTCGTGTAACAAACTGACAAACTGGGTGCAAATTCCCCTCCCTGTAGTACTTCACCTGCTGCTAATGGTCAGCATTAACTGTTGTGAGTCTGTCTCTGGTGATGGTGTTTTTCTCAAAGACAAGTCCTCTTGCCCATCCCTTGGTATCCGAAGTGGAGCTGAGGCTGTGCTGACCTGCAGGGAGCAGGAGTCTCTTCAGTTAAAGTGGGGTAGTAAAAGGTTTGTCTGCTGCGAGTAGGTACATTGCTTCCTTCCTCTCAAACTTGAGACAAAAGCAGGCACCCAGAACAAGTCCAGCTGCAAAACAAAGTCACTGCTGGGTGTGTGCCTTCCCGCAGGCTGGCTGTGGTGGCTGCTCCAGGGGAGGTCCTGCAGCCCCTCAGGTGACCAGGTACAACCCCTTTTGCCTGGGCTGAGATCTGTAATGGCCGGTGAAGTGGTGCGAGCACTGAGGCATGTTCTCCTCGGGTGGGGAAATGTTCTGTGTTACCTGGCGTGTGCTGCTATCTCGGATCCTGCTCTGGGACACACCTTCCCTCCAGCTCTGCCTGCTGGGGCCTCGAGTGCCAGGGGACAGACCGGCTTGTTCCAGTCACTTCAGCTGGCTTCGGGAAGGAAAACCAGTAAACCTTGATCTGGCTGTTCCTGCTCAAACTAGTCAAGTATCCTGAACTTTAGCTGAATGTTCCTTCCTGCAGTACCAGGTCTGAAGTAAATGAAATAAAGCAGTCTGACCGCTTTTCTTGGAGCCAGCGGGCGTAGCTGTGGGGAGCTGGGTGCCTGGCCCACCCGTGGAGTGAGTCACGCTGCTCTTGCGCACACCTCTGCCCCACAGACGTGGGAGCAGACCCACTGCTGAAGCTGGATGTTGAACTTCCCTGCTGCTAGGCTGTTGTTCAAGCTGGTTTTACTGCAGCTGTTACCCACCCCATCTTGCTGACCCTTCAGCTGCTGCTGTTCTTTCTGACCTGTCCTTGCTGGATTTCTAAGACCACAAGAAATCAGTTATCCCATTTCCCTGTCCTTGTTCCCTTTGGGATAGACAGGACACTGGAGTGGCGCAGGTCCCCAGATGAGCACGCAGCCCTGAAGCGCTGGCGCTGTTTGTTTGCCACCTGCTGGCGTGCAGGGGAGCAGGGCTGGGCCCTGCCGGGCTTTTGATGGCTGAGACGAAGCTGTTGGACAACAGGCAGGTGGTGATGTGCCTTTGTTCTTCCACCCTTGCTGTTGGAATACAATTATTTATAGGCGTAGTTTGCTTTTAGGTAAGTCCTCCTTGAACTTAGAGACTCTCTCCTTTGCCTGGGAGGCTCCTGTGGCATTGACGTGTTCAGGAGAGCGACGCAGGGGCTGCTTGCTCTGCAAATGCCTTCTGCGAGTCACAACACAGGGCTCGGCTGAAGGTTTTTCCCTGAGAGGAGACGAGATGCGCCTCTCCTCAGGTTTTGGATTCCCCAGGCCATGGGGCTTTCACCACCGGCAGTGGGGGATGGCGAAGCAGTACGACCTGGAATGTTTACAGAAATGCGAGGGCAGCTGAAGCGAACAGGCCTCTTGGTGCAGCGCTTCAGCGCCTCGCATGCCATCGGCCGAGAGCTCCAGCTGGGGGCTGTTTGCCTGTGGCACTACCGCACGCTGTTACTGGATGTGCAGGCGAGCAGAGCAGGGAACAAATGCTGCTGTTCCATGGCTGTTCTCAGAAGACTGGGGTTTAGTTTTTATAAATACCGAAAGACTGAAAAATTTAATTGTGTGGGTTGGTTCTGGGGTCACTTCTGGCCCCAGACGGGAGCAGCTGCTGTCTGCAAGAGCACTGCACGTCACCCCCGGGCACAGCCCGGACCCCTATGAGTCAGGGCACAGCTCCTGCCTCAGCCAGCTGAGTCCCCATCACTCTCACACTGTCACTTTTACACCTGGCTCTCAGAGCATGCAGGGTGCTGGGCAGGGACCTTGCTCCTGCCTTCTGCTCACCTTTGCTGGAGGGGGCTTCCCCCAGAGCAGGGAGGTCAGCCCTGCTGTGTGCTGCCAGCCTGGCGCCCAGCGCTGCTCTCCTTCATCTCCTGCAGAGCACAGAGCTGGCGGGGCAGTTGTTTACCTGGCAGCAGTATGACTTAGAGTGAGAAATTAAAAAAAAAAAAAAAAAAAGAAAAAAAAGCTTCTGGAAGTGGTGGAGATGAAAATGGCAGGGGGGAGCCCTCCTCTGACCAGCCACGCTGCCGAGAGCTGTGGCGGGAGCGCTCTCCTGGCAGCACAGCGCAGCCCTTGCGCAATAAGGCTATTGAACAGCTGGTGTTGAACTACGCTGTGAAGGCCCTGAACGTGCTAAAGGGAAAAAAAGTAAAGCAGCATAAGCCCATGCGGTTGTGGTTGGGGTGAATATTGTTTGTGATGCAAACTACACTGATGCACAGAGCAACTGTTAAAAGCAGCTTTAATAAAATCTATAGTGATGTGGAAAAAACAAAGATCTTCCACCATTGGAGGGTTCCAGTAGCAGATGAAGCCAAAGTGCCTTTTTGGGGAAGACGCTGCTTGAAGATAAGAATGTATTTCAGGATTTAGATCTAGAAATACAGAACATTGCCATCTCACCACAGCCTCTCACCGGGGAGGCGGGCCGAGCTGAGCACAGCAAGATAATCTCTACAGACCGCACACCCCCAGAAGAAGTAGATTACAGTAGTTTCGTGGAGAACACACGCCCCAGGAAGAAAAAAAAAAACACCTCAATATATATTACATAAAGTATTCTCACATATTAAGTTTTGCAGTTTGAAGGTCACACAGAATATCCCGTTGCAAAAAAAGAACAAATAAAACAAAAAGGCAAACTGTACAGGAGGGCGTCACCCTTAGCTCCGGAGGGTCGCTAACCGCGACTGCATCGCTTCGATGTCTTCCTCCTCGTCCACAGCAGCGGCCGCTCCCATGGGCTCGGGCTCCGGCAGAGCATCTGTGACTTTGCTGGGTGCTTTACCCAAGGCCCCTGCGAGCAACAAACAAACAGGCCCGTTAGGTCTTCGTTTCATCAGCAGCAGCTTTCAGGTCCGGGTATTTAAAATCATTCCACCCGTCACTTCTGGCCGAGGTCGCATGCAGGAACTGTTTGCCTCGACCGGCCCCTCTGCAGCCGGCCCGGCGGGAAGGGAGCTGCGCCCAGCCAGGAAACGGGGCGGAAAACAGCAAAGCGGGGGACAAGAAACAAGAGAGGCGAGAAGCCAGCAGCGGGGCGGGAGCTGGGCAGCCGCGCTTCGGGTGCGTTACAGCCGAGCATGGCACCAACACGCTGGTTTGTCACCTCGCATCACAAGAACCGGAGGTGAGGAGGACGCTCAGCATTACCTGCGTCAAGTAACTAAACCAGCAGCTCACGACTTCAGAAGCTGTAAGGCAGAAGTTGGGGGTTTGGGGCTGGGTTTTGGGCGGGTTTTTGTTCGTTTTGTGGATTTTTCCCCCCCCTCTGACAACTCAAGACTAACAGCATTTTACAGCCAGGAGACACAACGCAGCCCGAGGCTCGAGGCAGTGCAGCCGAGATGATTTCCTGGCTTCACTGCTAACAGGGTATCTAGTCAATCAGATAAATTTCACCTCGTTAAGAGGATCCACTGCACACACAAACACTGATCTGTTGAAGCCTCCATTACAGAACCGCCCAGAGATCAGCTGATGAATTCTTACTTACGCTTCACTGAACCGCACCGGCCTTCTCAGCCAGTATTCCCCGAGAAACCAGTTTGTCAGAGCACTCTGCCCAGCAGCAAAGGCACGGGCACTGGGAGAGCGCCACGAACTCTGAGCAGGCGACGCTGTAAATCGCTGCCTGTTACGGAGCAGCGCGGGGGCAAGGCTCCGCTCCCGGCAGACACGCACAAACTCACCGGCTGTAATTTCAAAAAGGATTTTGTCAACTTCCATCTGGGCTTCCTCTTCCATTTCCTCCTCATCCTCCAGGCTCTCCAGGGTGTCCTCCAGCATCTCCTCTATGATACCAGCCTGGCGGAAAACCGAGAGGCAGCGCGTGACGCCCTGGGAGACAGCCCAGCGAGCGGGCGCACCTCCTACTCGTGGTCAGGCTGCACCCACCGAGGCATTTAAACCTCTCGACGCCTAAGCTGTTCGCATCACGGCCATCCCACAGAATCACAGAGTGGTCAGGGTTGGAAGGGACCTCTGGGGGTCACCCAGTCCAACCCCCTGCCGAAGCAGGGTCACCTACAGCAGGCTGCACAGGACCGCGTCCAGGCGGGTCTTGAACATCTCCAGAGAAGGAGACTCCACAGTCTCCCTGGGCAGCCTGTTCCAGTGCTCCGTCACCCTCAGAGGGAAGAAGTTCTTCCTCGTGTTCAGACGGAACTTCCCATGCTTCAGTTTGTGCCCATTGCCCCTTGTCCTGTCGCTGGGCACCACTGAAAAGAGTCTGGCCCTGTCCTCCTGACACCCACCCTTCAGATATTTACAAACATTTATTAGGTCCCCTCTCAGCCTTCTCTTCTTCAGGCTGAACAAGCCCAGCTCCCTCAGCCTGTCCTCGTAGGAGAGATGCTCCAGTCCCCTCACCATCCTTGTAGCCCTCTGCTGGACTCTCTCCAGTAGTTCCTCATCTTTCTTGAACTGGGGAGCCCAGAACTGGACACAGGACTCCAGATGGGGCATCACTAAGGCAGAGGGGAAGGAGAACCTCCCTCGACCTACTGGCCACACTCTTCTTAATGCACCCCAGGATCCCACTGGCCTTCTTGGCAGCCAGGGCACACTGCTGGCTCATGGTCAACCTGTCATCCACCAGCACTCCCAGGTCCCTCTCCACAGAGCTGCTCTCCAGCAGGTCCGCCCCAGCCTGTGCTGGTGCCTGGGGCTGTGAGGGCTGGGCAACACCCCTGCCCATGGCTGTACCTGTACAACCGGTGCACAGGAAAAGCTGTCAGAAAACTGAGGGTTCAACACACATGTTCCCATTTGGAAACTCTCAGGCTGTTACTCCTTGTTGTTGCATGTCTGAACACTGACAGCGCAGCTTGCTCCAGGTTTGCAGCAGTGTTTCACATGCTTTACGAAGCATAAATTGTACAACATGCTGTAAAACTGGGGGTTGCAACCTAGGTACGGCCAAATTGTTCAGGTGCACAACGGTAAAATTATGAAGAAATAAGCTGATTTCACCTAAACAATCTCGAAGTGGTAAGCATGGTGGAAAAAGCAAAACAACTCTGTTAGTTGAAAAGAAAGTAGCCATGATGGAGAATCACTGTACGTTAAAATCAGAGCAGTCTGATCGGACGGAGATGCTCTGCTGGATGTTTTAACCCCGTATCGGAACGGCCACCTTGCCTAAGATGGGACTCTCAGCCTCCCACTCCCGACAGGCTGCGGTGGGTTTTTCTTAACGAACATTTTCATCCCTGAAAGCAGGAAATTCAGTCTCCGCAGAACAGAGAGCAGCTCGGGGACACGGGCAGTGAACCCTGCTTCGAGCCTCCCCCCGCCCTGGCAACAACCGCTCTGTTCCTCCTTCCATCCTCAACCCCAGCAGCTTTTTTCGGCTCCCAGCTTTACACCCAACCTGTTGCAGACATCACCGAGTCCAGGTTTCCCCCCTCCCCCAGTAACTTCCTAGGAAATCCCCAGCTATTTATGTGCAACTTTAATTTCTGCTTGTCAGGGCTCACACGAGCCCTTGGACGAAGGGGCTGCCTAAGCGGTTGCACAGCACGCAAACGACCAGCTCTTGTTCACCCAAGTCTTACTGACGCTACAGGTCTTACCTTCATCATCTCTTTGGCCAACTCCCTCATCGTTGCTTGGATTTCAGGGATTTTGACGAGATTTTGCATAGCTTTCATGACTTCTGTGCTCTTCTGCAATGAACCTGCTACTCTCAGGACAGCTGTGAAGGAGAGGCACAGAAAAGCTTCACTGATCCATGCACCACTGAAAGCAGAGAAATTATATCCTCCCTACGTGGACAGACATTCGTATGCATTCAGGCAATTCAGTTCAAAAAAGAAACAGGCATCTTGCTGCTTCATTCTTGTCTACTTTCCTGGAAAAGCTCAACCCCTACCCACATCAGAAAAAATAAGTTTCTGGCAAAGATCTCGGTCCTTTGTGATGAACCTGGAGCGACCCAGATTGCCGGCAGTGAGATTTCAGCCCGCTTGCACCCAGCTCCTACAGAGAGGTCCCTGCGGAGCTCCCGCCTGTGCCCTCCGCAGCCAGAGCTCTCGCTGAGCGCTGTGCCAGCGGAGCTCCCGTCCCGCGCCACGGCCGACTGCCGACCTTCCGCCCGACACTGGGCAGTGGAAACTAACGCCGGCACAAGTTCCAGCACGATAGTTTCACAGCAAACAGCAAGCTAGAAAATTAATACTGAAGCAGATAAGCTGGAAATAGGTTTAAACTGAGTTAAACAATACTCTTTGCAGGGGCTATTGTCACAATCTAGCTCAAAAGCTCTTCCTGCCTATGTTGGCACACCAAAATCAAAACGCAGTAATTAGGGGTACTTTGAGCTCCGTGAATGGTGGCACCTAACACTGCGGCTTCCTAGCCATGGAGAACTTACCTGTTTGTATATAAAATGGTCACTCCTTAATGAAGCAAAATGAAGGTACAGCATACATTATTTTTCATTTTAGTACTCAATTTCTTTAAGAACATCACACTTCTAACATTAACAAACTAACAGAAATCTTGCCTTCAGCCATCATTTCCCCAGGATGAAGCAAGTTAATACAAAGGCCAGGCTGAATGCTGGGTTCCTCCCCATGGCTTGGGGAAGCGTATCAGAACATTCCCCGTCAGCTGAAAATGCTGGCAGCAGGGGTTTTTCTTTTAAAGGACCCCTCAAGCTGCAAGATGGCCTCTGCTTCCCTTTCCTGAATGAGGTCCTGTGCAGCCTGCTGTAGGTGACCTGCTTCGGCAGGGGGGTTGGACTGGGTGACCCCCAGAGGTCCCTTCCAACCCCTATCACTCCGTGATTCTGCGAGGTGCACAGGGAGCCACGTTCGGCCTGTCGCGAGGTTACACTTCAGGTTCACACTGCGATGCCCGGTTTATCACTCATCCGGTGTTCAAATCCTCTAGTAAATAGCTCGGATAACGCACGGCTGGGGGAAACACCTGGACGCTTCAGCGGTACTTTAGCCTCCACCAAGTCTTTCCCTCTCTTTAATGCCTTCTGCTCTCCTCTCGTGACAGGCTAAAATGCTCTAAAGGTAGGGAAAATACTGCAGGAGATCGATTACAACAGAATTCTGATGTGGGTAAGGAATGAGGGGAATCTGCTGGACCTGGGGGAGAACACAAGACCCAGTGGGCTTTACAGCGAGGCAGGTGCTAAAGCCCCAGGGCAAATGGAGTCAGCCACAGCGAGAAAATCAAACACCATGCCCCATCTCCTTTTAGGACTTGGTAAGCGTCCTAAGACTCTGGCTAGAGAAACAATACAAGCCGAAGGGAATTCTACCGAAGAAAATAAACCTCACGTTACAGATCCTGTCAAAAATCAGTAACAACAATGGGCTCCAGAAGGACACAGGGATACTAGGCACGCACTCACACTCTTCAGGAAAGCACGCTGAAAACGTGCCCCAGATTGCTGGAAGAGAAGTCTGTTTCAGAGCACGTGTGAATCACATCAGTGCAACTCTCAGGCTCTGAAGAAAGGTGTCAGATTATCTGCTGAGCAGCTAATCAGAGGAAACAGAGAGCCAGCGAGGATCTAGGGAACAGTGAGGGGCAGGAACCCAAAAAGCTAACTGGGAGCTCCCTGCCAGCTCCAGCCCAGGGTGGGAAACCCACCCAGACAGGGCAGTGGTGAAACGGTCTCCAGGACCTCCTGCAGACTGATGGGAGTTACTGCCCACAGGGATACAGCACTCAGCATGGGATGCGGGGAAAAGAGCATTTTTTGAACCACGAAAAACTTCCTATGGAATCTTTCAAGGGGACTGCAGGAAAGTGATTGAACATGAGAAATTTTTTATCAGATGTTTAGGGGAAGGACTGAAGGTGGAGGAAGCGAGGGATCAAGGTGGACCAGGGAAGACACAGACCTCAGGGGCCTACAGGTCCAGGCACCGGCAGCTCATGCAGAGGAGAAGATCTGGGGCCAGTTAGCAGGCAGCTGGCCAGCTTTGCAGGTCCGAGAGCAGCTACCAGAACCACCTACACATTGTGTGTGCACACATATATGTATTCCACCTGCAGACCTCACTCCTAATCGACTGAAGAGGAAGGCCAGGACTGAGCTGTCAGCACTGCTCGTGTCTGTGTGAAGGCTGCGTGTGTTTACACGGGTGCTGGTACAGGCTCTGCTGCAAGCGCGTGTAGGTGCATGTGCCTACTGGGAGTAGGTGCTCAGCCTGGCTGGATGCGGGGACGCGCGACTGCAGCAACCCCACGCCTCCGGGCCTGCTGTGGGAGGCATCTCCCTGGGTTCTGAAGCCCACTGGAACGGGCTGCCCTTCACAAGAGCAGGGCTGCTTCCAAATTCCAGCTCTGCCTGCGTTTGGCCTTGGTCCTGAAAATGGAAACCCAGACCTCACCTCTAAACCCAGCAGCGCTCAGAAGTTGTTCTTACCAAGCTGGTTCTTCATCCCCATGAGAACAGAGTTCATGTGAGCTTTGGATGCATAGAGTTTGCTTACGGCCTTCCGGGAGCGGATCAGTTCCTTTGCCAAGATCACACACACATCCTTCTGACCCTTTTTGGCAGCATCCTTTATCGACCGCTTCACCTTCTCCTCTTCTCTCTGGATATCTGGAGCACAGAAAAAACACAGCAAATAGTGACAAGCTGCTAACGATTTGGAAGAGAAACGAGTCACTTGTTGGGGTGTACTTTCAATGCAAAGAATCATTTCTCCTTGATTTCAGATTCCCTCTGTTACTCAAAGACCTTGTTCTAGACTGATTTACATGTTAGCTGATTAATTCAACTAAATATTCATAGGAAAACTCTCATTACTAAACATCCATCTCTAATTTCCCTCACAGTTAAGAGCACTGTAAAGGACTGTCCAGGAATATCACTGCATGAAGCTGAGCTAAGATGAATTCTTCAGAAGCAAGAAAAGTCCAGCAAGAACAAAGCATGCCGAGATGACTCCTTGACTTACAACTTCAGAATAATTTCCTGACTATTAAAGGGGCCTGATACATATGTGTGTATGTTTATAAATATATGTATAATATATACACACACAGTTTAAGATTACTGATTTGCTGCTTACAAGATTACCTTTTCCGTGTTCACCCCCAGACAGCCCCACTCCACCAGGAAGGAACAAAGCTGTCACAAGGAGTGTAAAACGAGTAGTGTCAGAAGCCAGACAGGCATTTTACTAGCAAAAATACTTACCTGTCAGACTACATTCAAAGCTTAACCCTTATGGCCACCTTCAAGTGAATCTGGGGGCTGCTGCAGGCAAAACTGCCCTCACTGTTTCTAAATCCCTGAAATCTGTTTTTCTGGAAAAATACATTCCATAAGATTGTAGAAGGCTGATCTCACAAAGGCTGGAAAGTTTTAGATATACACAGTCTTTAAAAAAAAACCAAAAAACCAAAAAAACCCACACCCACTTATACAGTGAATACAGAAGGGCATGTCCACAACTTTAAGAGTTACTCAGAACCACAGATTTGTTCATTACTGCCAAAAAAAGCCTTCATGCTTGCACATAGACTTAATTATTCCCCTGTCAGGCACAACTCATTGAGCCTCAGCTGGACACCCAGGCAAGTCTCTACTTGTACTTAAGGAGTTAAATCTTGAGTTTATACTGCTCATACTTAAAGACACGATGCATTAAGTGTTTGTAGAAACCGGCACATTCAAATTATAAGCTGGCTGGCTGGTGCCAAAGCTATGGGTAATTTATCAGCGAAAACTAGCATGCTGGTAAATCGTTAGCTACAGCTTCTGACTGCCTGTTCAAACTCTCCTGGTATCCAGCTTCTTTCAACAGCTTCTTATTAGAACACACTGGAGCAGCAGTACCGAACTAAGCCTGTACAAAATGAGCATGACATAGCTGGATTTAAAATATAACACACTAAATAAGCTTCCTTAAATAACGTAGATTTCTCTGGCAAATCTGGGGTGATTGTTCACACCTCAGCCCCGTCTGATAACACCGGCTGTGTCCAGCAGCAGGCGGGTACCTAAAAAGCTCAGAGTAAGAAACACAGGAACAAGGAGGGGCCATATCAACCCCCTTCCTTTTCCAGACTCAGCAGTAAATTAGGCACTGATGAAGTGTGGCTCTAAGTCAGTTAAAAAAAAAAATCAAAAAAAATCATCCTAGTAAATAAAGAAGTCAGGTAGTAAGGGGTAGGCACACTTTCCTGTAAAGAGCTGAACCACAAGAACAATTCTTTCTAGCAATGGCTTTGCTCAAATCTGGTTTTATTCGAGTCTTCTTAATTTATACCAGACAGAAGCTACACACGGGCAAGAATCAAAAGTTGCCTTTTTATAAAAACAAAGGCATCAATGCACACTTTTTTGGCACAGGCCGACCTGGAGACTTCGACACAGCTTCTCATGTGGGAGTTAACGAGCCCTGTACTCAAGATGAGTCATTCTCTCAGTATCATTCAATGGCATCCTTATCCTCAAGGACTGCCAGGAATCTGTAGGATCATAATCAGCAAAACGTACTCCTCGGTGCTTCCCCACTGTTATCTGCAGAAACGTCACAAGCTTGAAGACATTTGTACGTCAGACACAGGAGCGAGCCAGGTCCCAGCACATCAGACAGGTAAGAAACAGCTGCAGTGGTGCAGCAGCAAACAGAAAGCACCAGGAGCGCTCCAGCAGTGCTGAGGAATTACCATACTCACTTTGCCAGGCTAAAAACCATCCACGAGTGTTCTGTTACTACCTCCAAACCAGGGTAGCGGGGCCCCGTACTGGAGTGAATGCTTCCACTTGCACGATGAACTGCTGAATATGAGATTAGTGGCATAAAATATGCAAAAGTGGTCAACTCCACCTCTGAAGGACACCGCCAGTTGCACCTCCAGTGAGCCAAAGTCACTACACCAGTCCCTCTGCAGCACTGCCAAGCACAACGGGGGCACAAAGCCCAGGCCGAAGCACTTGTCAGAGGGATCTGCAAGCTCAGCAGAGCACAAAGCTACTGTATTAATCCAACCACATTGACTCGAAAAATTCAATTCTGAAATCACAAGGATGTCTTTCGTTTCTTCCAACCTACCAAGCCCTCAAAAGCAACCTACACCAAACAGAACTCACAACAACAGCAAGAGTCCAACAGCAGATGGTTTGAAACTTGCTGTAACTGACTGGATGAGCCAGGCATTCCAAGTGGTCCAAGCCCAACCAGTCCATCCCCGGCGGATCTGCGTGTTGCCATGTCAAAACACACCTAGCGCTGCCCTCCCCAGGGAAACTAAGACAGGTCCCTGCTCAGCATCCTCACTCAGAGACGGCAGCGATTTCCTGTGTGAATCTTGACTGAAACAATAAAGCATGGCAGAATCCAACTACAGTGGGTAATTTCTGAGAAAGCCTTCAGTGGCACGTGGCTGTCACCCTTCAGCAGCCACCTGCTAGTCTGATAAGCATCCAGCAAAACTGCGTGCTTCCACAGCTGACACTCGGTAAGACGTGAAATCCCAGCACAATATGGGCAAAGATATTCTGTACTTTATTTTAATGGGAATTATCAGAAGAGCGGATCATTGGTGGTTAGTCTAAGCTCTCACATGCTGAAGTGTATTTCTTTGGATGTAACGCTCTGAAATACATACACAGACATGTTTAGAGCTGTTACAGTAACTAGATGTACATCCATGTCAAAATATCAGACTACCACATAACCTGATATGTATCTATATAGGCCATGAGAAGTATTGTGGCATGCACAAAGCTGAGAGAAAACCAAAAATTCCAGAAACCATCAATAGTGAACACGTGGGTAGTTTGCTCCTTCTAAAACATACTTTGCTAACAGGATCAGCCACGTTTCAGTTGCTCTGTGCCCAACACAGTGACACAAAGTGCCCCAGAGAACGCAAAACTATCCAGAAGCACAACGGACACCACTGTACCTCAGTTTGCCTGGAAGAGGCATAAACCCTGTCCTCCTTTTACAGATGAGGACAAAGACAGACTTCGTACTGCACGAGCATCTCCCTCCCACCAACTCACACGAATCTACAAGTGGGAGAAGACATGAACCATGCTGGCTTACTCCAAGAGCGTGGGGCTGGGGAGGAAAGGGGGAAGGGAGAATGTACTGCTTAGGGGTCACCCAAACCAGTCCTGTGCCCAACAGCCAGATGCTGACACAAAATACCCTTTACCAGCACATCCCATGGGCTGGTCCTGAGGGCAGGGTAGGAGAAAAAAAGGAGGAAACAGAATCTGCCCAAAACTTATTTTCAGATTCTGGGAAGGCGGGGAGAAAAGAGAACAAGAAACCGAACTAGCAGCACTGTAATAACAAGCAACTTCTCTGCTTTTCAAAACTGTGATGCCCGTAATTTAATAGGAAAACACCCACTGAGAAAGTTGTTTTTTTGGTCCTCTCTCCTGTTTGCAATTTTCCCAAGCTGACAGTAGCCTACTTTCGTTTCGCATGTGTACTTCACACCAATACACACCCACGGAACTTTCTATGCATGGAATTACACACCACACCAATACTATTCATTGAATCAACGTGGCTGAAGTTCTGGATAACAAGTCTAATTCATCTTATCAAATGGGATTTAAGGGCATTATGTCTTACTGGAAGCATACAATATTCAGGTTCTTTTGAAAATTTTACTTGGAGAACTTCACAGCGACGTCATTTTGTAACACAGACTAAGCCTGGCCCCAGAATCACACTCATCTGCCTTTATTCCAGATGTGACACTGTACCTCAGATTATTAGAATTCACAGCCTTCCCCAGTTAAAGCAAAAAAACCTTGAAGGCAGACAGTGAAGGGAAAAAAAAAAAAAGAGATGCAAGTACAAACCTCTGATCTGTCTATCAATCACTCTCATTTCTTTCCTTATCTTCAAGGACCATTCATTGACCTTAAAAAGAGAAAGTGAGGGTTACTTGAAATTCCAACTTTAAAACTATGCTTTTACACTTTCATGTAACCATTCAATATCAAAAGAAGCACTTCAAAATGCACAAGCTTTACGTCATGAGTCGTGTTTACATATTTCATTATTCAAATAAAAAAAAAAAAACATTGCAGAGATACCACCGATTCTTTGACTCAAGGAGTTAAGGAGGATGTGGTTCATGAATCGGAGACGCTCACTGCCTGGCTAACTCCCACGTCACAGCGACGCTGCTGCGCGGAGGGAACTTGCTGCAGGGGACAGCAGCACAGGAACGACATCGTCAGGAGTGCTACTGCCCACTTCAGTCAGAAGGAGCCCCAGGAGGTCTCCAAGCAGGACCAAGTTCAGAGTTCAGGCAGGTTGCCTGGAGCCTCATCCACTGAGTTTTGACACTGTCCAAGCCGCTCCGGGCACCTGTTCTGGCACTTCATCACTCCTGTGGTGAAGAACTTTCCTCACGTCCAATTCAAAGTTCTCCTCTGGCACCTGTGGCTGTTGCCCCTTTCCCGTCACTGGGCACACCTGAAAAGTGTCTTCACTACAGCCCCGCCAGAGGCAGCGGAAGGCTTTAGACCCCTTCACCTTCTCTTCTCCAAGCTAAAACAAGCCCAGTTCCCTCAGCTTCTCCTCCTGTGTCATGGGCTCCAGTCCCCCACCATCTTGGTGGCTCTCTGCTGCACTCTCCCCACTTTGCTGCTACCCTTCTCGCTCTGGGTGCCCAAACCAGGTCACCATTTTGCAGATGTGGCCTCACTAATACCAAAAGTAGCAGAGTAACTGAACAGCCATTTGCCTCAACACGATGACTGCAGCTTGCTGATGCAGCCTGGCTTGCCCTCATCACCATGCAGGTGCACCACAAACTCACATTTATTATTCACAGGAAGCCCAGGTCCTTCCCTGCAGAGCTGCTGCCGCCCAGCCAGCCCCGGGCTGCAGATCCCTATGTGCAGGGATGGTTGTCCCACGTGCACAGCCTTGCGCTGCTCAACACCACGAGGTTCCTCAGGTCCCTCTACACGGCAGCTCTGCCCTCCAGCTTCCCTTCCCCTGCGGTTGGGAGCGTTCATACACAGCCGCCCCCTCCACAGCTTCCCTCCTGGCACCCGCTGGGGTCTCCCCGTTCCAGCACTCCTGGCTCCATTTGCCGCGACCACTGCCCTGGGGAGCACAGACATCAGACAGGCAGCAGCTGCCAGGCGTCCAGCCCACAACTGCAAGCACTTGTGGCGAACAGAGAAGCAGAGAGGGGCCGTGCGACACCAGAATCGGAGATAACACGAGCATACGAACAGAGCACCAAATGCTTGTGGAGCTCTGATGCCACTCGTGTTATTAGCAGCACAGATTTTTCTCAGTATCTAAAAAAATCCCCTAAGCATTCAGATGACCTTCAGCTCACGGATGCATTTCCATGCTGTACACAGCAGTGCACAGGCCACTCCAGAAGTCTAGTTGGCTGTATGAATAGCATCATACAAAAATCACTCCGATTTCTATGTGGCTTTTCTTAATTCAAATTAAAAGCTTCATCTACCTGAATAAGCTTTATAACAGAACTGTAAAGAGTGCTATTCAGCGCACGAGCCCAACCCAGCAGACAGATTCTTAAGACTGTTACCAGTCTCAAAAGAAATGCTCTCAATCATGATGAACAAGACAATGTTTTGACTACAGACAGTGACCATCTGAGCTGCCCAAGCACAAAATTTGCTGCAAAAAACCCCAAACCCAAAAGCCCTGCAGAGCTCTGTGTGTACACTTTATGGGTGTGCAGAGGTTTTGATGGGGGTTCAGAAACCTCCTGTACCTTTTAGTTTAATCCTGTTTTATTACAGCGAAAAAAAACCCCAGAAACCTTGACAGACTGACTGCAGCCTCCCCTCTTGCTGTCCAGAACAGGGCAGGAACATGTCATGTAGATTCATTCCTCACCCTGCTAAGAAGGTCCCTCTTTTGAGTATGCCTACACTAGAGGGAGAAAAGCAGGGGGAAGAGGCTGAGGAAGAACATGGTTGAACTCTGGCTGGCTAACTGTCCTGTCTCAAACATAACATCTTCCAGAGGTTTGCTCCAAAACTTGTATTCTAGAACAAACTGACACGCACTAAGCCTTCATGTACCAGCGCAACCGGCAGCTGTCAGATGAACTACAGCAGGACTCACAGCTTGCCAACCCAGCACAAAGACACCATTAAACCGCGACTGCCCGCATGTCATCATCAGTGCCTGTTAACTCCGACAGCAGAAAACTCTTTGATAGCTCATCCCTAGCACCGCCCGGGGATAAGCTGCTTCACACGACTCTCCTTGTAAAGGCAGAGCTGGCGGCTTCTGCATTCCCTGGCCTGCCCAACACCCACCACCAGTTTTGTGCACAAGAGGAGGAGGAAATCCCACCGACTCCCATCTAGACTACCGCATCCTTCCAGTTACACGAGATACGGCAATTTGTTGGGCAGTAAAGAAGTTGTATTGCTGATCTCACACTGGACACCAGGCATACAGCTACAAAGCACGGCATGATGCAGCAATGCTGGAAACTGAAGCGCTTTTGCCAGCTAATCAAGGCTAACTACCCCAAGCACAACTCCATGCTGATGAAACTATTCCGCTTCCAGTTCTGACATAAAAAAATGTCGTTCTGACAGCATCGTACCACACTGGAGAGTCAGCCAGTAGAACACTAAGCTCAAACAAACCAGTCAGACTACACTGGAGGAAAACCACCTTTTTAGCTCCAACAATCCAGATGTGGCATTAAATGTACAGTAGATCCCCAGCTTTAGACAGGGTGAAATGCATCGCCAGCTACTCACAAGGACTGAAGATGTTTGCCTTGTACCATTCAGCCAGTAAGTTCTTTCTCATCAGCAGCCAGCAAGCACATAAACAAACCCAGGGTGACTCACTGCCATCAAAAAATCTCAGTGTCTTCTCATCATCAGCCACCTCCTGTGGTGCTCGGATTGCCTTGCTCAGGACAGTACCTTGTGTACAGCTGTCAACAGACACGAGGTAAGCGGTACATTTTCTCCATCATCCAGTAAGCAGAAATAACTACTTATTCTTCCTTCTAAAGCTGTGCAGTTAGATACAGACAGAAAAACATTTCCTACTGTTAAAAGGGTTTCTCGATATCTCTGTTACAGCCTGTGAATTCACGATGCCAGCCTGCAACCCAAGAGGATGCTCACGACGGCAAGGTGACCCAAGTCCCTTCTCCGTGCTGGTCAGGCACACCCACTTTCTAGTGCCTTTGCAGGCTTTTCTGCAAACAGCTCCAACATGACCCACAGACACGCTGTGCTACTGGAGAATATGACAGGCTTGTCAGTTATGGAAGGGCAAAGAGCGGTCATCAGACACGAAACAACAACTTAGCAGTGCAGCGTAACCACATCGCGCAGGTTCAACGGCTGCCTGCTGCTTTATCCCACCATGGGGACCAGCAGTCCCCAAACCCCGTCGCTCTGTGGTATCGTCCAATGCTGCTCGTGAACAGAGCAAACCACAACGAGCCTGCATGGTGCTCTGACACAGGTAGAGGAGGTAGGTAAAGCACACTGCCAAAAGGAAGTCCCTTATCTAACACTATCACCCCACAAGGGACGACTACAGCTCCCTGCCCTGGGACGTGGCTGCTACAAAGCAGCAGGGAGTATCTGTGACAGTATCCATCACCTTCTCCCTTTTGCTTTTTTAGTAACTCTATCGTATCTGATCTTTCCCCCCCCCCGCCAAACAGCAGATCTGTTTACTACCACGTTAGCAGTGATATGAAAGGCAACACTGAAATCAGCCAGTATCACGATTATTCTGCTTCACAGTGACGTTAGGAATAGAAGCAAGGCTCACACAGTTTACCTGCAGCCCCAGAAAAAAGAAACCAAAGTCTTAACACCTCAGCTATGGATAATTTTAAGCCACGCAGGCCTCATCGATCCTTCGGCTACAGCTCCCGCCGCCCCGAGCAGCTCCCCGCGCACCTCCGGCGTGCAGCAGGGCTGGGCATCGGGCCGAGCGCCCCGAGACCCCGCTGCCCGCCAGCAGAGAGGAAGCAACGAGGCGCGGGGGAGCCCCAGCCCGCCCGGCGACGGGGGGCAGAGACTCCTCACCCGCCGACGCGGCGACAGGCCGGGACACCCCGCCCGCTCCAAACCCGCAACGCTTCCCCTCAGCCCCGGGCCCGGCGCTGCGAGGCGAGGCGAGGCGAGGCCCCCGGCGCCTCGCACAGGCCTCGCCGCGGCCCCGAGCCGACCCCCGCCCCGCCTCCGCCTGATGCCTCACCAGCTCCTTGGGCGGCTTCTCGGGGGTCTTCCCGAAGAGGCCCATGGCGGCCACCCCCTCCCGGCCCTTCCGGGTTCCCCGCCCCGCCCGCTGCCGGGGGCGGACGGTCCCCACTGCGCATGCGGCGCCGCTCCCGCGCTACTCCGCCCCCTTTTAATACGCATGCGCACGGCTCCGCCCCGTCCCCAACGCACTGCCCATGCGCCGCCGTAGGGGGGCGGTCCCAATGGCCATCGGGCAGGGGCGCAGGCGCGCTTCACAGGGCTCCATGCAGCCACTCCGCATGGCTCCGCGTCGCTGCACACGGCCCTATGCAGCCCTTCCGTACGGCCCCGCATCGCTGCACACGGCCCCGTGCAGCCCCTCAGACGGCGGCGGACCCCTCACATAGCTCTGCGTCGCTGCGTGTGGCGCGGGCACCCAGCAGAAGCGGGTACGGAGGGGCTAAGAGGATTTGGCTCCGGTGCTCGTGCTGCCCGAGCAGCTGTAGGACGGGGGCATGGCGAAGTGGAGTGGCATAAGTTTATGCTGACTATGAGCCAGCAGTGTGCCCTGGCTGCCAAGAAGGGTAATGGGATCCTGGGGTGCATTAGGAGTGTGGCCAGCAGGTCGAGGGGGGTTCTCCTTCCCCTCTATCTACACTGCCCTGGTGAGGCCTTATCTGCAGTACTCTGTCCAGTGCTGGGCTCCCCAGTTCATGGAGAGAGTCCAGCGCAGGGCTACGAGGATGAGGAGGGGACTGGAGCATCTCTCCTATGAGGAGAGGCTGAGGGAGCTGGGCTTGTTCAGCCTGAAGAAGAGAAGGCTGAGAGGGGACCTTAGAAATGCTTATAAATATCTCAAGGGTGGGTGTCAGGAGGACAGGGCCAGACTCTTCAGTGGTGCCCAGCGACAGGACAAGGGGCAATGGGCACAAACTGAAGCAGAGGAAGTTCCAGCTGAACACAAGGAAGAACTTCTTCCCTCTGAGGGTGACGGAGCCCTGGAACAGGCTGCCCAGGGAGGTTGTGGAGTCTCCTTCTCTAGAGATACTCAAGACCCACCTGGACAAGGTCCTGTGCAGCCTTCTGTAGGCGACCCTGCTTTGGCACAGAGGCTGGACTAGATGACCCACAGAGGTCCCTTCCAACCCCAAACATTCTGTGATTCTGTGGGCTGTTGCAGTTTAAGAGCAATAAAAGCAGATGACAGAGCAGGTTACATCACCGCTTGGTTACATCACCGCTTGCCCTCGCCCCATCGTCACACAGATTGCAGGAAGGCACAGAGTATTTATAAAATCAAGGCATGCAAGGGGTGACTCAAACTACACTTCGTATCTTTCCCTTGCAGCCCAGGGAAGAGTCGCAGGAGACCCAAAGAGAAGCAGGTCGTAGCACAGCAGATGCTGCCTGCCTTGTCTTCAGCTGCCAGGGCTCTTTCCGAGATGCCCCACTGGCAAGGCCTGGCTCATCTCTGCTCTCCACCATCCTCTCTGCAGCAAAGGGTGGGTAACCTGGCCAAAAGGAACGGGCAGCTTGGAGCCACCCTGCTGGGTGCTGCGGGGTGAGCTCTGGCAAGTCGCTCCATCTCCTTGCGCCTCAATGCGCAAGCGAGATGCAGAGGACTAGAAATAATCACCAATGTACAGAAGGAGTGCAGAAGCTTAAGAAGAAAAAGGTGCTATTAACTTAGTCTAACTCCAATACCTTACAATTATACTTACCCTCATTATTTAATTCCCAGAGAAAGATATTTTGTAAACAGTTACAAAAATGTGCAGTTCTCCTTTGTCTTTTTTCCTTCCAAGACTCGATGCAGAATGAAAACCAGATCTAAATACACTTCGGAAAGAAGAGCTTTCATTTTGGGCTGAGTACCAGCAGTAGGAAAGCCAGCGTAACAAAACCATAATTGCTGAGACTGGCAAAGACTTCCAGAGATGATCTAAATCCATCCTCTCTTCATAGCAGCACGAAACATCCATCGCCCTCGTTAAACCTACTGACATAAATAACCTCACATCAATCATTTGACACTTTCTGTTTACAGCTGGTGGCCAGCTTTCAGGCACAAGATGTGAGAGAATAAAACACTGTAGTTCAGGAGTGCTTAGCATCTCTGTTTAGACACTTTACAACCCAGCCCAGCAAGGCAAAATAAGCGAGCAGCAAAACTGCTGACCTTGTTATAGGCACAGTCTTTGCTCTGTTCTCCAGATTTTAAACTGTTAACACACTGGGTAAGGGCTGTCTGAGATTCTGCGCTCTGTAGAAAACAATCCTACTTGGATGCTTCTGCTGCTACTGACACGAGCATTTCATAAAATAAATACATCCAACTGCTTTTTCTTTCCTGCTGGGACTACCAATACACTACACCAGCTGCTGCAGATTTTGAAACAGATGCATCACCAGGAACTGGATCACAACAATTTATATAACGCAGGCTAACAGACACGAGGGGACCGAACTTTCAGTCACAGCTTTCTACTGGTCATAATTATCTGCTCATACGGCTGTGCCCAGTGCGGCTCTCTTGCTAATTAAACAGTACTTTGTGTCATTCATCAAAAGAATTGGACTCGTACAGCAGCTGAGGTCATTAAAACAAGTCTTCAGCTGAAACAAGTAAGGCTGAACCTGCACACAGGAGCTGCTTGGGCTCAGGCTTTGTGTGAGGAGGTCAGCTTTCAGCAGCAAAGCAGTGCTCCAGAAGCACGCAGTGTCCCCGGGACGCAGCGTCGCTTGGACGTACTGCTCTCAGCATTTTGGCAAACACCAAGGTACAAGCAAAAGGCTATGGTGGACCGTGTGTACTTCAGTACATAAACTACAGCCTTATTTATATTCAAAAGCTCTCATCCATTTCCCCTTTGGAGATGGCAAGGCCTCAGTTCAGTGTGGGTTTCGAGACAGTCCTGAAACAATATGGATTTCAGCCCCAGCTGCTTACAATATGCACATAGGCTGAGTGTCACACTGCCGCACAAACTGGAAGCAGAAACGCTCTTTGCCCTCATTATGCCTCTGCCGTGGCTGTAATGACAGATAAAGGGCATGTACTGACAGGCCTCAACTGGAATAAAAATTACTTGCTGGACCATGGGAGAGTTGGTGATATTACACCCCTTCTACCTCCCTGCTTCAGTTCTGCAATAGGAAAAAGCACTCGCAATTAAAAACAGCTCTCCTGATGAGAATCATAGAATCATCAAGGTTGGAAAAGACCTCTAAGATCATCAAATCCAACCATCAACTGTCAGCTCTTCCGATTATTAGGAGAATATCCTCTTGGGAAGACACCTGGTGACTGGAGGCACGAAAGATTTGTTACTGAAAAAACTAGAGCCCAGGGACCCTGGACAGATAAAACAATGCCAGAGAGCTTTGTGAGCACCAGCCTCCAACCCTCTGTAAAGGCACAGAGAGAGACAGATCGTAACTGCAAGAGGGGACCCATGTTTACATTTCCTATTACTGTCTTCATTCAATTATCTTCCTTTCATACAACACGGGCAAGAACTAGAAAAGAAATAAAACAATGAGACAACTGAAAACACCTTTCTAGTTTAGCCTTTTCTTCTACTTGCATCATTGCACCCTCTTTTTTTTTTTTTTTCCTGCCAGCATTTCCTCTGTGGATTTGCAGCCAGATGATTTCTGAAAGGTACAACCAAACCCACAGTTTCATACTAAAATATAAAGAAAACAACAGACTCAATTTTTTATGGCATCAAACAACTACCACTTTTCTCCAAGAGATCAGAGATCACTTCAAAATACCAGCAGTTGGAATCTGGCAATTTTTACCTTTACAAGCCACTTTTGTCACTGCATGACAATATTCTGCTACTTCACGATGGTTTGCGTCAAGGCTGTAGAAGCACTACCCTGAAGTCTCCTAACAATCAACTTCTTCCTTGTAATCAACTGGAAAACCACTTGTCAAGCTGAGAAGCACCTCAACACAGAGGACTTACGACGGAAGTAGTTCCCAGTGAAACACCATCACCTCCCGCTTGGCCAGTGGCTGACACTGGAGCAATGAATTCCTGCATCATTAGGAGATGATTTATTAGTCACAAAAGTTGTGTTATATTTTTATTTTCTTCACAGATAAATCAGACCAGCAAGACATCCGTAACCATACACACAAAATATTTATCAAAACAATTAACATTACAAATCTCCTTTTAAAATAATTTATTTCACCAATTTCATTTTAAATGGTACTGTCTTACAACATACATTATTCAACAAAGATGTGCTGAACAGACTCTAAAATAAGAAACACTTAAATTAAGCAATTGCCTCTGATTAGAATTTCAATTTCACCCACATCCTAACCTGTAAACATTTGCTGGAGTACGCTTCTGTTGTAGGCTTGATTTTTGTGCTTACAAAAACAGCATCGAGTTTCCAGATGTTGAAAAGAAAAAAAGTTATTGTACGGTAAGTATGCATTCAGTTCAACATACAAGGCAACCAAATGATTCTGTCGTTAACGTTAGCATCTTGTATATTTTAGTTCACTGCACTAACATTTAAACTAAAACTTCAAACCGCATAATCTTTTAAGTGACTAACATTTAAAAGGCAAGCAGTAATATCCTGAAAGCTTACGAAGGACATGGGCACACAGCTAAGATGGGGTATCATTCGACAAAGGCTGCGGATGTGTGTATGGCTGCTTTTTTTTGTACGAAGCCCACCTGCAGACGGGGCAGCAGTGTCGCCCGCCGGCCAGCCACATCACGATGCAATTCTGGTGGAACACGTGGCCGCACGGCAAGCCCATCAGCAGACAACCGTTTGCAAAATTTTCTAGACACACAACACATTCTGTACAGTGCAACATCTCGGAGGGCCAAGCTGACCAATCTGGCTCCATGTCACCTGCGGTGCTGTAGGAGCCGTAGGACCTCGCTTTCCGTTCATGCGGCTCGTGATGACAATATTTATTGGCACACGAACAGGTCTCGGCACCGCACCCAGGCTCTCCTTCCCTGCGCCTGTGAAACGCGTTTAGCTCATCGTTCTCCGAGACTTCTTTTTCGCTGCTGAAGACCTCTTTGTTTTCACTGTCAGAGTCACTTTCGCTGTCTTGAAAGGTTTCCAGCACTTCCTCATCAGAATGGACGCCAAGGCATTTAAACCTCCACATCGGTAAGTTTTTTATATAATCGGTTGGTATCAGAGGGTGAAGCCAGAGGTCGGGGAAGGCCAACCGCTCTAGGAACAAATCCGGGTCTTCATCCCAATCTGAGTCAAAAGGAAAGTGTTGAAAAGAAGCAATAGGGTGAAACAAGTAGCTGGTGTACCAGTCCCACAGGCTTGACAGCCACTCCAAATTATTAGCATTTACTTCATCGGTGTTGTTATTGCGTCTTCTTTTCTTCTCAAAGTAATCAATTAGTAAACCGTGACCAAGGTACGTGCTGAGGAAGAGAGCTGGATGCGAAGAGTAGAACATCCAGTCGGCTCTTACCCAAGAAGCCAAAGTAGTTGTGTTAGAGTACCTGAAGAGTTTTAAACTGTACTCATAAAAGCTGTCTAAGTAGGGTAGTTGCAAAAAACCTAACACGGGCAGCCAAGAAATAATTAATAATGAATTGTACGTCCCTAAAGTGCTTATAAGAACCACAAAACGCTTTATAGTAGCGCCTTGTGTAATAAACAGGTCCATCCAAGCCATCAGATTAACCAAAACTAAGCTTAAAACAAATAAATCATTAACTTCTGGTTGTAACGAGCGCAAAAAGGAATCCATGGCACGTAGTGATATAAATTCACCAGTGTTGTTTCCATACCTGTAAATCCCCTCGGGAGTCCGAAGTATGTACGATGGTGTCTTGTAGATACCAATTTCTGCCATGTAACTTTTATTGTCCCAGTTTTCCACGTTCACAAAAATAAACTCTACTCTTCCAGTAAACTTTACACTTAGTGCGGAGAAGAAGGCCGGAGGCTGGTCGAGGTTGGCAAACAGGTATATTTTCACACGGTACTGGTCACTCTTGTTCCATTCTTCTTTTAAGTGTTCGGAGTTGTAGATGGTTTTGATCCGAGAAGCAGCATGGGCTGTGATCCATTTGAAGATGTGCTCCACTTCGATTCTGCGCCCGCTGTATTCCTTAAGCATTACTTTTCCCTTGGAGGTGCTGGTTTGCGGAACCGACATAATGAGAGTGGATTTCAGCCAACCCCTTTTCTTGCAGTATCTACAAAGAAAATGGCAGGTTAGGTTACAGAGTTTCATATCCCTGGAGCCGCAGTCCTTACATTTGTTACCAGCCCAAAAACGAGACATGCTGAGCACCTGAGAGTCTTTAATAATAGTAGGAACTATGGGCACCCAATATTCTCTAGCAAAGTGTGTTCTTACAACACATGTTATCTATCTTACAGAAATGCTGTAAAGAGATACGTATTCATAAAACAGGATGAAGAGTAGTGTTAATGTTCATGGGTCATTACAGCAAACAAGGCCACACAGTCACGCTTTATAGCTGGATTTGAAAAATACGCAAGCTGACTTGTCACCATAAACCTTTAGTATTAGAAGCTATTTTTCCTTGGCCTTCCAGCCAAGAAGAAAACCACTGCAGTGTAACTCCATGTCCCACAGCTTTCCTGAGCCTGCAGATAACCTTCCCATTGCTTCCTTCTGTCCTAGTTTTTCCAGGCAAAAGTGGGGTGAAGTTAACAAAGCACTGGTCTGTTCACAGTTGCTTTAACGAAGCTGACAAGTGTCCACTTCCTACTGGGGCCATTTTGGAAGGACGCAGCCAGGCTACGAGGTGTGGTGAGAGAGCTCGCCACGAAGCTGGCGGAGGAAGAAGCAGACACGTGCTGCCGGATGATGTGGGCTAAAAGAATACCCCCACTGCCCGGCAGGCAGAGCACTGAGCTGGGATGAACTCCAAATCCATACCCAAAAGCTCTTCAAGGCCAAACCCTGAGTAGTGGTGCAGACCTCAGTTAACTGTGAGACAAGTCTGGTGACTCAGAAGATGCCTTCTCTCACGCATCTTTCCTGCCAGCATTACTATGCCCTCCACTTTATCTAGTCCTCCTTTTAGGAAATGTCTGGCAACCGTCAACAATCGCAACATTACACAGCCAGCAGGCACGCAAACTGCCTCCGAAAACCCTGTGCGCTGAAACAGGGGCCATCAGCCTCAGTCATGAGCCATCTAACCTACATCCTCTCTGGCTGTGGTCTACCAACTCATATTTAGACAATTACAACTCCCCATCTCAGGAATCTGAAGGTAATGTTTTCAGAAGGAGCCATACAATATGACCCTACTAATAAATGTAGCCTGACTACTGTAGCATGCAGTGTCATTCTGAATTTCAGCTGCAACCTGATGAAACCTATTCATGAGGGCTTACTCAACAAAACATTTTTTTGTATTAGGGAAAAATGAATTAATTTAAAACATAGTATTTGATCATAACATTAAGACTAGTTAGGAGCTCTGCAAAGAGAAACCCTGCCAAATTTTTAAGCTGTTGAAATACCAGTGTTTTGATTATACAACATTATTTTGCATAAGCACTGCAAAGTCTAAGCATTTTCTCTTATGATTAAGTTTGAGATTTCTGTAAACATTTAGGACTCAGGCTGTGTAAGACGTGTGCGTATCCACACATACCACTGGAATTCTAGACAAAGTTTTCCATCATGTGAAGCAAAAGCTTCCAACAAAATGTTAAAAAAAAAAATTCTTTTTACAGCAGCATGGAATTATTAATAGCTTCTTTGGCTCTGCTCCTCTTCCTTGTTCAAAATCATAAGCAAACAACAGTGAATGCTGCATAACACACTGTATGTTGTCAAAGGGTGTGTGCAAGTTTACACAAAAACATACCCCCATTGGTCAGGGAACAGGACTTCTCAGTAATCCTGAGAAGCGGGCACTGTTTGCAAGGGTCATGCTAACCTGCGCTTCTCCCTTCCAGATGGCAATGTAACAACTCTGCAACTGATACAGCTCCCTTATGTGGGCTATATATATTCGGCTTTGTCCCAAGCAAGCACAGTTCTTGTCCCCGAATGCCTGGACTGTAAGGCCAGATTCTTCTATTCATTCCCTTCCGCTGCTGTATTACACTCCGCATAGTCTAATCACGTATTTCCCACATCATGCTTTAGGAAGCTGCAGATCTGTGTTTATGATGCTGATAAATAATGTAATGGAGAATTCTGAACAGACTTTAGTAGAGATAAAAACATGAATAAAGCCACCTTCTGTCACAGCTACTTCTACAACATAGCAAGCCCTGCTGCCAGAATGCAGCTGAGACTTCAGATATTCCTGGGATTTAGATAATCCTTTAAGAATATACCTGGGGTCACTGGAACAGTTAAAAGTGCCAGTACGTATGCCGAATCTTGATACTTTCTTCACCATTTTCTCCCAGTGGACTCTACCCACCAGTGGGCTTCTGTCGTTTGCTATGACCTATTGCCAAAAGGAAACAGTAATTTAGCATCACAGTAAATTTGCTTCCCGAAATAAAGAGGAAGTTTCATGAAAACAGAAATCTAGTCACCCTTGATACTGTCTTCCCCCTCTCTTAGAACATACAGCAGGTATATACAACTGGTAGTCACACTAAGTGTCTTTGGAGAGTGAAGCTCTAAGACAGAAATACAGTTTCTGCAGAAAGAAAAACGTGCATCATCATTTTAAGTACCTGCTAAGATACTAAAATCAGTGGTAGGTTACAAAAACCTTGGAAAAATAACAGAACTATCACTAACCAGTTCATACTAGGGGAGAAAGTAAAAGGGTGCAGCAGGTTCCTCTTCTTCCCAGTAAAAAAGACCATTATTTTACTACAGTTGTCCATGAAAAGTTACAAGATACCAAAGAGACGTTGTCTCAGCGCAAGTAAAATCAGTTGGAGCGTACGTACCTGGTACCAGGTTATACTGCCAACAACCACTCCTAAGCGGTGGAAACTAGTGATTGAACTCCCAGATAATGCCTAAAAATCTTCACTCCTCCCAGCTTTGCCAGTGACTCACTCTGTAACTTTACGTGACTGTTCCACCAACTCCAATGTCCCATCTGCCATTTCCGGATGATAACTCACTGTGATATATCCCAGGGTCTGATTTGTTCTAACCTAGCATATTAAAGCAGTACTTCAGGTTACCTAGATGTAAGCTTCTGCAGACACAAATGACAAAGTATAAGCACTCATCCTCTGACTTGAAGCTGTACAGGGGAAAAAAAAAAAAAAAAAAAGAGAGATGGGGGGAAAAAAAAGGGGGGGGGGAAAGAAGAGGGGGGGAGAGAAAAAGAGGAACCTGCCTGCCTGCAGCTGACAGGTAATTTTGAATGACATGACTGATCATGCATTATTCCATGAGCCATCGCAGTTTCTATTTTAGAAATGCCTCACATGCTTCTGCAGGCTGACTGGTAACTACTTAAAATACATTTTTAAATTAGGTTTTGAAACTTCCATTTGTTAGGTATTTGTTTACCCGCCATTAAACTTCTCCCAATCATTTTCTGACTTAATAACCTGAAATGTCAGCTTTCCTCTGGAAGTTAGGTTGTCACCATGATTAACGGTTCTCTATGTACTGAGGCGCAGAGCTGGAACGTGTGTCTGGCTTTTGAGACTCAAAAAAAAAAAAAAAAATCTGCTTTGTGGTAAGTAGCATCCTCTCAGAGCCTTAAAATAAGAGAATTCACCAAGCAGGACATTCTACATAGGGAAACAAACTGAAGTTACAGATTATACTCCCATTCCACTGAGGGCAACATGTTTAAATAAAACCAGAGGTGAACATCTAGGTAAGAATCCTTCAAGTTATTCTCAAAACACACACATCACACAGAAAAGCTTTTCTGATTAGCTAAGCGTAACCTTCAAGCACCGAGACAACCATCTGGGGAAACCTGCCCTATTACTGAGGCTTCCTTCCATCACCCAATGTAACTGAAGCAGTTACTTTGGATATTTTAAACTCCCTTTCATGTACTCCAACCAAAAGAGACCATGTTCCCAAAGGTACCTTAACGCCAGTATATCCTCAGAGCTACTACAGTGTGGTAAATGCATCCAACACAGTAAGGAAACACGACGTTTTATTACTAAGTATACGTTTTATTAGTAAGTGTAAAAGCCAAACGTTGGTAACTGGATCAGTCCTTGGTACAACTACTCAGAGATTGGTTGCTTCCCATATCCTGTGTGCGTGTTCTGAAAAACCCTAGCAGAGCTGTTGAGAACGCACTAATGTTTCGTGGAGCAGAACGGATCCTGCTCTGCTGCTTCTGTCTGATACTGCAAGATTCACTTTAAGTGTCACGAGAAGGAGAGTTTTTGTAAACACAGTCACCAGTCTGTTTTACTGTCACCTGACTGTATTGGCAGATTTTTTAATACCAGTTTGACTCCCTTCTTATGAAGAAGTCTCTCTTGGAGAAAGTTACTTATACTGTAGGACAACAACAGAACTAACAGTTTGTGTTTTGTAACTAGAGAGAACCCTACCGTGGTTTTGCACACTGAAGCTTTGTGAAATTTCTTGGACTCATGCTTTTTTGTGTCATTACGTCAAAAAAAACCCAAATAAACATGTCCATTGCAGCTGCTCTGTGCAGACAACACCCACTTACAACACTGGGAGTTCACCACACAGAGGCAAGGGTTTTATTTTGGAAAGTAGTCATCATCTCTGTGTATGAGGATGTCTGAGAAAACACTGCGGGGTTAAGCAAGCATGATGTAGTTCAGTTTAAATTCAAGATAACTTGCAAACAGTTGTAATAGATTTTATTTAAGAAATGTGAATTTTGATAAGCTAAGAAATTTAGCTTAAAAACCTGTGACTGAGGAGACCAGGAATTTGAATGTGGAAGAAGCCTGGATGCTCTTCAAGTCCAAGGTGTTAAAGCTATCGGGATTTTATATTTCAAGCAAGGGGAAAAAAGTTGTCAAGCAAGTGCTTCCAAAAAGATGTTAGAAGTAGTTTGATAATCTATAAGAACTGAAAAAAGGTCAAAAGGAAAAGCTAGCGAAGAAAGACATGCAAGAAAAAAAAAAAAAAAGGAGAAATGAGCAATTCAAGTTAGACCATACAAAGAATATTACAAGCTGCACCAAAAGGCTTTTCAGTCCTATGAATACGAACAGAACAGAGGGAAAAGCAGCAGGATCACCACACAATGAAGATGGAATTGTAAGATACTTTTCTTTCTAAAATGAAATGAATGCTCTGACTCAGCTTCCAGTGAAGAGGAGCTGGCTGGCCACGGACAGGTTAGTGAGCTTATGGGAAGAGGCTGTTATCACCTGAAGATGGAAACAAAACTCAAATAACTTAATGCACTTGTATCAGAGTAAGCAGGTAATCTCCATTCCAGAACTGTAATACAGTGAGCACACAAAATTACACATGAACCTGCGAAGATTTCTTATAAAACCCTTGTCAGTAATTTACATTCTGACAGGAGAGTAACAAGTGAGTAACTATATTTAAGAGCGAAAGAAAAAAAAAGTATCCCACCAGTTTGATCTCAACAGTACACCAAACAAATTTTAAACGCGCAGAGACATTTGAATTTTCCACCCTTTTCCAGCATGGAATTACTAAAGATGTTTCATTCGCAATTAAGTTGAAAGTTTAAAATCATCTTTCCCTGGAGGAAAAGAACCGAGTTCCGAGAGAAAGGGAACGCATTACCCTTTCTGTACTTTGGTAGGGTATCTAGTACTGTGCCACATGGAAAATTTTCAGGAGAACTGGAGATAAGTTTCTATAGTGAGGAAAAAAAAAAGCTTTAAGGTGAGTAAGAAATTGGCTAAGGCAAGAAAACATTAAAATGCCAGAAAGGTGCTAACAGACTTCTTAATAGGTCTACCTTAGTGCTCAGTTCAGCTTATATTCCTATTAACGCCCGTCCTGCAGAAATGTGAAGTCTCCCAAAGCCATTTGTAGATGACATAAAATGGGGAGGCATTTCTGTGTACAAATGAGGACTATAACACCATACAGGAAGAGCTGCACAAATCTTGTAATGCAGAGTGTCAGAAATGAAATTGAACTCAGTAATGAACAGGACGCTCGGGGAGTTCAGCAGTTAGAAACAGCGATGGGAGGAAAAGCTTGGGTCTATGAGTTGATCCGAAAGGAAATGTAAGCCATCAATATTAACTGGCTGTGAAATAAGCAAAGCCCAGGATATATTATGCCCGACAAAACAAACTGGTTGATTGATCTCACATACTGGGAGTACTGGAGTAGACATCAGGAGTCAGTCAAACTAAAGGGCGATGTCAATTTAAACGCAATAGGAACAAATTAGCCATGAATATGCTTAGGCCCGAAGTCAGACACGCATTTCCAAGAAGCCAACAGTCAATAGGTCTATCACACTCACGTAACTTAATCTTTGAGAGAGACAGCAAGCTATTTTATCAACACATATTCCACAGTCTAGCAGAGACCTGAACTCACTCATCAAGAAGGTCCCTTTAGTCCTATGCTCTACCTCACTTTAAAGAAATAAAGACAAAGCTCATAGAAGGAGGGATCTTTTATCAGATCAGCTAGCACAGCTGGGAAATAAACACCACACTGACAGGAACACAAACCGTTCAAGCTTCTCTTATTATTAGCTGTGTTCACAATCTGCAAAATATCATATGTCAGAGTGACAAATAAGACAACGAAGACAACCCAGTGAATCCATTAATCATCTTAATGGGCTAAGAGAATCCAATAGGATCAAAGTCACCCAGCCATTTAACAATCCCACATCATGAAATAGATCAGCAGATCCCCAACCTACGCCTAACCCAGGCCACAGGACTGGCTCTAACTGCAGGGTCTGAAATATCAACTCTCCTCTATATATGAATTCCTAGCTTCTTTACTGGAAGAAGATGCTGGAGAAAAGGCCAGGCCCTCACTGCACATCCATCCACAAATGCCCTCTGAAGTCTCAGACATGAGTTTCTTCATAGTTTACCCACAAATTTGGGAGGACCACGCAATATCCTGAGAGGTCAGGAGATTCTCAGCCAACGACTGCAAAATGCTGCAGGTAAGTTACGCCACCAAGATGCACAAAGTACAAATGGAAAGACGAGGGTTTGGAAATCTCCTTTAGTTCTACATGTTCTGATTGAGGTTTCTTGTTTAGTTTCTAAAAAAACCAAAAAGGTGGCTTCCAGATACCACAGAAAACAGAGTTAAGATAGAATTAGTCTAGGGACATACAATGCTGAAATCATCAAAATCCTGATGATTTCAATAGGCATTTGAATAGGTAGCTTCTGCATTGAAAGAGCTCTCCTGACGTTAAATTAGACACAACCGTCCCAAAAGAGATCAATCGAGAACGTAACGAATAGAACCATTTTGATCTGTAAGCTAAAATAGTCATAGTTACAACATTAAAGAAGCAAACAGACTTTAAGAACAAATACCCTGGAGACAGAAAGATATAAAAACTTGGAAAAACAGGACGTCAGCAAGACACTTTGCCTCTCTTGCTTAATCCAAAACCAGAAATGTTTAAGGCAGATGCATAGATACTGCAATATCTACTTCGTAACTGTCATCGATGCAGTTGCTCCTTAATTTCCCAGTTATCATGAAGGATTTTTAAAAAACTATTTTATGAAACATATATTCTTAAAATACCAGTAAAAGATAGGACAGAAATTTAAGTGGCTCAAGGAAACACTGCTGCTGTTAAAGAGTTTGCTGTAGCAATGCAATATGAAAGACAGATTCCCGTCCTGGTATCCCAGCAGTACTCGAGCACAATATGACAGGAGCCTCACTTGAGCATTCTCCCATTTTCTGTTCATCTAAATCAGATGTTGTTCAATCTCTTTTAGACGGGTATGTAGAGATTTCAAAACAGGTCACGGTAACAAGATTTGGTGTCAGTAAGCTTTGAAGCTCACTCAACTAAAAATGTTCAAATATCAGAAGGCATGAGAATGTAAGTCAGAGAGCAACAAATGCAGAACAAAGATGGTATTTCATCTCTCATGGTATTTCAGCTCTCATTATTTTAACCAATTCTAGTGCCTTCAGTTATTTTCTCTGCTTTCTCCTGTGGTTAAGATATACAGGGCAAAGAAACGTACTAACTATCTGATGCATAAGAAGAATTACAGCATGATGGGGCAAGAGATACCCATATCCTCATAGCAAAGATACTAAAATAGGATTAAGCATTTATTTTCTTAATGGAGAATAATCTCTGCAACGTACCATGCACAAGACCAGGTATATGGTCCGGAACGAAAACACCACTCTTAACAAGTTGCCTCCACTCCAATAACTGGCAGCAACGCAAATACTTTGCAGACCACAGAATACACAAGGAGAACTTCCCACAGAACCCGAACACCCTTGACAGACAGCTTTTTTAAAGAGGACATTTTAAAATTAGCCCTTAAAACTAGTTATGACTGCTTCTAACAGCCTCAAGAACCTAAAGTAACCTGACTAACGCTAAAGGGAAAAACACTCTGATGAACTGTCCACTTCTGCACTTTCAACAGCCCTTGTGCCTTGCTAGTTTGATTAAGAGTCATTCCATTTGTGTTTGATACAGCGCGCCGGAGATGGGAACAACACTACAAAAAAAAAAAAAAAAAGAACTCGAAGCAGAAAGCAAGAAATGTGAGATCATCACAATACAGCAGAAGCTCCGAGCTAAGCGATGCACGTGTGTTTTTTATACATATTTTTAGTGATGGAAAAATATTCACATTGGCAGCATCTCTCATCCTTTATGGGGTTAGGAGCATGTGCCGCGAAAGGAAGAGAAAAGCGTATCCACATGAAAGCACCAAGGGAAGCTCAGGCATTATCCAAGCTGGAATTTAGCCAGGATAGCAGGTGTCAGGCACACCTGCTCATACCAAGAGCACACAATTGTGAATACGCACAAAGAGTCAAAACTCAGTTTTACAGCTTAGCCACAAAGGCAACAACTCCAAGTGCTCATCAGCTCTGGGCACTAGGGCACTGTGATGGGCTTTAAGCCATCAGGAAGAACAAAACCTGTTAAATAAGAGACACCATTCCTGCTGTGCACGCACACATGCATGTAGTTCTCTCGGGAGCAGGCAATCCTCACCCAGCCTCCGCAAGCCAGTCACTGCATGAAGTAGCACTGGCCTTTGAACTGGAAAAAACTGTGTGATTTTGCTACAGGCAAAATGGATTTCTAACTTCATTAATGAACTGGTAAGATTGTACGTATGTGAGAATTGTCAGTCTGGTCTGGCAGTTTCCAGTCTACGGTACTCAGACCCCTGGAGGTGCATGAACTCCTCCACAGTGCCTGCAGAGGGTAAATGAGCAAAGGAAGCCTAATATTACTGTACAGAGTCCATGCACTCCCTGGAAGATTTTTAGGGATCCACAAAGATACAAAGGTTCAAAACTCCTGGTTTACTCATTAAGCTTCTTATGTGCTTTTCACAGAACCCTTTACAATCAACAGCTATGTTCCAAACTATCCTCCCATAGATAAAGCAGAAGTAAAAATATTAGGACAATTCTCATTTAGAAATACAATTAATTATAAATGGACTGGTGAGTTATTTATTAGAAGTGTGGAAAAAAGTCCACTCATTCCAGATAACGTCAGTAAGTTTCTACATGACTGCCTGTACTTTTACTAATTCTGAGACATCTCACTCTCTCTTTATTATTCAGCATTGTGCTGATGAGACTGAATTTCCGCATAGTCGCTCCTTCCCAAGAACTCACAACTGGTTCAGAATCCATCCACACGGACTAAAGATGTCTGGAGATTTTTTGCTTTTCTTTTCTGGGAAAGAGACCGTGAGAACTTAAATCAAAATAGGCAAAGACGGAAGAGTACATCCATCAGTGTGCAAAAATTAACCACCTCAACATTACGCGTAGTTTCTCAAGGCGGGTGGGGTGATCTATGCACCAGACTGAATAGCTCAGTTCAGCTGTCAGTCAGGTCAGAGTTTGAGAATAAATGAGCTTCTGTAATGAATTATCACAGATATGCAGGCAATATGACAACTATTACATTCTACCTGATGGTATTCCGCACCCTCGTCTGGATATGAAGGCTCTCAGGAAGGACAATGAAAGTTAACATCAGGTATCCTATGGTAAATGAACCTGAAGGGCTACTGGAAATACTGAATGATGTACTTTAAAAGAATTGAGCGTTTCTACTTAACTACCTTGTAGTGAGAACAACTGATCACCTGGCAAAATTAAAACAGCAAATACGAAAATTAATCATCCTGCATGCAAGCAAAAGAAAGAAAGAAGAATGAACGAACAAACCACCACCAACATCCTGCAGGCACATCCCTTTCTCTGTGACTACACCACCTGAACAAGAAGGTGAGATGCAGAACAGACTGCAACATTTTATACCCGTAATAATGTTCTTTGCACCTCTACCAGACACCATCAAAATCTTTGTCCTCCTGCTTCAATGCCAGGAAGAAAGTTCCCTTTTCTTCTCTCTACCACCATGTTAGAGACTTTTAAAATAAAAATATACAGTGCTTTAGATTTTAAGCTCATTCAAAGAGGATTTTTATCTGTAGATCATTTATTGTATGTTTTTAAAAAATCGTAATGTCTACGATATTGTTTGATGTGACAGGTTTCTAGAGACTAACCAGAGAGCATGAGCTACTGCAGAGTCTGGAAAAGCCAGAACGTTACGTGTTACTCCTTTACCAACAAGAGAAGCAGCTCTAAAAACTACCACTCATCCTCCTTGCCAGCCAAAGAAGTGCACAACAGCAGCTGGCAAGCGAGAAGAAAGGCATAAAGGGGAAGGTGATGAGATCATGAGCTAATAGGAGAAAGAACATGCTGCTGTCTGTGGCTCTACGGAAGCCACACATAGAAGAGGGCACCTGTGAACGGCTACACTGGTAAAGAAATTACCACTGAACCTGGATACTTTGCATGTGGATTTCCAGAAAATAAAGAAACAAAGCCACAAAACTCTGTTTCCTTGTGTATAGACTTTGACTTTCTTCAAGGAGTTCATCTTGCTGGCTCTAAATGATAAATTCACATCTGAATTTGTGTCAAACACATCAAGAAATAATAACCGTTTCCTCTTTTTCCTTTGATTCTTTGCATGCAGTGATGGCCATCACATTACCAGCCTGTGCTACCCCAGAAATTTCATTTACACGCACTGGAAAATAAAAATAATCTTCAAAGTTCCCATCCTCCGACACATCATGGTAAGGTCTTCAAAACCAACTCAACCAACAGCCACTGTGCCAGCTGAGCCAGAACTGTCCTTGTCCCTCTACTGCTTTCCAGCAGTCCCCATGCAACAGCGATTCAGGGTCGGATCCTGAAAGGATCTGGAGACCCTTTCTCCTTCCCAGCCAGCAGCAACAACAGAGCAGGGGAATGCTCTGACCTTCTCTGTGGTCACTGAGGAGGTCAACCCATTCATGAGGCATCCTCACTCTTGTACTGTCCCCTGCCTAATCATCGAGCTGATTAATTAACTGTAAAGTTTCCACAGAATGCCTAATGGTAAAGGAGAACGGGCAAGGGGGGGTAATCAAGAATTAGAACAGGGAAGTGATGATAAAAAACAGCTTTGGAGGGATGAGGTCTAAGAGAAGAAAAGAACACAGGAAAACCTGTGAAAGGACACAAAGAATCCAGCACAGGAGTTACCCAGGCAAGAGTTATGGTGGGGAAGGGACCACATGAAAACTCAAAGTGATGAAAACTCAAAAGGCAAGAATGAAAACAAAGAAATTTGACATGTCTAGTGGTTTTTATTGTCGAGAAACAAATAGCATTCAGCAAGTAAATTATTCAGTAAATTCCACTAATTTTTTTTTCCACAGCTATTGTGACCAACTGAATAGCTGTGCAAATATTCCCAGAATGATGACAACATTCATCACACTAGAGATATCAAAACACAGCCTATCTGATCTGCTATTATGAAGCTAGCTGAAAATATATTACGATTAAAATTCTGCAAGCAACAGACAACAGAACTGCAATATTTTACTCTCTTGAGCCGTATGGGGAGGAGGGACGGTTTTTCATAGCATACTCATGCTCGTATTTGTCAGCTACCTTGGAGATGTGTAAACTCCCTTTCAACGCTCTCTCCCTGCATGAAGAATCACCTTCGGTATGATTTAAACCTGAAACCTAGATTCAATAAACTCCAAATGTATCCTTCCCAAAACACACATGTCATTTTGACTGTGAAGGTAATCTGTCCTCTCACTGTCTATTTTAGGTGAGATCTGATGTGGTGACAGTGCAGGTCTAATAACAGGAAGTCATTAAATCTTGATAATCTATTCAAATAGAAAACATGCAGTGAGGAGACCAGACAAACCAGGCAGGAGAGCTGTCAACTGAACAATTATCTGGTGGAGGATTCTGATTGCCTGATGTGGCTGTTAGCAAGGGACTTGGGCCTTAAAAAAAAAAAAAATCACTTATCAATAGAGAAGTTAATGCAGAAAAGCATTTTTACATTTTGGTCTAGATTACTTATGTTCTCAGGAGTGATGATAAATTGTTTCAGAATCCTGTTTGCAAAAGTCTTTCTTCTTTTTTCCTAAATGTTCTCTTATTCTCACGCAGCCCTGGGGAAGCACACTCTAAAATCAGTGGGCCCACAAGGTCTGAGGGAAGGTTAACTTTAAGCTACCGGGATACACTGTAGAAGCAGCCTGCTAGCCTGGGAAGCAGCACACTGAGATCTTGCCTTTGCAAAGAGGCAACTGAGATTTTCATAGAATCATCATAGAATCATTTTCTCATAGAATCATCACAGAATCATTAAGCTTGGAAAAGACCTTTAAGATCATCAAGTCCAACCGTCACCCCAACACCACCACACCTGCTAAACCATGTCCCAAAGTGCCACATCTACACATTTTTTGAACACCTCCAGGGATGGGGACTCAACCACCTCCCTGGGCAGCCTGGTCCAAAGCTTCACCACTCTTTCAGTAAATAAATTTTCCCTAATATCCAATCTAAACCTCCCCTGACGCAGCCTGAGGCTATTTTCTCTTGTCCTATCGCTAGTCACTTGGGAGAAGAAAAACTTTTACTTCTTTTTTCTTTTTTTTTTTTTTTTTAAACTTTTAGAAGTGCTCTAAGCCCCTCAGATAAACAGAAACTTGAAACTGGTTGGGTCTGAGCACATCATGTAACCAAAAGGAAGAGCAACACCAGAGGCACCTCTCCTGTGCCAGCTGGGAGCATCTATACTTCATGCACCTACTTCACACATTACACAAGCTCTTACAACACCAGGGCCAAGTACTTGCACAGTCTGTGCTGCTTTGATTGTTTTCAGGGTCTACAGTACCTGGTTTTCAAAAAGCAATCCACAGTACAACAGGTTTTTATCTTCCCGTCTGTATAGGAACTCTGTGACTTCCAGCCTTTCTTGTTTGGGTTTGGTTTTTTGAAGAGATTTGCTCCTTCTGATCCCCCCCCCCCCCCCCCCCCCGATGTGGTTTATCTTTGTCGCCATCTCTGTTATACACTTTCACTACTAGTTAACTACTCTCATAAACTCCTCCTTTAAAACACATTTTGGATGTGATAAATATATAAATTATCAAATTTATATACCTGTACCAGCCAGATCCCATCTTTTGTGTCTTCCACAAGCTCATAGAAGTGCATTTCACCACTAAAGTTTGTACTGGAAACCGATTCCGAGGCCTCTTCCTCCTTGAGAGCAGAATAAAGCTCTCCTTCCATGAGGTCTCCTGAAAAAGAGACAAATGGAGAAATTCAGTTAAAATGGTTGCTCAAAGAACCTTTTCAGTATGAAGGTAGCTAAATTAAAAGAGTATTATAATTCCATCCATAGAGGCATGACTACGAACAATGTGACTTCAGCTGTCAGACCGCAGCAGACATCAACGCTAGGCTTCTGCTCACAGAGATGTACCACGCATGCAGCCGAGCGCACAAAAGAATAAATGAACCTCTTCTAAACCTCACTCTCTGAAAATAACAACATTCTGATCCGAGAGCGATTTTGATTCACGTATCTTTGCTTTCATTTCACCTGATAGTAATTTTGCAGCAACCAACTTCTTAACACTGATAATTCACACGGACTTCCAGAATTTCAATCAATGATTCTGTACCAAAAAAACCCATGTTGATTGTCCCACTGCAAGGAAAAACCTCAGGTACAGTAACTTAGCTGCTGGCTTCTGTTTGCACAGTTGGAAGGAGTTCCCATGAACTCCAATCCTAGTGACGTAAGGAGCTCACAGTAAAATCATCTGGCAATGTTTCCTTTGTCGTCTCATTTCCTTCTCTGGCTTTGTTTCACAATCATTACAAACGCTGTTAATGACAAGTGGCATTCTAGTAACTAGCCTATTACGCTTGAGGACATTAAGTCTTGTCCAAAAAGGCTGTTTCCTTCAAAACAGAAAATGAAAAAAGCGTTACAGCTGAAACCCCTTAAGGGTTTCCAAAAGTATTCATAGAATTTAGGAAAAAAAAAAAAAAAACGGAAAAATGCAGCAAAGCCTGTTGGTATGAGAAGTGTTTCCATGACATTTTCAGAAGTCGGTTAATACAGTTTGTTTGGAGTTAACTGCAGCGTCTGCAGCCCAAACACCATGACATCAGTAAAGTACCTGACAGCCACGGAGTCAAAGGGATCCGGAACAAAAGCGAAACCGCCTAATGCTTTTTACTGTTGGAGCAGCACAGCGAATAAACAACATAAATAAACAATGAACAATAAAAGCAAATTAGATTTAAATACCCAGCATTAACATAAATTATTTAAAAGAGCTACCATTTTTAAGGCTACGGCACTCACTGCATTCATCCAAATCCACCTCTGAGCCCCTCGCTGCCCGCCCCGCTCCCCGGGTTTCCCTCTCCCGGGCCAGCCGCCCTTCGCCCACCGATCCAACAGCAGCGGCTCTCGCTCCCCGGCTTGGCTGGCACCACCGCTGTTACATCAGCCCCGTCTCCCAGTGCCCGGGGCCAGCTGCCTCCCGCCGCTCCAGGCCGGCATCCTGACTTCCACGCCACTTCTGCCGTTCCTCGCGTCTCCATCGCTCTTCACCCTTCGCTGCCCGCCACCCCCCCGAGTCCACCTCTCTCACCTGCTCTGCCCTGCTTCCCAAACGCCTCCTCGACTTTTTCCAAGCCATTTTTTGCGCGTGGGATCTACTTCTCCCCCTCGGGTGTGAAACCACCGCGTCCCTCGGTCCCCGTCCCTTCTGCTCCTCAGCTGTCACATCAATGTTCTCCTCAGCACCCATCCTGCCGGCGACACCTCAACGAGCGGGCAGGGAGGGGGACACCTGGGAACACCCAGCTGTCCCTGCCAACCCACTGCACGTATCTGGATTCTGTCCTCCTCCTTGCATTGCACGGCGGACGACATCCGCCCTCGTCTGCGGGACCGCCACCTCGCCGCCCCGACCCCGGCCACCTCGCCGCCGCTCCTCGAAGCCCCGTTTCTCGGTGACCCCTCTACCCGCGGCCTTCCCTCGGCGCAGCCCGCTCGGGCTTGCGACGCGGCGGAGGGTGTCACCGTCGCCATCGCCGAGCTTCCCCCTGACGCCTTCCTCCCTCTGACCGCTGCGGCCTCTCGCTCCTGGGCGGGGGGGAGAACCGGCTCCTCTCCCAGACCCACCCCGCCGACGCGGGGGGCCCCCGCCGCTCGCCTTCCCCAGGCGCCGGGGGGGAAGCGGGGGAAGCTCCGCGTACCTGACTTCTCCACCAGCTCCCGCACGTCCTTCTTCTCGGGCAGCCCCGAGTGCCCCAAGCCCCGGCACTCCAGGATTGTCCGCAGCTTCCTGAAGCTCAGCGCCACCGGGTCCACCAGCTGCGTGGCCAGGAAGCCGCTCTCGTACCACGCCACGGCCTCGAACACGCGGGCCAGCACGAAGAGCGCCAGGAAGTAGAGCAGCAAACAGCACAGCTTCACCCACATCTTCCCGCCGGGGGCCGCCCGGGGGGCCGCGGGGAGCCGGGCCGGAGGCCGAGCCGAGCAGCCGGGCCGAGCCAAGCACGGGCTGGTGCGCCGCGGGCCCGCGGCCCCCCCGCCTCCCTCCCGCCGTAGCCCCGCCCCGGCCGCCGGCGGAGACATAACAAGTGACGTTGGCGGCGGGGCGGAGGGGGCGCGCGGCGATCCCCACCCCCCCCCCCGGTCCTCCGTCCCCCCCCGGTGAATGAGCGGCGGGGCCCGACCCCGGTCACCGGGCCTGGAAGCCGTCAGCGGCTCCCGACCCCCGGCTTCGGAACCCAGCGGCTGCGCTGGCTGCGGGGGTGGGGGGTGGAAGTACCTCGGCTCTTCCCGGTGAGGGCGGTGAGGCCCTGGCCCAGGCTGCCCAGGGACGCTGTGGGTGCCCCCTCCCTGGCACGGTGCAAGGCCAGGTTGGATGGAGCTCTGAGCAGCCTGGGCTGGTGGAAGGGGTCCCTGCTCATGGCAGGGGGTTGGAACCAGATGGTCACAGAATCACAGAATGTTCGGGGTTGGAAGGGACCTCTGTGGGTCACCCAGTCCAACCCTCCTGCCGAAGCAGGGTCACCTACAGCAGGCTGTAGAGGACCTTGTCCAGGCACGTCTTGAATATCTCCAGAGAAGGAGACTCCACAACCTCCCTGGGCAGCCTGTTCCAGTGCTCCGTCACCCTCAGAGGGAAGAAGTTCTTCCTCATGTCCAGCTGGAACTTCCTGTGCTTCAGTTTGTGCCTGTTGCCCCTTGTCCTGTCACTGGGCACCACTGGAAGAGTCTGGCCAAGACTCTTAAGGTCCCTTCCAACCCAAACCATTCTATGATTCTATCCGCGCGGTGCCAACGCCCCCTCGACGTTTCTCACAGGAAGAAAAATATGTACCCAGCGGGACGGGAGTCGGAAGAGCGTTTGGGCAGTCTGAAGGCAGTTCAACGGAGGCTGCATGCGGGGGTACGTACAGTCCCTCCATGCCGCAGGCCTTGGCGCCCGCCGCAGCAAACGATAACGTGGAATCCCCCCGCGCGGGCTGCGTTGTGTCGGCCCTCGAGCGCTGGGAGCTCGTCGTGCCCAACCGGCGGGCAGCAGCGCGACTTCCGACATCTGAGGTTGAAATCCAGGGATCCGCGTCGGAAGCATCCTGAGCGCAGCGCGGATCCCTTGTTTTAAGCGGATCCACAAATAATCATCCCGGGCTACACAAAAAGCATTAGGCTGCGAAGACGGGATGTAATCTGCTGTAAAAGAGGCACTAAAATCAAGCTTCATCTTTGGGAAGAAGGCTCTCCTCTGAAGGAAGCTCAACATTGCTTTTGTATGTTTCGTTATTTTAAGAATCCATAATTTGTGTGAAAATTGGCAGCTCACACAGATGAGCGCAAAAATAGCACAGCTTAATTTTAAAAACCCTGTCAGCCCCCCAGAGCGTACACGCTGAAGTAGTGCTGCACTGGCGAATTCCAAAAAGACACAGTAACATTGACCCGTAGCAAGCATTTAAACGGCCGCGCTCCTCAGAGCCTTGGAAACACATTTACAGGGTTCTCAGTGTGCTGATACGATGTGAAAAGGGAAAAAAAAAACCCAAAGCCGCTCAAGTTCAGCCCATTCTGTCACACGGCCACCACGGCCCCTGCAAGAGGAAAAATCACAATGCTGTTTTCTTCGGCAACGGGCTCATTTCGTTTCTTGAAAGGGTTCTCGCAGGGGAGGGAGCGCAGAAGCGGCTGCTCACAAACCAGGCCCTTGTGGGCTGGTCATGGTCGTGCCTTGCACCGGGAGCCGTATAAAACTCGATTCTTCACAGTTTTTAAGTGGGAAAGAGGTGGACTGCAAGCCCTGCCTCTGCTGATGCTGCTCCGTTAAACAGAGAGGGATTTCAGGAGCTCGGCTGGGTTTGTGGCAAGTGGCGGGAGGGACAGAACGTCCGGGAGGCACGGGCCGTGAAGGAGCTCGCCAGAGGCCGGGCTGGCGCGGTGCTCTCTGCTGCAAAGCCACAAATCCTTTCCCCTCAGCAAAAGAGAAGAAGAGAGTGGCTTTGTTACTGCAGCTGGCAGAGCCGAGACTGCCAACAAAACGCACGCGTACCATCGCCCGTCCTGAGGGCCAGAGGCAGGCCCTGCCCGAGCCCTGAAAACACGCCCCAGGAACACAGCTCTTCTCCAGAAGCTTCGTGAAGGGCCGCTTCTTCCACCACGCGTGCGAGAAGTTGCCTGATTTCTCCACCTTTTGTTTCAAGTGAGCAGCTGGAGCGTATGTGAAGTGATAGGTGTGAACAAGAGATGGGAGTTCGGTGTTTGAAGAGGAACCTTGTATATTTAACTTTAGTTAGAAAACATAGTTGGGTGGTTTTTTTTGTTGTTGGTGGTGGTGGTTGGTTGTTTCCCATGAGCACTGCAGAGCCCTTTCCACCCGACCCCCGTGTTGCTCCCCCGTAGCTCATTCGGGGATGCCCTCGCTTCCCCGGGCAGGAAAGCCCGTGGCAGCAATTACGCGTCTACGCTCACAGCTAAACTATTTGCGACACCAACTGCTGGGGAGGCTGTCACCAGGATGTCATTTCCTAATGCTCACGGGCTGAGTTAAATCAATTCTTAACATTCCCCAGTGGTAAGTGATGACGAGTCCCCTGCAGAGACGAAGCTAATCATCTGCCAAAACTCAAAACCCCGGAGTCGTTTCAGGAAAGTAAAAATGACGTTTCAAACCGCTGCTCGAACCCCCCCCAACAATGACCAAAAGCAACGCAGCTACCAGCACAGAAGCGCCCAGGCAACGAGACGGGACAGGGGCCGAGCTGCACATGAAGAGCGGGGATGGGTATGACCAAGAACTGCAGGCAATGAGCTGGCCAAAGGCCTGGCAGAGAAAACCTGAACCGACTCGGTTCCTCTCCCAGGCTCCTCGGTCCTCTCTTTCCTCCCTACCGTGACATCCCTGACTCGCTAAGCTGACCCTACCAGAAAATGTTACACTTTGTAGAGACAGCCGTCACTTGTTGGTTTCCCGCTGCAACTCAGAACATCTTTGACATGTCACCTGCAAACAACTGTTCTGGGAGGTTTAATTATCTGGAAAATCTAAATATCTTCGCAGTGAGTTAAAATTTATTTGGGCTGACAACATGTGCCGATGTTTTTAAAGACCTCTGCCTAATTAACAACATTAAAGAGTCATCAGACAGTCAAATATTACAAATGTCAAGAGAATGAAGAAGGTATGTTCCACCTTTAAACACAAACCTGAAGCAGGGATCTGCTTTTAAACAATCCTGGCACCAAAAATATTTTACTACGATTTACGAGAGAATCAGATCAAATCCTGAGAACTGGGACAGCCACCTTGTCCTGTCAGCCAGCCAAACCTGAAGCCTCTGCCGCCCGCCGATAAATGACAGGGATTGCCCCTCCCTCCCCCAGCCTCTCCTACCAGCAGCTGCTGCAGCCCGGGGACACGGACAATAATCCACCCTCCAGACTTCTGCGGGGGACGTTAAGAAAAGTATTGTCATTTCGAAGTCAGTAAAACCGAGGATTGAAAACCTTAATTTGATCCCTCACCACGTTAAAATATGATCATACCTTTTGTTTTGGACAGTTTTAATACTGCCATACATCAAGATAAATTGTGGCGAACTAATATTTAAACTACCTGAAACCCAGTTTTCCTAAGAGCCAGCCACCTCTGTAAATACAATCGTTAGGAGTTCACTAACGTAGAGACTCCTGATGTTCTTCTTCAACAACACAGGTGCATCTCAACACATTTTTTGTGTGTGATATGAAACCTTGACTACTTGTCACTCTCTGATATTAAATAAACCAGCAAGCCTGTATGAGAGTCTCAAAGCAAGGCAGCAGCAGCCCAGACATTCTTTTGTTGTATGTAGAGGAATTTTAAATCAGAAGATGTTTCCTACTATCTACAAGTGACCTACCAGAAGCAGATTTAATACATAGGGGCTATTCTGTAATATCTACTGGCCAGTATTGGACACCTCAGCTAAAGCTCTGGCTGTCTGGGTGAGGCAATCCCGACGTGATCCAGCAGTGATTCAGACACCAATTCAGGATGGAGAGGAGCTCAAGAGGTTTATGAAGTCCGGTCTCCTGCTCAGCGCAGGGTCAGCTGCGACACCAGAGCCGGTTGCTCAGGGCTTTATGCAGCCTGCAGTTGTATCTGAGAATCACCCCTTCCTCTCTCGTGGCAATTTTCCTTGCCTAGAAACGTGCAGTGGTCAACAGCACAGGCATGTACATCAACCGAGGCCAAACCAGCCTACAGGAGCAGAATACATTAATTAAACCTTGAAACATAACACTTTTTTTTTTCTCCTAAACAGTTGGTATTTTCTTTTTTTACAACATTGCAAAACTATTTGTTGCCCCCTGGAGAAGATAGGCTCTGTTTAATTACAAAAAAATAATAAACAGGGAAACCTTGCTTGAATGTGCCGAGATGACCAAGGAGCCCATAGCAATAAAGAATTTAAAAAACTTAAAAAATTAGAATCATAGAATTATAGAATGGTTTGAGTTGGAAGGGACCTTACAGATCACCTAGTTCCAACCCCCCTGCCATGAGCAGGGACATCTTCCACCAGACCAAGTTGCTCAGAGCCCCGTCCAACCTGGCCTTGAACCCTGCCAGGGAGGGGGCAGCCACAGCTTCTCTGGGCAACCTGGGCCAGTGTTTCACCACCCTCATGGTGAAGAATTTCTTCCTAATATCTAATCTAAATCTGCCCTCTTTTAGTTTACAGCCATTCCCCCTTGTCCTATCACTACACACCCCTGTTAAAAGCCCCTCTCCATCCTTCCTGTCGGCCCCTTCAGGCACTGGCAGCTGCTCTAAGGTCACGCCGGAGCCTTCTCTTCTCTGGGCTGAACAGCCCCAACTCTCTTAGCCTGTCCTTGTAGGAGAGGTACTCCAGCCCTCTGTGCTAATGACCTAAGAAACGAGAAGATATGTTCATGTCTTTAAGCATCATCTACGATTACACAAAGAGCAAGAATACAAACAAAGGCAGCAGTTTGGGCCGAAATCTGACAGAATGGCAGTGACCTATGAGCATCTACACACGTACAGATTTCTTGATTTTCTTGTCCTGTTCCAGCACTATGGGCGCAGATGAAGCGACACCGTCCCAGACTCAGACAAAACGCTGGTTTTGCAGTCAGCCTTGTCCGAGTTTATTAGGAGCTTTGGTTGTGCCGTGCTGCAGAAAACACTGGGTCCTATCTGGCTTGAACACTGACATTGGAGTATGGTAAGCAAGTGGTATTCGAGCCGAGACCTTTATTTCAAGCTCACTCTTACAGGACGCTTGCCAGTCAGATGCAGGACAGAATCACAGAATGTTCAGGGTTTGGAAGAGACCTCTGTGGGTCACCCAGTCCAACCCTCCTGCCGAAGCAGGGTCACCTACAGCAGGCTGCACAGGACCTTGTCCAGGCGGGTCTTGAATATCTCCAGAGAAGGAGACTCCACAACCTCCCTGGCAGACTGTGCCAGTGCTCAGGACTTCACTCTTTACACAGCTCGGGAGGAAGTTTACCGACCAAGTTCACAAGCTAATGACAGGCTGAATGCTCCGTTTCCGGCACGCCAGGCTTCTCAGTGCGGCCCTGGCTCTGTGTAAAGCCGCTCTCGGTAGGTGCTCCTGAAACGTCTGGGGCGGCTGCGAGATGCGCGGCCCGGCTGGAAGCGAAGCCCCTCGCTGAGCCCCCGCCGCGCTTTCCCGCCGCCCGGGCGTCACCTCAGCGCTGACACTACCTCCGCCCCGTAGGCCCTAGCGCGGCCTCCGGCCCGAGGGGTCGCGCAGCCCGGCCCGGGGAGCGAGAGGAGCCGTCCCGACCCTCCGAGGCCTCCCGGGGAGCCCCCGGCCCTGGGCCCGGCCCCGCCACCTCCCCGCACCGGCCTCCTCGTCGCCATGGCAACAGCGCCCACGTCTTAGGCCCCCGCTCTTAGCTGCCTACCGCCCTGCCTGAACCGTAGCACCTCAAGGAGCCGCTCTCCCCACGGGCCGCCTAACCGAAAAGCCTAAAACCCAGCGCCGCCCGGCACCTCCGGGGCCACCCCGGACGGCGGGGCACCGGCAGGCGCAATCCGCCCGCCCCACCGCGGCCTCCTCCCGCCGGCAGGCCGGGGCTGCCCGCCGCGCTGCCTGAGAGATACTCGCAGCCCCGCCCTTCGCGGGCCGGAAGCGAGGTCCCCGGCCAAGCTGCCCGCCGCGCCGCCTGTCCCCGGCGCCGCCGAGGTCCCCGGCTGCCCCAGGCGCTGCCTGCGCACAACTGCGGCAGCCGGAGGAGACGGGGAAGTTGGGAGGGAGCGGCGGGCCGGGCCGGGCCGGGCTGGGCCGCGCCGGCGGGACGGTGCTGGCGGGCGGCGGCGAGCGTGGGGCGGGCAGCGAGGGGGGCCCGGCGGCGGAGGAGGAGGAGGAAGAAGAGGAAGAGCAGCAGCAGCGCGGCCCGGTGCCGGGCGCTATGGACCAGTGCGTGACGGTGGAGCGGGAGCTGGAGAAGGTGCTGCAGAAGTTCTCGGGCTACGGGCAGCTCTGCGAGCGCAGCCTGGAAGAGCTCATCCAGTACGCGGGCGGGCTGCGCCGGGAGATCCTCCAGACCGAGAGTACGTGGAGACACCCCCCCCCCCCCCCCCCCCCCCCCCCCCGACCCCTTCCCTGAGGAGACCGGGCCCGGCTCCTGCCTCCGGGGCGAAAAGGCCCCAAACTTCGGGCCTTTGGGGGATGGGAAACCCTCCGCCCCCCTTTCCCCTCAGCCTCGGGGTTGGAGAGCGCTCCCGGCCCTGGGGAGGTCTGTGCTGGGGGGCTTTGTCTGCCTTTCTGACGGCGAGAAGTGAAAGGTGGGAGCAGGTATCGCCCCCCCCCCCCCCCCCCCCCCCCCCCTCGTGCTTTGCTGAAGAGGAGCATTTGTGCCTGACCCCGTGTCCAGACCTTCTGCGCCTTTCTATGGAGTTATGGTGGGGTTGGTCACCCCCAGGGGGAGTAAATAAACAGCACGGCTGCCCTGCTTGCTTTATTCCCCTGCCCCATTTCTTTTTTTTTTTCCCCCCCTCCTAAGTCACTGAGTTGTTTTCTTTTGACGTGGCTGGGTTTGGAAGCGGTGAGGGTAAAGCCGCTCTTCAGCAGGAAGTCAACACGGCCTCCGAAGTCTCGCCTGTGTTTTACAGCTGGGGTTGAGCACTGGCGCAGGCGGGCTGGGTGGCCGAAGCGCCCTGTAAACACGGGGCGTTTAAACCTTGCGAAATCCCCGAGGTGGAGGCGATGCAGTGTTTATTGATGGAGTGGGAGGGGATGGTGAGACAGCTGAAGTGCTTTACCCAGGGCCATGCAGGAAGTGAGTGATGGCTCAGGGATTAAAAAATGGGAACTTGCAGACTGCTGGGCCCAAACTTTGAGAGCAAACTGTGCTATTTCACTGTTTTGCGGAATCTGTTTTTATTTGGTTCAGACAAAAACACGTTTGTTGTACTCTTGTACAAATACAGGTGCAGAGCTCACTCCCAAGTGCGTGTAATTCCAGGAACATAAACACGAGTGTACCAGAGCTGCCGTGTGTACACAGCGATTTCCACAGAGAGCAAACACAGAGCCCTGGTTCCGAGGCATTAATTGGGGATGAAATAACGTTTGGTCTTTTTGGCATTGTTTTGCACTGTGTTTCAAGAAATGTGGTTTGTGCTGTTCGAAACAGTTTGGGCTTGTGCGTTCAGGACAGTCGGTAAAGCGCGTGTCTTCACGAGCTGAGATGCTGAGCTGGCCTGGAAAGCTGCGTGGCGTGACCCTATACACTTGTATTGATCTGCGAGGGACTCTGGGGCTGTAAAGATTTGTCTGTGAGAGTCCTGTTGCAGGGCCAGAGATTTTACTCTCTTCATCATACAGTTAAAAAGTTCCAGTGTGCAGTTCCTTCAGGGTCCTCATTGGGTTTGCGGACCAGACTTGGATTAGGAGTTTTTGGGACTGTGCTGTGAAGGCCCTGGGCATGTTTTCAGCCCTCACCCAGTAAGTGGTGATGCTGTGCCAGCAGAGTGTGTCCCAAATTGAGCTTTCTTTTATTAAGTACTCTGCAATGAAGCCAGTATGTTGTTAGCTTACCCTCAAACATCTGGGGACTCTGTTCTGTTTTGGCATGTGAGGGTAAGCTAGCTTCATAGGTGGTAAAATTCTTATTTTTTGTTGAACATGGTGTTTATAACTTTCTAATAGGAACAGGTATTTGCAGCTGTTGTATACTGTATCCTGAGTATTTCTGAAAATCGAGGGAAGTGGAAGCAGCCAGACATCTTAATGTGATGCTCTGATTCAGGGGTCTGAACTGCAGAAATATGCTTGTGTATAGGATGAAAAAGGGAAAGAAGAGAAAATACAGCTGAAGAAGAAATTAGTTCTGTAAGACAAGATTTGGGAGCAACAGTGAATGAAAAGGCCTTAAATAGTCAGAGGATATAAAAAAGAAGTGGGTGGAGGAAAAGAAACTGTTAGAAGCTGCTTGAACCTTTAAACTGGGTTTCTTTTCCTTACTCATACAGTCTTTTAAAATTTCCTGAGCTTTTTTCGTATTAAAATCTAAGGACAGAACAACCCTATGCCAAGGCCTGTGAATAGGAAGGCAAAGTTTGTTTTTCTTAATATATCTCGCCACCTGGAGCAGCCAAGGCAGGATTGCCTGTTCTTGGATGGTATAAATGTGTCTGGCGGAGTAAACTTGGCTTTGGACTCTTCCCCGTGCCGTGTGTTATTTTTTTTTTCCTTATGACTGTACGTACACAATACAGAGAGAAGCTGTTGGTCTGTGGTGTTCTGTGAACACTGATTTATTGGAAGGACAGTCTGCAGGTTTTTTTCTGCTGATTTATTAGAAGTAGCTCATAGTTTAATCAAAGCTGAAAGAAATGGGTGCAGAGGGAAGTCTTTTCCCTTACGGCTCTGATGGCTTTTCCTGTGTAGGCATTTTCATTGCTTTATTGCAGTTGGTTTCTGCTACAGTAAGTGTTAAGGGACAGTAATTCACATATTTGCTTGGGGTAAAAACAGTTACGCATGTAAGTTGCTTGGGTTTTGGCTTAATGGCTTTTCTTGCAAAAAAAAAAAGGCTTTTAATAAGAGTGTATTTTAACCTCTCTGTTTACTGGGGAATGCGTGTTTCCATTTGCTTGTTGCATAAGCTCTGAGCATTTTGTCTTGGCAAAAGTCATGAGACAGTTATTGAAGATCTTTCATGTGATTGTTAAGTGTCTATCAGAAAAATGAAATAGCAACCGAGAAATAACGATTATTCCTGAAATAATTTTAGGAGGCGAGCTTTATGTAATAGTTGAGTGAAATTTTCATTTTTAATTCAGGATGCGTAGAGTTGAGTTAGTGAACGTGCGCTGAAGGGACTGTTTTCATCCTATTACTCCTCAGTCGTTCACTAGGAAAAACAGAGCCCTGTTAGCCGTTTGCCCGGGAGGGGATCGTCAGCTTCATGGGACTGGAGGGAGGCAAAAATGTTTTATCTTTTATTTTTGTTTTTCCTTAACAGCTATGGCTGTTGCAAAAATGCTGTGAAAGCTTCCTCGGCTGGGGCTTGCAGGGCCGAGGAGAGGCTGTTTACTTTTCTAGAGACGAGCAAGTTCTGGTGTGTGATGACGGAAGGCTGGCTTCGCTGTTGGCATCAGCAGCAGGGGTTGAGAGTTAGGACGCAGAAGGAAAGGTGTCTAGAAGAAGTGGCTGGTAGGTCATTACCTGCTGCCTGTGATTATAGCTTTTGTCGGGATTTCTTTCGCTTAGCGTGTTGCTCAGGGGGCAGTCGAGGGGTTACAGTTTGCTTCTGTTCTCGGGTTGCCGCTCCGATGCACCTGTGTTTCCGTGAAACACCAGGTGCTGGACTCTAACGTGCTGCTGAAACCAAAGGTGTTCTAAAGTACGAAGTGAGAACGGAACAAACTTTATGGAAAAAGTGGTAGCTTTTTAAATCTTTCGAAGAAAGAGATATTTTGGGGATTTTATTTTTTCGCATGAAGGGTTTGGATCCGGAATGGCAGGGAAGCATTTCTGGGCTGCTTAAATTAGCCTTCCTGTGCAGTTGAAGGCTGCTAAGTCTGTGTCGCTGAAGGAAGAACTCTTCAGGTAGAATGATCTTTGAGGAAGGAGCGACCTTCAGAGGTAAGATCCTCCTTGTATTTTGAAATAATAAGCTGGAAGTAAAGCACAGAAGAATGTAAATTTTTTCCGACTAAAGCTAAACATCACTAAAGTGATGTTCGAGTAGAGGCACGAAGGTTGTAAACTGATGCGGTGACGTGGTCAGGAGCTTGCAAGCCTTTTGTATTTATTATTTTGCCCACAGAATGGGTCATACAGCATTGCAGCTGTTGGTGGGACATCAGTTTAAGTATGCCACACTTTATAGAGGATAAATGTTATCACAAGGAAGAGTGGATCTGATGTTCACAGTCAGGTCCTTTACGGGCTGTTTGTTTCTCATCCGTCGAGGAAAATTTGAGACTGGTTGGCTGAACTGTTCAGAGCTGTTTCCGCAGGTCAGGAAGCAAAAGTTTCACACAGCTCAAATACAAACAGAGTCTGAGATAAGTGGGTAGCTTGCAGGGCAAGAATTAATTGGGCCCTCATTAATCCAAATTTTGCTGGCACCTCATTGAAGTTAAACATGACGTTCTGACTTGTCTTCAGGGAACTGTCTAGAAGAAAACTGATCCTGTAGTAGGTTCAGTAGCTTCCTATTATATCCTGTGAGATCTGTGGATTGGGGTGTTTCTTCGAGATGTGTTTATTTATCTGCTGTGCCTGAGACACATGAGATCTTTACATTAATTTTTTAAACTGTTGCACTTGTTTGATGCTATTGTGCACCCAGCTGGATTCCTGATTCCACGGGTTCCTGTACATCTTCCTTCAGTTAAACTGCTGCTGCTTTGCAAATACTCTCTATGTTGCACTTCTTTCTTTTGATACCATTTCTTCTCTTTGTACGTTGTTGCATATTTAATGTTATCATTTGTTTGTAACAAAGTTAGTAATTTTCCTCTTTTTTGTCTAGATCAAGATGGAGACTTGTCGGGCACAATTTCACTTGTTATGACACAGTGTTGTAAAAGAATAAAAGACACAGTTCAAAAACTGGCCTCTGATCATAAAGATATTCACAGCAGCGTATCCCGAGTTGGAAAAGCCATTGATAAGGTATTTATACTGTGGTTTGATTGTATTATTGCATATATTCTGTGATGCGTACTCTGCTTTCCAAAATTTGGTTTTATGCTACAATTATTCTCAACTAAATCTTTCTGTCAACTACAGAAGCATAGGCTTTGGGCAGAGGCAGGACAGTGGGCTGTACAATACTTGCTTTCAGAACTTGTTGTATACAGAGTATTCCTACTGGGGCAGCTTAGATCTCTTAATTTCCGAGAGAACATGCCCCGTAGATATTACTAGACTTAGCATGTGTTGTATCAGTTTAGCAAATTGTTTACTTCAGTATCTGTCTCAATAAGAAATACTGGGTTTTAATATATATGTATTGCATTTCTAGTTAATTGTCAGCAGCAAATAACTCAAAAGTGGTGTTGTGTTCTAGAAGGCAGTATAAAACCAGATTTTTTCGAAGAAAGACATTTTGTACTTATTTCAGGTGTGGTGTTGGTTCTTAGGGCTTAGTTTTATAACATGCAGTGTTCTCCATGCGAGTGGAGTAGATTCAGCTTCTCGTAGTATCTGTGTCTGTGCCATAAGAAGTAATAAGGTAGGGCAGCTTGTCTTTGAAGCTTTGCACGTGAGACATTCTTATATGAATTCCAGGTTCAAGAATAACTGGGATCTGAATATGTTTTGGTAGGTAGCTATTGACCATTGTTTGAAAAGATACTAAAATTCTTTTCTTTTGTGGTAAGTGGTGCTACATGTATACTTTCAGGTCATGCTTTTCTTCATCTGGAGGTTCTTTCGTATAAAGTAGTTCTGTATACAGGGAGTCTTGTACTTGCCTTTTTGGACATTCTTATGTGATAGTTTCATATCAGAATGTGCTTATGTTGATAGGGTCTAAACATTTGGTCTGAGGTGCACGTTATGATCTTACTAAGACACTAGTAAAGGAGTCTTTTCATCTGGATGAAGACATTTGCAGCATTACAGAATACTTGTTCATCCTTTGGGAATCTCATTTAAACTGTTAGTAATGATAAGCTGTTAAAGCATAATTTAACAGTAGTGTGATGAAAAGACAGAGTAGGTATTGCTCCATTATTAGACAGAATATCTGTGCAACTAACATTTTTTGCTTGTGTCTGTGGCTGACCATCATGGAGAGCTCAAACTTTGTACTAACAGCTTTAACGCAAGCGTCACTGTTGTCCAAAGCTTAAGGACGCATCTGTCTCTAATCCTTGCTGCTGTATCTAAACCAATTAACTAGAGTACAATTCCATCCTTATTACTGGCTTGAAGCCTGAAATAAATCTATGTAATCTTGGCCTGAGCTTGAAACTTTCCTATTCTGCTTCAGCAAGTGGACTTGGTAAAAGTAAGGTTTCGGGTTTGGCTATGCCTTTTGCATTTAAATACTCTGAGGTAGAGCAACCCTAGGTCCTGTACAGAGGATGTGAATATTCAATGGAAATTGGTGATGGTATTTCTTAGAAGCCAAAGAAAGCAGCACTTGCAAGCTTAATAGAGTTTAGACTTGAGTCTAATCTCCAAATAGCTGTTTCAATTGTCACGTGCATAGTTTTTCCAGTTTTGTTTCTGTCCCGCTGTCTGAAGTTTATCTAGTATTTTTATTTGAAGAAGGATAGCTGTGAACAAAAGCATTTTTTAAATTTCAAGTGTACGGTTTTGTGAAATAGTAGAAAGGATACTTTGTCAGAAGTAGGATACCCTGTGTCAGAAGGGCTGTTTCAGCCAGGTGTTCAAAAATGAGCTCAACTTGCTGTATTCAGTGTGCTCATTCCTCAGGATTTTCAGTCTTGCTTAGTGTCTGCGATGTTTGCTTCAAAAGACCAGAAGCAGTGGGGACTGCGTGAGTCCCCAGTCCTGCTCGTAATGAAGGAAGTATTTTTATGAAGGTCAGAGCGTCGGTTAGGATTGACTCCTTAAATATGGACTTTGTTGGACTTTTTTTTTAATGCAAGTAGTTTGAATTTTATTAGTTTTCCCTGACTGTAGTATCTTACGAGAACTAATTTAAAATATACCCTGAAGTCTTGGCCTGTTTATCAGATAAAGATGTGTAATGTTTAAATCCAGGTGGAATTTAGTGCTTCCCTGGACAGTGACATTTGAAGGAAATCTTCCATATGTACTTAATGTGATTTCCCTGGGCTGCTGGCAAATACGCTTGAAACCTGTCAGCAAAGTCATTGAGGGCATGCGAGTCCCTTAGCCTGTCGAAATTGCCCTCCCCCCATTCCTTCCCCATAATATACTTAAGCTTAAACCAATAGAAGTAATTAAGTGTAATTGACGCGGTGAATTGATTCTCAACACATTCTGGGCAAAATACTACTGCTTCCTAAATAAAACGCTCGTTCGAATTTAAAGAAGCACAACCCTTGATTCGAGTTTTGTTTCTGTCACATGTAAATCCTCATTCCAGCGTTTTTCATGGTTTATTTTATAGATGGAATAACAGCTCCAGAACACTGCTTGTGGTCTTCCTAGCTCTATGTGCTCAGGCACAGATGATTGTAACTCATTATTTTATTGCCTGATTTGAGATTGGGAAACATGCTGTAATTGGTACCAATTTTGTGTGATGTGTCCGAAGGATGGCTGTTGTTACACGTAGAATCAACAAACTTCCTGCTTAACAAGCTTGGATTTTGAAAGAACTTGCTGAATTATCTGCTTGTGGCAAATTTCAGGTTAAATTTCTTATTTCCACTGTTGAGGCAGGGTTGTACCTACATGTAAAGTTTAGTCTGTTGGTTTTTGAGTTAGTGTAGTCGTTGCTTACGAATTTGGATGTGGCCTGGATTTGTCTGCCTGTGGAGTTCACAGCTCCTAAACGTTTGAAAAATGAAGTTCAAATCTGGCATCGAATATAAACCATGTTAATGTCTGAAATGCCAAAACTTTTGTGTGTTGCTTTTTAGTTAGCAGTTCCTGGAAAGCTTGCCTAATAAGCTAGACCTTTTTCGTAGTATTTCTGGATGGATTACATGCTTCTGTGGCATGAAGCGTTACCCTTTCTTCCAAAAAGCATTTTCTCCTTTGAAAGGAAATGTTTGCATCCAGGGTGTTTTTTTTTTTTATTGTACCAGCATTTGCTCTGCTTCCAGAACTCATCATGTCACTGTTGTTCAGCAGGTTGTTACCAGGTAGCTCGCTCATCAGTCTCCCTGTAAATCAATCACTCTTCTGGAATGGTTTGAATTCATCTCAGAGTGTTTTTGGTGGGGCTAGTAAATGTTTTCCCTCTAGCAGCGATCTGTCTGAGCAGTGGTTAAATGCCTGCCTTCAGGAAAGTAAGTGGAGTAAATGGTAGCTCCTTCCATTTTTATCTCTGAATTTTAAGCCTGTTTCTAAAGGGTAAACATTTGAATCCAGTCTTTCTTTTGGGGAAGCAGACTTTTACCAAAGTTAGTGTTTGTTTCATGTAAAAACTTGGATACAAACAAAATAAAAGCCTTTACTGAACATCATTTAATTATGTTGCTGTGAAGAAGATAGCCAGGTAAATACGGAGTCTTTGCAAGTCCAGCTTTATCTTACGAACCAACAACAGAACAGATGAGGTAAAAAAATGTATTTCATTTGTATTTTGGGTCAGAATTCAGGAGAAGAGAGGAATGCATAAAGTAATCTTAACTGAGAAACTGAGGAATAAAACTGTCCTTAATCATCATCCTCCTTCATATCACGTTGTTACTAATAACATGGAAGGCTGTGTTGGTTAAAATGGTCCGTCTTGTGTGTGTGCATGTCTGGAAGTCCTGCTCACATTTCGGCAATCATCAGTAATGTACTTTACGTTGTATCATTGGTACATTTAGCACATACTATTCTACATTTGAGCCCTAGGCTTGCTAGTTAGAATCTTAAAAAAAAGGCTTGTTTCTCAGGAATATTAACTGACACTCTGCTAAGCTTAAAACCTGAAAAGCACAAAATAACCTTTCTGGAGTTGGTAATTTACTGAATTAATTCCAACTTCTGAAATATTAATAAACCCCACATGCTATCAGTTAGCATACTGTTAGCATTTAGAAAACAAAACTGAGTTGTGTAGTCACCAGCATATCATGCATGCATGACAATTATGAAATATGTAAGCCAAAGGCAGGCAGTAATTTGTTCTGACATGTGACAGTCACTCACTGTAATATGTGCAGTCAGTTCTTGAAGCTCCTCAGGGCTGAGAAGAGGCAGAGCTGTAGAATCCCATGTGTAATAAAAACCTCAGAAATTGGTTTGGTTTTTTGTTTGTTTTTTTTCTTTAAAAACAGTTACTGAAACAAGAACCTGGTCAAGACTGGGTTGATTGGAGAATGGATGAGGGGGAGAAAAGAAATTGAGGTCCTCAGATTGTGTAATGTGCCTTGAAAGTGCAGCACATCTAGGTTGATATGACTCATTGTTACCATCTTTTATGGGATTTAAAAAATCTGATTTACAATGGAGTTTTGAAAAGGTTCTCAAGACTCATAGGTTTGGTGTTTCAGAACAAAATGTGGATTTTGTGAAGGAACTGAGGTAGGTGGCTCTACCACCTCTGCCCCCAAGCGATGAGAAGGACGTGATGATGTTGAAGGCGTAGGTTCAGCTCTAATGGCTGGTAAACTGCCCAGAAAACGACAGTTTCTTCTTACAGGGTTACACATTCAGCAGGACTTGAAATTGCGTGAGAAAGAACTTAGTCGATTGGTTTTAGATTACTGATGATTCCCCCAGCCCCTGAAACCTAAGTAACAAAAGTCAGCTTGTGTTTTCTTGCTACTGCCTCTGATGTTCCTCTGGTGCATTGCTGGTGGATTTGTGTGATGTGGACATATCACTGTAGACAGTGACAGAAGAATCGGCGATGGTGGTGAGCCTTAAAGGCTTCTCAGGGTTGGCAGAAATTATTTAGTCTTCAGGATGCTGAAGTTTTTTCAAGATACAGCATAAAGACAAGCAGCATGACAAGGAGCTTACAGGTTAAGACACCCAAGTGAAAATGTTGTTAAATGTGAGACTTGCATCAACGGCAAGAATTCAAATGTTTATCTTGCTCTGCTATCTCTGAAAGATGGAAGAGACAATTGCTAGCTAAAGGTCAGTGTTTTACTGAAAGTTTGCTAGGAGACCCGAAGGGAGTGGTGGTTTTGAAGCCACGCGTGCGTGCAGGGATGAGAAGGCTGCCTCTTCTTACGGTGACACAGAGCGGCATCAAAGGAGGTGTGGACGTGGCTGATGAAGGAAATTAAGAAGTGGCAAATAAAAAGAAGACGAAGTGTGAAGCTGAGCTGTGTGGAGTGATGGAAGGAAGAATGAGAAGCTTTACAGATCTATGCTGATGTGCCCCCTCGCCATTTCGGAGGTGGACATGCTCCCTGTTAGTAAGGCTGCCTCTGAAGGGCTGATCCACGCTGTGTGGGAGATGCCACCATGCATCCATCTTCACTGTGGCTGGTCACTGCATGCCACTCGGGTCCTCTCCAGCCAGCCTGGAAAGGCAGCAGATTCAGTCTTTGAGGCCGACGTCTGAATTGCGGTTAGGCACGTGCTGCCTCCTGAGGAGAAAGCAGTGAGGCATAGCTGGGCAGGAGAGACTTGTGCAGGGCAAAAGTGACTCCTTGGTCTGAAAGTTTGAAGCTGCCCTGATGATGTTCGCTACTTTTTTTAATTTAAGAACCTCCTTCCAACTCGATTTAACTTCTGAAGCAGGTTAATAGCACGCTCCCGAATGCTTTTGGCAGCGTTGCTCTGCAAACGTCTGTTGCCTGGCGTGTGTTTTGACAAAACAACATGTGACTCTTTGGGTTCCTACTGCAGGTCAGCGACGTCGCGTCCCTGGGATACAGAGTGCCAGGCTAACATAACCCCACGTCACCTGCTCAGATTTGTTCTGAAGCTGGTTATCCAGCTTTGCGCTGGCAGACCTTGCAGCGGGTCGGGCACGGGCTAACCTGCCGCTCCGGCGTTGTGCTGGCTGTTGGGAACCCATAATGCGTGTTGGACAGGTAGCTTCTACCAACCTCCTGGTGTTTGCTCTGCCTGCTTTGACAGAAGCGTGCCTTTGTGCTAGGTAGGTGTTCCCATGTTGTGCAGGACTGTCGATCGGCACAGAGCTGTAGCTGAAGCACTGCTGTTCGCACCAAACTTGTGATTTTTGAAGTTCCTTCTTGGAAGAGAGCCGCAGTCGGCAGGCCACCAGGTCAGGCAGCGAGCAATGTGCTGACTTCTAGGCTCTTACTTTCACAAGAGGTTTGTTTTAGGCAGTGGGTGAGGATTTTTATTGAGACTAACCTGCCTGCCCTGGTCATAAAACATGTTAGCAGTTAAAATCCCGTTTTACATCTTGAGTTAGAATATGTGTTGCTCTCCTGCTGCCAAGAGGCGCAGTGCCAAGTGTTACTGAAGAGTCACCGTGGCAGTATTTTTACTTATTCCTGGAATATGTCCGTAGGCCACTGGCCTAAAAATACACGGCAGTAGGATCATCGGGGTTAGATCTGTAAAAGATCTCTCATCTTCAAAGCTCATCCTGTTGCTGGGGTGTTGAGGTCTTCAGAGATTTGAGCTTCCTTGTCGTTTGGGGGTGGGGAGAAGTGGCATTTTCCTCCTTCGGCATTGTCTGTCCCCCCCAGCTATGTAAATAATTTTTGAGTTAAAGCTTTTACTTCTAATTTGGTGTGCTGTAGTGACAGTGATGTATTGATAACGCTATTTTGATTCTGGTGTAGGCGATTTTGTTTTCTGTTCTTTATGCATTTTCAGTTTTCACATATGGAAAAAGCCTTTTCTGCAGATACTTCTTTCAAAAACACATCACGGTCTGGAAACCCCTTTATTAGTTAACTAGATTTCTAGTTTGCTAGCTAGACGTGTAATTTGTAAGTGTAATTGCTTATAGGGGATAGTATTCAGCCTTGAAAAGAGCGAGCCAAAGGATTTCTTCTTCTGTACGCGGGAGATAATGAAGCAGCTGACAGATACGTTGCACTTTGAACAGGAGGTAATTGAGGGCCAACTGAGTAATAGGCAGAAAGCATCAGGGTGGAGACATAAGGTGTCCTGCACAATTAAAGAAAAAAAATACGTGGGGCAGTTTGTTCCAGCCTGTTAACTGTTGATTTGCACGTTTCAGAATTTTGACTCTGACATCAGCAGCGTGGGGATAGATGGGTGCTGGCAGGCCGACAGCCAGCGAATCCTCAACGAGGTGATGGTGGAGCACTTCTTCCGGCAGGGAATGTTGGATGTAGCTGAGGAACTTTGTCAGGTAACGACAAATGTGGGTGTTGAATGTTACTGACTATGGAAAATTACGCTTTGTGTTAGCCTCCTTATTGGAATGTTCCAGGTGAATGTTTAAGCTGTCAGAAAAACAGCAGTTTAATCCCATTGTTTTTTATGCTTTAACTAAAAACTGACTTTTTTTTTTTCCCCAGGAATCTGGTCTATCAATAGATCAAAGTCAAAAAGAACCATTTGTGGAGTTAAATCGGATATTGGAAGCATTAAAAGTTAGAGTTTTGAGACCTGCGCTAGAGTGAGTTTACTCAGATTTTTTTTCTCTTATTTTTTGAATGCTTTTAACAAATCCTTAGTTTTTGTTTTAAATACTGTCTTTAGTATGTCCCTGTTGGTCCTTTGAGCGGTCTAGTCACTGAGTGAACCCCTTCCTCCTTTCATCCCCTCTGTGTCCCTCCCCATGGGCAGTGCTTAGTTAAGGGTCTCTTTCTTAGATTAAGGATTAACTTGAAGCATTTGTGATGCCGATTTAAGGTTTCAGGAAGAAACATGGCTTGGAGAAATGGTTGTCTGCTATGATGGTACTTAGCCTTATAGTGAATTGTTAGCGAAGCCTGTTAGGAAGGGTGCTGGGACTTATTAAAGGTGTTGGGTACCATCAAGTCTCTTTGGCTTCACCAAGCCTGTGGGGTGAGCAGAGCTGGACTCAGGATCCAAGTTCTCGCTTTTCCTCAAGTCGCTCTCCCTTTCCAGAGAAGGGACCATGGGGTGGGAAGAGGCGGTGAGAGGACAGGTGTGTACTTTGCTGGCTGCTGCTGCTGGGTGGGTGCTGATTAATGCTGGGTGAGAGGTGTGTCCCTTCCAGAGCAGGAAACATCTCTGTGGCCCGTGAGCTGCTGCTGGGAGCCTGGGCTGACGGTGAGATCAGGTAGAGAGATTTCTCCTGAAAAACCGATACGGTTAATGCAAGTCAGTGGGTAATGCTGAATGCTCAGAGGAAAACCAACTCTGGGAGTATCTGAGGTCTGTCTATCAACCTTAGACCAGGATACTGTCTTGACCTTAGTAGACTTTTAGCACCAGTTTACACGTCTAATGGTTGTAGAGTGGCAGTGAGGAGGGAAAGGTGATGAAATGTCTCATGGGCTACTGTTCTACGATTTGCAGTAGTGGGTACATAACTGTGCAGTACTGTTTCAGAATAGCTTTTGATTTAAAATTAAGAAAACCCAAAGCAACCCCTCAGCCTGTTGTTTTTTTTAAGCTGCGAGAGTTTTGGTAAGACTAGGTTGGTCTCAGAAGTAAGGAAAAAAAAAAAACCAAACCACCCACAAAACCCAAACAAACAAAAACCCAAACCGACTTTGAAGTGACCATTTAAAAATAGAAACAATGAAACCAAAGCAAATTCAAAATTTCTGTCTTTCATTCTGTCTTAGTAGGTCAAGGGAGGTTCTCCTTCCCCTCTACTCTGCCCTAGTGAGGCCCCATCTGGAGTACTGTGTCCAGTGCTGGGCTCCCCAGTTCAAGAAAGATGAGGAGCTACTGGAGAGAGTCCAGCGGAGGGCTACGAGGATGATGAGGGGACTGGAGCATCTCTCCTACGAGGAAAGGCTGAGGGAGCTGGGCTTGTTCAGCCTGGAGAAGAGAAGGCTGAGAGGGGACCTTCTAAATGCCTATAAATATCTGCGGGGTGGGTGTCAGGAGGATGGGGCCAGACTCTTTCCAGTGGTGCCCAGTGACAGGACAAGGGGCAATGGGCATAAACTGAAGCACAGGAAGTTCCATCTGAACGTGAGGAAGAACTTCTTTCCTCTGAGGGAGATGGAGCCCTGGAACAGGTTGCCCAGGGAGGTTATGGATTCTCCTTCTCTGGAGATATTCAAGACCCGCCTGGACAAGGTCCTGTGCAGCCTGCTGTAGGTGACCCTGCTTTGGCAGGGGGGTTGGACTGGGTGACCCACAGAGGTCCCTTCCAACCCCTACCATTCTGTGATTCCAGAGCATAATTCATATACTTAAGATACTTGTTTTTGCATTATTAAGTACATTTTCATATAAACAGACATTTTCTTTTCTCTTGAACACGGACTGACACAGGTATGTCAGTTCGGAGCTTGTTAGCATCTAAACTGAGTGCAGGGAACCGTGATGTTCATAAATCAAATCCTGGATTATTCCTCTGGGTCATGCAAAGTTTGACCTAAATAGTTAAGTCTTTGAATATAGTTACACAGGTTGAAAGCTCAGGTGATTTATTGCTGTTGAATTGGCTAATTGGTGGTAAGCAACACTGAAATGCCTGATGTTATGACTGAAACAGGATTTACTGTCAGCTACACCACGTATCTCTTGTAGTACAAACAGGAACATAGCTGCTGTGAAGGACACTTTCTGAGGAATGGTAACTTGCTGTTATGTCCTTCCACATGAAGTCACTAAATTCATTTTAGCTCCTGTTTGCTAGGCGTTAGGCCTCACTTATTGCTACTTGGTCGTATCTTGTAGTTCCTGCAACGTGTCAAATATTTTTCAAACAAAGGCGAAGGCATGGTCCCTCTTCAAAGGAGCTCTTATTCCCCAGACAGCTGAATGGACAGAGAACAGGGGGTATTGTCCACACAGTTTGTATGCTGGGCTCCCTCCCCCACCCGGGCTCCTTTCTGTTTACAATGTTTATTCTGTTTAAACTCTGCTGTGCCAAAGCTATCTGCTGCTCTTCACCTGCTGCTGGGCACAGGGGGTCCTTATTTGTAGTCATGCTGATGTAAAAGACGTGGTTGTCAGTGAGGATGATAAAATGTGACAAAACCGTAGAGTTTAGGAGGTGCCTGATGTTTTAAATGCCCAGTTACTCCGCAGAACTGCTGACGCTAGTGAATGTATTTCCCGTATTATTTCCCAGCAGACGTGGGTGTTCAGGAGGAGGGATAGAAACCGCTCCTGGAGGGCCGGCCTCTGTGTGAGAGGAGCTTGGAGGAGTGGCTTTGTGCTCTTTGGGCAAAAAGCTAGTAAATGGCTAAAGCTGGCATCAGTAAGTACAGCTTCAGGGGTGCATAAAAGCAGTCCCAAACTGGCCTGTTCTAGGGCTAGGCTACTGACAGTAGCGTTGAAGCAGAAAGCGGGTGTTACACAAGGATAATTAATTACAGTATCCTGAACCAGGAAGGGGAGTATGGCGGGGTTTGCCCATGTAAAATTGCAGAAGGGTGGGATGAAAACAATAACCAGTCTCTCTGGCTCTGCCAGTGCTCTGCAGCTGGTGCCCGGCTTAACTCAGTGTTGGGAGCAAAGCAAACAGGGGTGGCTGCTAGGCTCTGCCATCAGAAGGGAGCTGTCAGGTTAATGGCTTTCTGAAAAGACTTTGAAAGGCCTGCTGTGGTGATAGAGACAAGTTAGTATTTGTATCTGATTTAAAAAAAAAAAAGACCCTAATTGTGATTTTTTTTTCAGATTTTCTTACTAATACAAATTCCAACACTTACAAATACTACACTTCAGAATTAAATTTAGTGTGACTGGCCATAACATTTTTCTCTTTTTATGGGGTGTGGAACTTGACTTTGTGGGTGCCCTGTCTGGCCCTGCACCCTGGGCTGTGTAAGCTCTGTACCTCTGCAGGATCCCGTTAATTTCCACTGACTTTTCTCATTGTCATTTGGTGATGGGGGAGGGAAATCCATAGGTTCTTTCTGGGTGGATTCTGGCCCTTCTGAGCCCAGGTGGGTCTCCATGTGAAGGTCTGGTGGGAATGACTTGCAAGTTTAAAGCTTTTGACTGCAATCTCCTGGTGAAGAGATATTGTCTTCTCTTCTGTCTGTAAAGCAGCAAGGCGGACAGGTCCTGGTATTTGCTGGGACCCGTGGGGTATCGTTTAAACGTAATTTAATCTTTGCTAGCTTTGTGAAATTCATTTTGACTAAATCCCCTGTGAGCTATGAGAGAGCTCTGCGTACCTGTGGTTTGAATAGTATACTGTAAACTTTTAAAAATTCAGATGGATTTGAGTCTCAGAAGTGAAAACATGCTGGAAGTATCGTTTGGAGGGGAGGTAGGGCAACCGGTGTTGTGATTACTAATGATTTTGGAGGGTGGCAGAAAGTTTGTGGGTTGAATGTTTTAAACCTCACTTGGGTCTTTTTGTCTCTCTATTAGAAATAGAAACAGCGGGCCCTAGAGCAAACACCTCAGGCTTTGCTTCTGTGGCTGCTTGCTTCTGATACAAATCTGTGCTGCCACTCAAAGAGCTAAAAATGGAAAGCCTGCCTAAAAGCTGCTTTGGAAAAATAGACTCGATCGGAGCGAGATGAAGTACTGTGTCATGTGGTTGCGAATATTGGCAGGGAGAGGATGGAGGCTTGTTTGATGTAATACAGATTAATATCTCATTAATGGGACTGTGGACTAGTCTTATGGTTTATTGATAATAGTTTTTTGTCTTTCAGCTGCTTGTTGGTCTATGGTTGGTAACTTCAGGCTCTCGTTTTCTCAGTTGGGAGTGAGCTTTATTGCCACCCAGTTCAAACTGTGGCCACTGGTCATAAAAAGAAACAAAAAAACAACCCCCCCCAAACCAAAGCAACAAACACCCCATGGTTAGGGTGCCCTTCGCTCCTGGTAGAAATTACAGTGTTGACAGTCTTCTGAGGCTGCTAGTCTGAAACTGCTTGAAATAAGGGACAGTAGGGCTTGCTCTGAGCTGAATGGCTACGTTTTTCACTGTTTCCCACTGAAAGGTTACTGCTGTCATTACAAAGACTTCCTGGTCAAGTCAGACTCCTGACACTTTCACCACAACAAATTGAAAGTAGATACGTGCTCATTAATGCTACATCTTAATGCAGAAGGCTAATATGCATTGAAAGCTTTACCAGTACTGTAAAAATGCTTGATTTTCTTATTTTAGTATTGCTTGAAAAGAACAGAAGCCTCACATACCCCTTCTTTTTAAGGAACAGAGACTACCTCACTTCCTTACTGAAAAGTGAAAAAGCTCTTTGCTTAATGGAGCTCCTGCAGTGAAAATAATATAACTAATTAACACTAATGAGAAACAGATGTACTGAAGAACATTGAAACTTGAAGTTCTTAAGAGAAAGATTGGATTGATTTAGGCCTGACTAAATTGAATTAAGGAAAAAACCCAAACCAAAACAAGAAGGGATGGATAAAATCTAAATAATAAAGTAACTTTTCATGAAATGCCTTGAAAATTCCGGTTCATTTTACTTGCAGCGTGTTTAAGAATTCTTCCATGTTGTTTGGGAGCCAAACATTAGTGTTATCGTGGTGCATGAGACCCAGAAAGTGGGTCTTATTGCCAAAGTTGGAAATAGCACAGAAAGCAAAGTTTAAGCAGGGTAAAGCATTTCCTTTCCACCTATTCCCCATTGTCAGGTCTTGATAATGTCTGTCTTCGAGGCCCCCAGGACGCAGTTCCCCTCTCCAGGGCAGCACAGGCGCACATATAAACACAGCAGCTGAGAGAAAATGTTTGACGGATGAGGAAGTTGAAAAGTATGTTCTTGAAAGGTTTGGTCAAACTTCTTCAACATGCAGCTGAAAACTGTCTGCAATTGTTAAGATTCAGAGTGGTATTAATCCAAATACAGTAGATTCTAGCAATTTCTACCTTACGTTGTGCCTAATTCAGTCTCGCTTTCCACCCAGTGCGTGTTGAACTTTGCAGAGGTGAACATGTACAGCAGCACCAGAAGTACCATCGTTGTGTGCCTTCAGCAGCTCCGGTATTCTTGAGGGGTCTTGCCATTGTCTGTGCTCTGTGTAGGCTCATAGAAGTTCGGGGAGCAGTCATATTGTCCTTGAAATAGGTGGTTGATAATTGTAATTAATCTTGTGTCATGTCCTATTGTACCTCCTCGTTTCTTCTAGGTGGGCGGTATCCAACAGAGAAATGCTTATGGCACAGAACAGTTCGTTGGAATTTAAACTACACAGATTATATTTCATTAGTTTGTTGATGGGTGGAACAGCAAATCAAAGAGAAGCACTTCAGTATGCAAAAAACTTCCAGCCATTTGCCCTAAATCATCAGAAGGGTAAGTTTTCAGTCACGTTGAGGGGATTTAAAGCACTGGGATGTGGAATCTTGTAGTAAAATATAAATCATGTTCCAAACGTGTTTTACTCCATTATTTTAATTTTGTTAGAAGCTTCTTTTTTCTGTATTTAACATGTATAACCTGAATCCTTATAATTTGAATTAACTCCTCTTTTTTTTTTTTTTTTAAAGAGGGCACAAAATTATATTTTGATATGTCTGCACATAGCTTAAATTTAAGGTTTTTGACTCTATAAATAATATATAGATTGCATCTGGAATAGGCCTGCTGCCAGGATAAAGTGTTAAAAATGCACAGAAATGTTCTTGGAATAGTCGTCTGCTATTTTCTGCTGTGTGGGGTGATACAAAGAGAAATGAAACTTTTGGAAAATGAGGAATATGCGAGTTAAGTGAACCACCTCAAATTGAATCCAGTAAAGCCTAATTTTTAGGGTACTGTGTGTGTCAGAAAGCTTACAAAAAAGTGAACCTGTTTGAGACAAATTAATAGGCAGCACACCCCCTGTCATGTCCATAGTGACCTGGAGCTCTCGTGGCCATAGGTGTCTGTCCTGTGGTAGCTGTAACTGTGTTTAGTAGAGGTGAGGTTGTGTGTTATCAGTATGGTTTGTCTGCCTGTTTTCCATGTAAAAGCTGAAACTGTAGATGCTAGCTCTTATTCATAGTGTAAAATAACTGACTGTTCCTGGTCCCTTGCAGATATTCAGGTTTTGATGGGCAGCCTGGTGTATCTGCGGCAAGGTATAGAGAACTCTCCGTACGTTCATCTATTAGATGCAAACCAGTGGGCGGACATCTGTGACATCTTCACAAGAGATGCCTGTGCCCTGCTGGGGCTCTCAGTTGAATCACCTCTCAGTGTTAGGTATGCTGGTTTTCACTTGCTTTTAAGACCAGGGACATAGTGTTGTGGTTTGTTTCTTGTTGAGGACAAAAGAAACAGCTTTTGAGAAGCAGTCTCATCTAGCTTGCGTTAAATAAAGAGTATGGTTACAATTAGCTCTAACAAGACTTGCAAAGGTTAGAAATCAGAGGTTCCTGTCTGTTGTGCTTTACTCTGCACCTTCGTAGCTCAAGATGAAGCATCCGTGGATGGAATTTGGCTTCCATAGTTTAAACATGAGTGTGAAAAACGAGGATGGCAATCAGCCAGTTATTCCCACAGCAAATGTGTGAAAACTGTCCCTGCTATGTAACTGCAAAGACTCCCAAAACTCTGGCCATGATTCTGTCAGCATTTGACTATCTTGGGTTTTAATCCACACATTACTTCACCTGTCTTCTCCTTAGAAGAATGCTTAAGAGTTACGTTGTGATTTCAGCTGCTAAGATTTCCCAATTGTTTGCTGGACTTCATCTGCACAGAAAGGGGGAGGCATTTTCAAGCTCAGTAGCTAATCTGACAAAATGCAAATCTGTAGGAGGCTGTTGGAAATGTGAAGGAAAACCCATCTAATCTCCTAGCTTCTCTGAAGATAAAACAGATTAACCGCTATTTAGCCTTTGGATGTCAGTTCCCGCGGTATACTCGTCTGCTGTTCTCATTTTCATTTCAGGCATTAAATAGAAAATAAATCATATGTATCTTTCTGGGCTAGATTTGGTGCTTAGCAGAAGCTTCACTACCTGTTATTTTTGTTTTGGCTTTTTTTTTTTTTTTTTTACTGCTTGCATGTTTCTATTATTAGACTTCTGTGCTTACTTTAGAGCTCGTAAAATTGTCCAGCCTTCTGCTGCTCCTGTTTGCACCTCTGTCACAAAAGACAACAGAAGCAACAACGGGAGCACTTTCAGATTAATTGTCTTTCTACGATAAACATTACGAGTTTCAGTTTGAGGGTCTTACAGATGTTTAAAACTTCTGTCTCTAGTTTTTGCTTTTCATCTTTTTCCTGTTTCAGTCAAATTAACAGCAATCCTTTACATTTTAATTGCTCATGCATTGATGCTGTAATGTGGTTTTAAGGGCAAATGGCCAAGAGGTTCTTGGTGAAGTGGAAAATCCCGGTTACTGATGTTCGGATTGCTTGGACGCTTGCTTTGTGCCTGGTGTGAAATCGATTACACTGGAATGTATTTACAGTATAGGTGGTATTGATACTCTTGTCATAAACAAGGCTCTTCTAAACTGGCATGACCTTTGAGTGCTGCAAGTCCTTTAGAAATTAAACCCAGCTTGAAGTTAAATCCCTGCTGTAAAATATATTGCTTTCTAGAACATGAGTAGCGGTCACTTTTTTAAGGCTGGTTGGCTTCTCCAATGTTTATCTAATCCTGTACAGGTGTCATGGTCTGTGTTACTGTGTGGAGTCAGTGGGAAAACTCTTGTTGTCCTGAGGAGGTCATGGTTCAGGGTCTTGAAGGGCTGCAGGACACCATTTGAATTTACTGTGTACTTCAGTAGTTGTACTCTCAAAGGCTGTTCCAGAGATGCTTTCATACAGAACTGTTAAAGCAGTAATGCTTGTATTTCTACAAATACTGCTTGTATAAACTGTCTACAGGGTTATCAAAAGTTACACACAGTGCTGAAATAATCAAAAAGCAAAGTGTAAGGATTAAAATGGCCAGTTGGAGGTGAGGGATATGATTTCCTCTCTCCCCCAGCTTAGTCATGAGATCCATAGGTTTCAGGCCAATCTCTCCCAAGTAAACTAGCCCAAATATTCCTGCAGAAACATTAAAACAAGGAGAGGCAGAATGGAGAGGAATATTGTGACATCTGTAGACAGTAAAACTTGCACATATAGTAAAATAACCTGCCAAAGAATCACAGCAGACTGATACAAAGGTCAAATCCTGTATCTGTTGCAGTGGATTTCCAGGCCTATAGTACTGTCATTAGGCTTAAATCCATCAAAACTTCGGTTAATTTGTTGAAACTCAGTGTCATACTTTCTTTTGTAACATGGTGAAGTATTTCAAAATCACGTGCTAAGTTCTGGTAATGGGTAACTCCCAGAGCAGGCTGAGAGGTCCGGACACTGGCTTTGTTCAGCTGCACACTGCCAGTCTTGTTAAAGGCTGTGGTTTTCTTCCTTCGCTTGCCTTCCTATGTTTTTTCTACATTTGTTTTCTTGATTTAAAGTGAAGGTGGAAAGAGATGTTTCTTTACGTGATAATTACATATAATTAAAGGATTATGGGTTGTGTGTACGTGTGGGTTACATGGAAACTCTTAGGCTGTGTGTACTCTTCTATAGTTAAAGAGATAAACTACTTATATAAGCTAACATCATGTCTTCCTCCTGTAGAGCTCAAAATCAAAGTAGGTGGTAAAGAAAATCAACTCAGTGTTAGACTGAGAGCAAGGATTAACTGTTGTTTTCGGTCCAGAATGTAGTAGACGAGGGCCCTAGCCTAAGGTGCAGGGTAACTGGTGACCTGTGCCCAAACTCTTGCTTGGTATGCTTGAGAGGAGCTAAGAAGTGCAGGCAAGAAACTGAATGTAGTAGTACAACACTCTTGTGTCCCAGTTAACCTTTGAAGTAGAAATGCAAAAAACGCTGGTTTCCTAATGGGCACTGTGTGGTAACATTTCCTGTTTCTGCAGTTTTTCAGCAGGTTGTGTAGCATTACCAGCTCTAATTAATATCAAGGCAGTTATTGAACAACGGCAGTGCACGGGTGTGTGGAACCAGAAGGATGAACTACCGGTGAGTTGAGGCGGAGCGGTCCCAGGGCAGATATCTAATGGCGAATGCTCTTCTCAGGGTTTTTTTGTACTGAATGTTCAGGGATGTTACACTCAGCTGCCACCTCCAGCAGCTCCTGAGCCTGGGTCTTCCTGCGGTACAGAGACCTGGGGGTCCCCGTCCCAGGCCAGCGGAGGTGCCTGCTGCTTTCCCCTTTGGAGGTTCAAGCAGCGGCGAAGCTGAGCGCGAATCGCAGGCAGCCACCCACACACACACACAAAGGACACTGATGTGACCGGCTGCTCGGGCTGCCGCAGGCGAGGCTCTGCCTTCAGCAGCGCCCACATACGGGACTTGCATAAAACATGAGTATAGACGGCCAAGATCCCTTCCTCCTCTATGGCTGGAAAGGGTTCGCTGGTGAAAGCACACATGCAGCACTCTAGATTCACAGGCAAATGCATGTTCATGGACCCTTAAATACTGGCACGGCTCTTCTGGCCCCTGTTGTACCCCTTTCTGGCCATTCCTCCCCAATCCCCTTCCCCTGCACGTTCTTCCTGCAGTTTGTATAGCTCTGCCGACCCTCTCTTCTCTGGGACCCTCAGGTTTGTGCTCCTATCTGTTGCAAAGTCCAGGTTTGGTTGCAGTTCGTTGATGACCTGTCAATTACAGTGACTAAGAAGGTTGTTTTTTGTTGTTGTCTCCATTATGTTTGTCTGTCAGGTTTGTGTATCTCGGTTTTGTTTGTTGCTCCTCCCCCTTCGCTTGTTATCCCCCTTTGCGTTGAAAAGGTCTTTAATCAAATGGCCTTAACGAAACAGATACTCTCACCTTACACTGAATATATGAGATGTTTCTGTATGACTGGAACAGCAATGCATCCCACTGAGGATCGTTAACGTCCTCTAGCGAGGCTTGAGCTCTGTCTGTGGGGTGCTTTGCACTGACGCTTTGTCGGACCGATAGGAGATGAAAGAATTAGTGCTGCGTCTGGGGACACGGGAACTGGACTGGGATCCAGTGCAGTATGCTTCCAGCACAGCTCCTTTATAGCAGCTGAAATGAAGTTCAGCTGTTACGAAGCCCCAGTTTCCCTTTATAGCTCTTACCAGGCGTGTGGCTCTCCAGTGACCTGCTCCTGATTTGGAAAGAAAACCTGTTTAGTGCAACCTGGGCACGAACTGAGTTAGCCTCTTTGTAGCTGGGAGGGATTCACTTGCTGTGTAAGTACGCGTGGCGAGTGTCTCCCAGCTAGTTTTTCTGTAACACTGGGAGCGTAACCTCCAAGTGTGACAGATTCATGCCCTGCTGTCCAGACAGGAATGATTAATTGGGGACCATTTGGGAAAAGATTGCTGTCAGATGCAGAGCAGTTAGCAACACATACATCCCTCCTTGCGTTTTCTAAACCAAAGGGTCTCTAGCGTGTGCTGCTGAGGCAGCATGGGGTGGGAAGCCTTATCTTCGCTGTGCAAAGGCAGAGATTAAGTAGCGTGAGAAGTTTGTTGTCAGATTTTGCTGAAGGTGAAACCTGTCAGAAACCTGAAGACTGGTCAGAGCCAGGAGCTTCAGGTACAGAAGCTGGGATTTTTGATTCCTGAAGTCATGGACCTGTTCTTCTCTGTGAGATGTCGCTTTCTGAAATCACTTGGTCCTGATGGCAAGAGTTGTGCTGTACCAGTGTCTTCTGTGTTTGTACTGAAAATAAATGATTCTGATACACTTCGTTATTCACATGACGTGTAGGTGTTGGGAGAGTCTTGCAAGAAACATTAACGTAATCAATCCAAGAGTTTTGCTTTTTTCTTTCCCCCTCCCCCTTAAATGAGATCTATCATCTAAACCGCTTTGGAAATCACTGGCTAGGAAATACAGAAAGTCTTATTGGGTCATCAGCTCAATTTTCCTGCCAGGGCATAGATTTGCACTAAGACGTGCACTTGTTCCTTGGCAGAATACTCTGCTTTGTTGGGGATGGGGAGAAGCAATACAAATCACCATTTTAAGATCACAATGAAGTATTTTTGGCTGGAAAATTTTCAGGCATCCGCACAATGGGTTGTGCTGCCTTCACAGTTGAATTGTGAAATCCATTCAGTAAGGGCCATGACCTAAAGGGATAATTGTCAGGAAACGTAGTTTCCCAAGATAAATTTTTACGTTAATTTCTTTCACAGATTGAAGTGGACCTCGGTAAAAAGTGCTGGTATCATTCAATATTTGCCTGTCCTATTCTTCGTCAGCAAACAACAGATAATAATCCACCTATGAAATTAGTCTGTGGTCATATTATATCAAGAGATGCTTTGAATAAAATGTTTAATGGCAGCAAGTAAGTACCATTCCTTTATTTCAAGCAACATACAGACAAGGACAAATCTTAAGACTAGAGTACTGTGTTTTGGGAAAACAGAGTCCGTAATTACATAATTGGTGGAAGACTGTTAATCCTAGAGAATGACTTAAAAGCCCGATAAGCCGGGCTGATGCACTGGAGAAAAGCGTAATAAATCCTCTGATGTTGTAGAAAGTGAGATTACATGAAGGAGTGCAATGAGCAGAGTAATTTCCAAGTTGTAAGTACCGTTGTGTTGTCTTAAATTAAAAATGGCTGCTTTTACACACACAGGTTTTCGTTGGGAGCAAGGTTAGTAATGCATGAAACATCCCTTAAAAATAAAATTAAACTTCTGGGGAAATATGGCTCAGTAATCGAGCAGGTAGTTGAGTTACCACTGTGGAAATACTCATACGCCTCCTTAGATATCAGTGGGGTGCCTGCAGGCTTTTGGGAAGGAGGAAACGGGGGAGAGCGAGCCATACGGATTTCCTTGAGAAAGAACCAGTGGTAATTTGGATTACGTATATGCAGCTTCTGTGGAGGCTGTCAGCTTAATTTAGAGCCGTAAGTTGTATTGCGAAATCCACTGTGAAAATAAGTGATGCTGTGAATGAAAATGTAGAGTGATGTTTGCGTTCTTTGCCCGGTTCGAAGAGCCTAAGGTTATGCCTTCACGGGTGACTTTAGCCATTTTAAGCCAGCAGACTTGCTGCTGCGCTATTGCTGTCCCCAGTCGCTCATTCCTGATGCTTTCATTGATCAGCTTTAGTGACAGCACAGCTCTAACGATATTAAAAGGCCCAAATTTAGAGTTGGGGGGAAAAATGGATCAATGCTAGAAGAAATACTGTAAGCAGGTGGAATTGTATCAGCGGAGACCTCAGCAGGGAGGCCAGGCTGACCTCTTTAGTCACAGCCTGCAGGAGCTGATCTAAGTGGGTTGTAAAATCACAGCGTTTTGGGAACCAGACAGTAAAACGCACTGGATGCTGAGGAAGTCAAAGCAAAAGCTGCCAGACTATTTAAAATGACAAAAATGCAACAAACTAGTGCAGAAGTGCAAATAATAGATTAATCATGAAGAGTAATTTCTTGGTATTTAATAATTCAGGAGTGTGTGGGTGAAAGGTGAGAAAGAATATAATTAGAATAAAAAGCATGATACGGTCTCTCTCAGCTGAAGGTGACTTTTAATGAAGCCAAGGAAAGCATTATGGCTTACAAGTACATTTGTTTCATACTACAGGGGAAAAAAGAGGAAGGACTATGACTGCAAATGTGATAGCTTTCTAGTGGGTGAAAAAGCTTAATGCTCAGTGTCGCACATCGCTGCGATTCTAACGCGTTGTCTTTGTCCCCAGATTAAAATGCCCCTATTGTCCGATGGAGCAGAGCCCTGGAGATGCCAAACAGATATTTTTCTGAAGAAAAGTTTCCTTATGCAGTTTGTAAGTGACACTCTGGATTTCAGGTGCATTTCAGGAGCATTAAAACACACTTGTTCCATTTTATGCAGCAGACTGAGGACTCCTGTGTTTGTATAAGCTAATGCTACAGAAACTTTGCCAACATTTAGTATATACATACCAAGCGGGAATGCTACAGAAATATTATTACCATAGGGCTTTACTATACTCTTGGTCTCCATACCTGATCAAGTTACTACACCAGCAGCTGTCATTCAGTGCAGGTTTTTGTACTTAATTATATGGTGACTTTTTACTTTTTAAAAGCAGAAATTGATCACCCCCATTTGTTTTAATATTCTTCCAGCTATTATTCTATCATTCTATTGATAACCGTCACCTTAAGAGGATGTTTGGGGAAAAAGTTTTATTTCCTGTAATGTGTACATAATTAAAGGTAAATACTTCAGGAAAAAAAAAAGTTTGATAAATTGAATAGTGGTTATAAAACTAATTTGTATTTTTTTCGCTGAAAAAGCTGTGATATATTCTGAGTTTTTCTTTCCAACATTTTTTTCAACTTTTACATAGAATTCAAAGTAAATGTGCATATATATAAAGTATATAAAATATACAGCCCCAAGGGGCTACCTGTTAAAATCCATCACTAATTTATAAAGGTGGTGTGTGGCTAAATTACTACTGGAGCAGAGAGGGAATAGGAAATCCTGTTCCTTTGGTTTCGCGATCGAGAAGTGTTTGTATAAGAGAAGATTCAATAAATTCTGAAGTGGAAATGCTTTTAGTCGGTGACATTTGCTCTCTGGCCTTTGTAGTCATGTTCTTTGAACTCTGTATTCAGGATTAGGCTATAAATGTCATGTTGCTGTATAGTTTAATAGTCATTATAGTGTGCTATTTATAAACAGTTATCAAAACCAAATAAATTGTAGAAGTATTCATTGTTGAATGGGGGGAAAAGCATGTTCTGATGCAACGTACTGATCACAACTCTGCACTTGGCAGAACTGGGCCCTACATCATATATTAGGAGGTAGCAGGTTTTCTGTAGCTTGAGAACACTTTGCTTCTAGCCTTGTTTTTGTAGTAGAATATTACTGCCATTGCCACTTTTTCTGCTAAATTTGTCATACTGTTGACTAGGTAAATTTGTACTCATAAACGAGATGTAGATCATGGCAGTTAAATCTTTTCTAGTGTGCATATATTTGTATTTATTGCACTGTCCTATAGTAGGGCAAGCAGCCATAAGGCATGCAAAGCTACATGTAAAATTATATTTCTGTATTGTGTAGTTAACAAAAACCCCAAGCTTATATGGTTGAATACTGACACACTGGTTGAATGCACTAGCACAATGCACTACAGAGAAGACCGTCTTTGAGAAGTCTACACCTTTTGAACTGGTCTGTCACCCGATGGGAGAGACTGAGCTGGACTCTTGTCGGATCAGTGACGATGGACATCCCTAAAGCGACATTAAGAGGAGCGAGTCAAGGCACACAGATTTTAAACTTTAAGTGTGTTTGATACATGTGAAAAATACAGGTGTGTGATTTTCTGCAAAACTTAAATTGTATTCACATTGAGTTCAAAACAGCCGCGTTACCAAGTGGTAAAATCAACAATAAACGGGTGAGGATATTATTTTCCATGTAGGTTTCCTAGTCTTGCTGAAATGGCTTTTAATCTTTTCTTTTGAGTGGAATTGCTTAATGCTTTGGATTTATATGAAATGGCATATGAAATATTTAAAAACTAATAACAAACCCTCAAAAAAACACCCTGAAGTATAAGTGCTGCATCTCTTTTTCTGTTACACTGCTGATGTTTTGGCATTGGTGTGAACACTGGTGAGTGTTGATAGTGCCTCTAATGCAATTGCTTAGAGTACAAAAATGGCACCGTTTTTAAATGACAATAGGGTACAAATTCAGCTTAAGCATTAGATTTCTTTTAATACAAAGTGGTCCTGTTTTCCCTTTTAAATAGTGCGTGTTATAGATCCATAGCTAATTCAAAAACTCAGCTGTTTCCACCAACTAACTGCAGCTCTTTTCCTAGCTGCCTGTGTGTTTGCTTGCAAGTGGTTGCTTGCAGTTTTGTAGCTCCGCCAACAGATGATGCTAGCAGTTTAATACAGAATGCTGATGTGCCTACAGTCAGGGGATGTTGTGCTGGGCATGTGGTGGTTGGTATGGCTGTCCAGTCTGCCCTTGGAGGGGATGCAAGTTGTCTCCTACTACTGACTGATACGCTTCTGGGAACTAGACAAAGTGCTTACATGGGGAAAAGTGAATAATACTCTGAGGTTTTCATACTTAAGATATAGTTAGCACCTCATATGCATATATTTTCTGTAGCAGGGTTTGGGAATATCCATAGTAAGAAAGTATTTGATTTTAAAGCTACAGTGGTGTCTGAGGTGTGTCTCTATTACACTTTTGAACCAGACTGTGAAGCCTTTAACTAGTCTCTTCGTGCAGCAAGTGCCTTGTAATGAGCCTGCTGCGTGACGGGAATAGAGAGTCTCAGCACATTTATTTCTGTATCCAGACCACCGTGTCACTTCTGCATACTGCGTTGCGTTTGCAACTGGTGCTTCCCCTCTCCTTTGCAAAGTGTGTCTGAACAGCAGCTCTGCAGCAGCAAGTGCACCGGTTAGTAATGTGGGTGGGCCTTAAGCCAAGAATTTTTTGATCATCCTTGTATAGAATGTTTAGTTTATCTTATGGGTGCTCCGGAAGTAACAGCTGTTGATAAATATGATTTCCGTGGCAGAAGCTTGTTAGTAGTGTTATTTCTATGTCTGTTAATAGACTGAGTTTTAACTTTTGTAAATGTCTTAAATAGGAAATATGTTGTGATGTGTTCTTGTGGGGTTTCAAGTCTGACTTGTGGTATGAGACATAATCAAACCTTAAAAACAGATAGTAGGAAATGAAAATGGTACATAATGTTTTTCATCTCACAAGGTATTGATCATTTTTGTAGTGCTATGACTGTCATTAACGCAAAGCTCATGTCCTCGTCTCCCATTAGTACTCTTGATGATCGACTGCTCTGTGAAGTATTTTTGAATTAAGTAGTCTTTTCCTGCAGTGACTCCAGCACTACACATTGCAAGTAGACATGGCTGAACAACTGATCTTCCCTGCTAAAAATCAGTGTTTCTTTACTGAAATACTGTATTGATTTCAGTCCTCTGTCTCTAAGCCAGGTTAATTAACGTGTAGAAGCTGCAGCGAGAGCTGTGTGTTACAAGGAATGAGTTCAAGCTTCTGATCCCTGTTAACTTAGACCTGTCTCCATCCTATTGCTTACATTCTTTCTTCTTAACATTGTACAGGATGGCTGCTGCTAAAATTTAAGGCTGTTTATGACTACTCGGAGCCAACTCGCCAGGTTTAACACAGTGAGTTTGGATTAGATTTTTCCTTGCAAGGTTTGTTTGCCTGCTGCAAGATACTGTTTTCCTTTCTGTGCTTATCGCTGCAGAGGTTGATTTGTCTCTAGGGGGGAAAAAAATTCGTATTCCTTAATCCATTCCTGACTCTTGCACTTCTACTTTTGTGAATAGGAGACTGCAGTGTGGGGAAAGGCACTTTGAGAAAAAGGCAAAAAAATGAGTGTGGCAGCAATGGTCTGTAGCGAGTAAAACTAATGTAGTGTTACATTACTGTTCTGAGTTTAATTCAAGCCCTAATATATATAAAAGAAGAGTGGTTTACAAAAGCCTATGTGTGTGAGGGAAGTGTGGCTTAGTATTCCTCTATGACTGCATGTTTGCATTAAATTAGCCGTTCTGTAGTGAAATAGGGAAACTGAAGTTGTTCACAGCCTACTGTAAGCTCTTACTGAATCCTGCTGGGCCCACATGCAGGAGCTGGTGTTTTCAGGACACACTGAATTGTAGTAGCTTTTACAGGACAGCTGTATCTGTGTATTCAAATGCAAAAGCCTTGGTAGCCTGGCCACGTTCCTACTCCACTTCAGAACTAAGAATTTTTCAGATTCGTTATTTTGAATGTAGCCAGACAGCAGGGTTCCAGTGCAGACAGGAACAAAGACTCAGTGCTGAAGCTGGTGGGTGCTGTGACCTGGACTGGAGTGAGCAAAGCTTTCCTGAATTCAGCCTTTGAAATGGATGTCACCTTTTCTCCTGTATTTCCTCTGCCTCAGGTTTATTTTCAGACTTGGCGACGCTGCTGTTGGTTTCTTGCTTCTTACTGTCAAGTTATCACTGTGGCTTTTCCTTTACTTTGGCTAAAGAAACAAAGGGATGGGGAAGATGCAGATAGTGTCTCAGTTAAAGTCTTAAGCATTGTCCGTGAGACATTCGCATGGACACACACACAGAGAATATACAAACACAGCTATTTTGCCTGACTGTTTTTTCCCCCTCGGAACCGAGAGTAAATTCCAGTATTTTCCAAGGTTTCTAAATTGCACAGGAGGTTTCTGGGAACATGGGGCACAAGCGGATGTGATAGGTCTCCCATGACAAAAATCGTCCATATTCAATTTATGCAGCACAGCTCAGGACGGGAATCCAGTGATGGATAGGTTGTGCTGACCCTGCATGTCGAATAGATTTGATTTCAGATGAATCAGAAGGCAGAAACCTAGTTAGAGGAAGGTCATATTTCACTCTCTGTTTACTGTTCTTCTGGAGATATCTGTAATTCTTTCCTGGCCTTATTCTGCTTTTCTGTCCTGAATGCTGCAGAAGCAGTGGGAAGGGTAGGGTTTCTGTGGGGTGGCTTCCAAGCACTTGCACAACACGCACTGCAGCATTGGTCTGAGGAGTCTGGGTTGAGCTTAAGGGTCTCTGCTGACACAGGTCCTGTCAGATACAGGCTTGGACAGACAATGTGGCTTTAACTGACCAGTCCAGTTACTGGCTCTTCTGGGGTCATCTTGGCTGTATTATTTATCTGGAGCTTATTTGACTCATCAAAATCCTTTATCATTCAGAAAATATTTCAGACCAAGCGAAGCACCGAGTGGGGGAGAAGCAGGTGTCTAACAAAGGCAACAAATTCTGGATGCTCTGTGTTGTGGGGGCATCTGATGCCTCCCTCAGCTTCACAGGGCTTTCAGTGACCATCTTGTACCCTTTTATCTTATTAGTTGAGGTTATGCTTAAATTGTAGATGAGCTCTTATGCTTTCCGCCATTAAGCATTAAGTCCTCAGTTGTTTGCCTTTAGCCCATCAGCTTCTGAGAGTTTTGAGCTACTCCTGTGTTAGTTTTGAGCAACTCCACAATTAGATGGCCTGCAACCTCTGAACAAATTTATTCCTTCCAGTTCATCGGTGCAAGCAGCAGTCCAGGCTTCTTGCCCAGTCATTGCTACTCAGCCAGTTTGCTCCGAACTTGCTTGATTTGCTAGAGGCACCTGCATACCTTCTAGCTTGATGCTGTGTTAGTCACTCACCTCTGCAGCAGGGCTGAGTTGCTCTCGGCTCCTTCCCTTCTCGCTGCCGCACTGGTACTTGCCTCTGGTATTTAGGTTTTGCGCAAAAGACATGGTTTGTTTTTTGCCTTCTATCGGTAGCATATTAGTAGGGGTGCAAAGGTAAATCTTTGTCTTGTGAAGAAAATTCAGGTCTGACTAAGCTGATTATAAAGAATATTGTTCCTCAGCTCTACATATAAATGGAAAACTTAACAGGCCTTCTTGAGCCATAGGTTTAGATCCGAGACGCAGTGCTGGCTGCAGCTGACCTGAACTGGCAGATGAGTCGATCGTAGGACTGCGGGGAAGGAAGAGCTGGCGAAGGAAACTCAGTCTTGCTTTGGAGAGCTTCACTGTGTCACCACCTCTGCCGGAGGGTGCCTTGGTGAAGTCAGTCTGGTGGCCTGAAGCAGACTTCATGTGGATGTGTCTGCCTGGGAGGTGTTCCTCGTTGTGGGGGTGTTCAACATGAAACTCCAGGCGGTGACTGAAGAAGAGTACGTGCTTATTCTGGTGTGTGCCCCAAGCTGCCTCCTCGTGTTCCCTCAGCCTCCTGACCTTCTGCAGAGGTGGTTTGGCTGGCTGCGTAGCAAATGCTGAATCACAGCAGTTCAGTCCAGTGTATCTGGTTTATTTCAAAAACATATTTAAATCGCAGTGGTTCACAAATAGAAAAGCCCATGTAAGAAGCGACAGCTGAACAAATTTTACCCCTGGGTATCCTGAGGTGGGCAACAGTCTGTGAACATGTAGTATCTCACAGAAAGTCCACAGGTGGAGAGTTAGATGTGCTTTTAATATTAACTCCTTAATAAGTTTATGCTAACTCATGATATCTGCTGCAGTGATACAGAGGGATCTACTGATACTTCATATGCAGTTTGCAGGCAAGCTTAATACGCAGTTTGGGTAGTGCATCCTGTTGGTCATCTACATAAGAACCAAAATCAGAGACCACCGAGATCTGTGTTTTAAAGAGATGCAAAGACGTGAACGAAGATAAATAATTGAAGAGGATGCCTGGCTGATAGCAAGTAAGAGGCTGAAAGCTGCTAATAGAGTTCAGTGAACAGTCATGTGTTTTGAATAGCTTGATTACACCCAGTAAAGCACCATGCCTTCATAGCTTACAGCTGTGACACCAGTATCCAGAAGCTGGCAGCCAGGAGAATTGGTAGTGTGTCTGTTAACTGGGTGGCTTTGTATGTGGAACATAGCCTCTGAAGAGGGAATATGTTGTGTGGGCAGTACTATCGCAATTAAAGTCCTTCCTCTGCAGGGCCAAAACTGCTGGGAGCTTGCTAGATTAATGAATTTATGAATGAAGGCTCCAGTTACCTTCAAAGATGAGATTTCGGTTTTGGTTTCTTTTAAGGCATCTGGTTGTGCAAGCAGAGTTTGAACCTGTAGGTAGTCGTTGCCGCAGGCAGCTGCGTGGTGGTCAGTGCTTGTCTGGGTTTGTGATCCCTGGGTGCACGCTGGGTCCGGAGGATTGTGCCGAGCAGCGCACGGGGCACTGTCTGAACTGTGGCCTGCAGCGTGCAGGGTGGAGGTTCAGCACGAAGAGCATGTAGAGGGAGGTAGGAGGCATCCCCAAGCCACCTGAGTTTGGCACTGGGGTGAAGAGAGATCAGTGATGTTCTGTGGTTCTGTCAAAAATCGGTAGTCCCCACTGTGCAGTGAATTTTGTACTGTATTCAGCAGTGTAATTACAACTGGCAGTGGTGTAATTTTTTTCTAGATATTGATTTCCTGTGCAAATGAAGACTACTTAAAATAAACCCCAAAACCCCCCAAAAACCCCAAAACCCAAATGCATCCTCCTTCCAGTTCTTCACTGCGTTCACCTGCGGTGCCAGAAGGGCTTTGGCTGCATCGGTCTTGCTGCAGGACTGGGGGTCTCAGTGCAGCACTGCACGGTGGAGCGTTGCTATTGGTAATGTCAGTAGTTGGTAATGCCCAAATTTGTGTATTTTACATTGCTTAGGGTGTTGTTTTGCTCTGTTTATCCTGCATTAGGATTCCACGTGGTTTCTGTAGTGAGGAATTTGTTGCGCATGTGTTCATCTTACTGAAATGCTTTTTGATTTTTAACTGCCCATATCCTGATTCTCCCCTACAGGATTGACCTCTGTAGGCTCTCAGCTATAGAACTAGCAACACATTTAACCTGTGGATCATGAAATAATCATTTCATTTGAAAGAATAGCATAGCTTACAGGGAGTAAAATACAGGAAAATGCTTCTGCTAGGTTTTCTGTTCAATGTTGAGCACTATACATTTAATCTCAGTGTGTGTCACATGCCACATTCAGCTACTGTGCTAGAGAAAACGTGTTTTCAAGGAGATGCTTCCCATGCATAATGTGTGGCCTTTTGTGGCGAAACGACGACTGGTGCATGCAGTCAGATGATTTCACCTTCTTTCTCCAAAGCCGTTTAAAAGAGCTGGAGCGGGAGGGGACGGTCACTGTGGAAGTGTGGAGACAATCTGTTGGAGGAGGATTTAGGTTTGGGGGTTCGTACTGGCTCAGGAGGAGCATTGCCTGGCAGCCTGGATTACAGGAACGTGGCACGATGCAGACCAAAGCTCGAGTGTAATGTGAAAACCTGGGATAAAACGGTTGAGAACAGTGAGGAAAGAGCTGTAGAGAATGGTGTAACAACAAGAGTGGACAAGGGAAAACCAATGGACGTCATCTATCTGGATTTTTGTAAAGCTTTTGGCACGGTCCCCCACAACATCCTTCTCTCTAAATTGGAGAGCCATGGATTTGATGGGTGGGCCATTCGGTGGATAAGGAATTGGTTGGATGGTCGCAGCCAAAGGGTAGTGGTCAACGGCTCAATGTCCAGATGGAGACCAGTGACGAGTGGAGTCCCTCAGGGGTCCGTACTGGGACCGGTGCTGTTCAATATATTCATCAATGACATGGACAGCAACATCGAGTGTACCCTCAGCAAGTTTGCAGATGACACCAAGCTGAGTGGTACGGCTGAGACACCAGAAGGACGGGATGCCATCCAGAGGGACCTGGACAAGCTGGAGAGGTGGGCCTGTGTGAACCTCATGAGGTTCAACAAGGCCAAGTGCAAGGTCCTACACCTGAATCGGGGTAATCCCCACTATCAATGCAGACTGGGGGATGAAAGGATCGAGAGCAGCTCTGCTGAGAGGGACTTGGGGGTACTGATAGATGAAAGGCTGGACATGAGCCGGCAATGTGCGCTGGCAGCCCAGAGGGCAAACTGTGTCCTGGGCTGCATCAGGAGAAGTGTGGCCAGCAGGTCGAGAGAGGTGATTCTGCCCCTCTACTCTGCTCTGGTGAGACCTCACCTGGAGTACTGCGTTCAGCTCTGGAGCCCTCAGCACAAGAAGGACATGGAACTGTTGGAGCGGGTCCAAAGGAGGGCTAAGAAAATGATCCGAGGGCTGGAGCCCCTCTCCTATGAGGACAGGCTGAGAGAGTTGGGCTTGTTCAGCCTGGAGAAGAGAAGGCTGCGGGGAGACCTGATTGCAGCCTTTCAGTACTTAAAGGGAGCCTATAGGAAAGATGGGGACAATCTTTTTAGTAGAGACAGCAGTGACAGGACGAGGGGTAATGGTTTTAAACTAAAACAGGGTAGGTTTAGGCTGGATATAAGGAAGAAATTCTTTACAATGAGGGTGGTGAAACACTGGAACGGGTTGCCCAGAGAGGTAGTGGAGGCCCCATCCCTGGAAACATTCAAGACCAGGTTGGACAGGGCTCTGAGCAACCTGATCTAGTTAGCGGTGTCCCTGCTCGCTGCGGGGGGGTTGGACTAGATGACCTCTAGGGGTCCTTTCCGACCCAAAACTTTCTACGATTCTATAATGCTGCCAGTGAGGTAGTGATGTTGCTGCCTCTTGCAACTTGTTCTGCAGAAACATTTTGAGAGTTAAGGCTGTATAAGTGAAAACTTTTAGCTCAAACTAAGTCAACAAGAGACTCCGGGACTAGCTAATAATAAAATTGATGCTCATAGGAGAGAGAGAAAAGGTGTGAGCTTTTCATCTGCATGGTTAGAGCGAACTGTAGGATGAGATCGGACTGATTTAGGTAAACATATTATATTAAAACAGGGCTAAATGTTGGACCTAGTCTGCCTAGAAACATGTTGTTCAGTAGATCTGCTCCGTGTTGTTGTAAGAACGCAGCTGCGCGTTGGTGCTAAGCTGCCTCTGCAACGGGCAGCCTGGCACTGCAGGTGCGGCGAGAGCCTCGCTGCTTCCCTGCTCAGCACCTGCGGCTTGAACGAGGTCACCCCTAACAGATCGAGTGTGCCTCAGTGTCTCTTCATCCCTGTGAACTCACAGACGTTCCAATGTTAAGGCTTTTCTGTTAAATCTTTCTTTATAATGTGTCTAGATACATGTAGTTGTCATCCAGTATTTGCCTGCTGTTGTTTAGGTACACTTATCTAGTCCCTAATTTTTTTTTTTTTATTAAGTATTACAAAAACCTAAGTTTGGAAGAACTTTGTTTCTCTCTGAATTTCTCTCCCAGCTTGTTTGCAGAGGAGGAGACTAGCAAAGCATTTCTTTCATTCTGTTTGTTTCCCAGGTTTTTATCAGCCCCTTGGCAAGAATACCGGAGTACCTCCAGAGCCTTTATCTCATCCACCTTCTTGGCACCTCCCTGGGATGGGGGAGCGTTAACAGGCCCATCTTGCAATTCCCTGGGAAAATAATTTTAGATCATTTTAGGTAGTGGTAAGCTGGAAGCTGAAATATGGCATCCTAAAGCTCAGGCTGGTATGTAAATCACTGCCTTTTCGCTTACCCGAGACTTCCTCAAACCCTCATTTACTATCTTCACGAAGGATTTTAGCTTTTCTGAGGCTAGGAACTGAATAAAGAAATAAATAGTAGTGAGTCTAATTAGAAACACTGTTTTATTTTTTTTTTTTCTCAGTTCTTGATTTGCAAGTGTAGTAAGGAAATATATCAAATACAGAGCTGAAAAAACTGAACTCATTGTAGTCAGTCAACATGTCCCAGGTCAGTATGCTAAAAGTCCTGCTTAACTGAAGCAAGTGACTAAAGACCTTTTCTTTTTTACCAGTCAATCATTTCTTCCAGAAAGAGAGAATCCCACCTGCCTTGCTGAAGCAAACCTGCTGAAATCGGTGGAATTGGGGCTAGCAGCAGAACAAGGACAGCAAGAGCGAAACAGTAACCCCCAGGACTGTGAAAACCTGTAAAGTAAGGCCCTGGAATCCATATTTACCTTCTCAGTGCAGCCCTGTGTTATATTATATGAAACAGTAAAACTCCTAGGAGATGCGTGGCACCACGAACAGGGGATGTGTTAAGTGAGGGCTTGCAGTTTGAAGTAATCTTGTAGCAAATTCAACTTTTGGCTGCGTTCAGAAAGAATTATTAGACACTCTTGAGGAAAGGTGAGGCTAATATGCTTATTTCTCATCGGTTTATCACTGATACGTGTCAGCATCAGGATTGATCTGTTTCTTTTGCCTAAACCACAGAGAGCTGTCGGTGGGAGTAGAGGTGGCGTTTGGCCTTGGGAATTGATTTGAAACAACTCAGGTTTCGGAAGGAGCTGTGCTTTAGCATGCAGTTCACAGAAAAAGTCCCTGCTTGCTTTCCGTGTGTCTCTGCTCCATCTTGTCTTTTCCGATTCGTTGGGGTAGGGTGCGTGAGAAGTAGCATTATAGGTGACGTAGGTGATGGGCTTATGCGGTGACAGCTCCCAGGAGATGACCCGGAAGCCGGACGGTGCAGGTGCTTACACATGTCGGCTTGGCGTGCTCGGTTTCACATTGGGCTTCCCATTTGCAGGTCTAGAGAGAGAAAAGGGTTTGATTTGCTTTGGTGTGGAAGGAACAAGAAGGCAATTAATGTATGGCTGCTGGTCAGCTCGTTTGGCCTTGGTCTGCAGCCAAGGACCTCCAAGAGCAGGCTGGAAAGTGTTCCTAAATCCTCTTTGTGCTGGCGAAGGACCTGCCAACATTTCAGCTAGTGACAGCCAGTAGAAGGACTTCCTTAAGATACACTGCTAATCAATTGTTGCACAAATTAAAAAAAACAAAAGGGGGGGGGCCCTATTGAGAATTTACCGCTGACTTTTGCACACTCCTGTCCTCTCATCAAGCCTTTCTCCGTGTTCAGAAATGAATGAAGAAAGAAGAGCTGGGGGCTTTTCTGGAGTTGGGGAAGCTGTTATCAATTCATAAGGCCTTGTTCTTGTTGCCAGACAGTTTCCTGCAGAGGAGTTTAAAAGGAAGCTTTCTAGACTACCAGCGTGTTCCCAGAATGATCGAAATTACTGGTCTCCAGCAACTGATAGTTTTACGCTGATTTAATGAGTTGGAGATTTGGCATCCTTTTTCACTGAAGATTAATTTGTGGCAGAAAATGAATCCTTCAGCTGCCAGCAAGAATCCCAGGCCAGATCCCGAGGCACTCTTTAATTGAGTGAATTGCACTATTAACTTCCAAAGAGCTTCATTTCAATAAGCGGGGACTGCTCAGAGCAGCAGGAACTTCCTCTCCAAATAAAAGCTTAAATACGCTACAGTTGCTTAAGCCAGAACTCTGCCATGTTAGTGCCGCGGAAGGAAAGCTGTCCTTGGTGAGGTGATTTCCTGAGGCTTTTGTAACCCAACCACTCCATCGGTGCAAAACTAAAGAGCTCTGCAGCGTGTTTTTCCCCTTAGGGACAGCACATCTTTGCAGGAGGCTGGCGACAGGGGTTGAGATAAGTGAAGAATGCAAGCCTCGTCCTAAACAAGGCTGCAAGAAGCGCTCTTTGTTATCGTTTCGCCCTTGGAAAGCCAGGCGAGGATCAGAAGAGCACTGGGTATAATAAATACGCGTCGTAAAAATGACAGGCTGCTCCCTTTTTCAGACAGGTAAAAGAAATGCAGGTCTGGGGGGGCAGCTGTATGCTGATACGTACTTAGGAAGATTGCACCCACAGGGCAGAAGGCACTGCTGCTCGCTGCCTCTTCCCTGAAATCGTAGAACCATAGAATAGAATCACAGAATGTTGTTACTCTTCAGGCACTGATTTCTGATGTGTTCTGCCTTTAAAAAAACCACAACAGATTGTAGAAATGCCTTTTCTATTAACGTAGGGGGAAAGAGGTTCTTTCTGAGTGATCATACTAATTTGGACAACTAAGAAACTATTAACTTTTTTACTACAAAACCCAAGGATGTGTAACAAGGCATATGACTTCATCTGATCTTGAAGATGCTTGATTTGCAGAGAAGGCGGCTCCAGAGGTATGAACATACTGCTCCAAACTGTCTCACAACCCAGCTTTTCCAGGTTCCGTCCCAGCGCTGGCCTGGCCACAGCAGCAGCTCCAGCACTTGGGTGCTGGAGCGCTCGCGAGCCCTGGGGTGCTCTCTCGGCACAAGGCTTGCAGAACTGCAGAAGCCGTTTTCTGCAGAGCGGGAGGTGAAGAAACCGGCTGCGGGGAGGTCGGTTTGCAGAAGCAAAGCACGTGTTACTTGCGGGCAAAAGGATTTCTTGTTCCAAACTGGCAAATTGCAATTCTTACTCCGATAGTGTTTTCCTGGTGACTCAGGGTGATGGGTGGGTTTGGGGAGGCAGGAGGGAAAGCGTAAAAAAGGATTCCTGTCTGCCCTAGAAAATAGGTTAACTCTAAAGCTATACATATCTGCATTGCTGTTTCCCAGGAAAGCCACCTAGAGCTGCATCAGCCTCTGCTGCTGTTACTTAGTGCCTGTTGGGGCCATGGAGGCATAAAGCCAAAGTGATGCTGGTCCAAAATTGTGCAGTGGGGGATTCGGGGTGCAATAACGTGCATCTAATCCATGGGCACATCCTGAAGGACCGGTGAGGAAATCAAATGAACAGTTTGGGGAGGGATGAAGTTGAAGTAGTGCGTTGGGAGCGCACAAACGTGATGTTCGTTATGCGCATGGGGTGATGCACAACGCTTTTAGGCTGCCGCAAACACCTCCTGTCTTTCTGTTCAGCACCTACTGCAGCGTCAATGCTCAGTGTTTTGAATTACTTAAAAACAACCAACAAACACAGAAGAGAACCTTATTTCTCTTTCTTGCCCTTAATTCATTACACAGCCCCCTCCCATCCACTGTATATCGGATGAAGAATTTTTAGGTCGCTTGTTGGCACCTGCCTGCTTTATCGCTTGAGGGCGAGATGCTGCCAAGTTTAAGAGAGAAATGCCGCCACCGGTCACTTACTAACCTTTTACATCTGCATCTTCGTCTTCTGGTTTCTAAAATAAAAAAGAAAACATTTTAGTTCAGAGATACCGAATCACAACTTGGTAAAGAAACGCTGCAGCAGGGCAGTGCTGGCGTTCCCTAGCAGCTCGCTGTCTGTGAGACTGGCAGCGGATGAGCCAAGCTTATTTTTGAGGAGAGCCGTGCAAGTGAGCGGTGCTGCAGCTCACGGTTCCCCGGCAGTCCACTTCAGTGTTTTCACGTGAGTAACAGTAGCCGGGTCAGCCTGGGAACGCTGACAGTGGATTGGTTTCTTTGCAGTCTCCAGTGACTTCGGCATGTTGCTGAAAATCCATTCGCAGCAATTAATTTCTACAGCAGGCGAGCAGCAACGATGCCACGCAGTGGGCAACCACGTTGAACGATGCCCTTCCCCGTTTCAGTGTCTGTGTTGTTACTTTGGGAGGTATTTGGCAAAATATGGTGTCCAGCCATTAATTTTAACACAAGGTAAAAACCTGTCCTTGAGGGCCCGGGCTGCCGGCTGCAGAAATTAATTGCAGCTGATGGCTTTTCACTGATAACTCCCATCAGCAGCAAAAGGCAGAAATAAATCACCGGAGACTGGCGTTTGTAGGTTAACGATATTGCAGGTAACTGGGGAATCCTGGTGCATGTGGAGGGCTCCTGGTGACTTCAGAGGGAGTTTGGACCAATTCCAGGTGCTCTGCTGCACCATCAGCTATTTCCCTCGAGAAGAATGATTTTTGCCTGTGGCTCGTCAGTGTTTTTTTCATGTGTTCCTTCCTACTGCTGCAGACCATGGTGATCAGTATTTTTCAGGCTGAAGGATGCTGAAAATTGTATTTTTTCTTTTTTTAAACCAGGTCAGCTGGTAAACTCATCTCGCATCAGCTCCAGGCTGTGGGGTCAGTGAGGATTTACTTGGGTTAATTCAGCAGCAAAACACTTTGGTGTTCCGGGCAAACGAGCTGAGCTGGTTTAATGACATTGGTGGAACTTCTGGGGTATCGGGGCACTCCCCGAAGGAAAGTTCAACTGGTTTCAGCGAGTGCTAAATTGATTTAAATACATTCACACTCACTGCTTGCTCAGGGTAACTTAAAGACATTTGAAACGTGAAATTTCACCAAAGGGCTTTTGTCTCCCCAGAGATTTTGCATTCCTGCTTTAACCGTACCAGTCTCAGAACCTGTGTAATTAAGTTGCTCATTTGGTTACAGCTCAGGCTGCTGCTGGGAGTCTCAGCATTTGGATTTGTAAGCCTGGTACTGGAGCAGTTTACCCTATTTTGTTAAAGTATTTCAGGTTCTGGTATTTTACCCTCCGATACAGCTGATGGTGCAGCCAATACAGTTTGATAATTTTGCTCTATTTATAATCTGCTTTTCTTCCTTAAAGGTCTTTTCTAAATAATTCTATGATTCTAATTTGATAGTTATTTTTCAGCCTAAGCCTACTGCTGAGGGAAACACAGACGCTGGTTTTAACAGCGGTCCTTCTCTTGCGTGGAGCGTGTCCTGGGTGCCTGCTGCCTACGTAAAGGGCCAAGCTAGAAGATCCCTGCCCCGAGGGCTGCGCTTTCAGGTTAGAGGGATATCTACGGGGGTTATGGGCGAGTCTTACGTTGGCACAGCACGATGGTCACTGCCAGGCCGATGAGGAGCAGGAGGCAGGCGCCTGACAAAGGAACCCAGATGAAGATGTCGCAGAAGAAATTCAGCTCTTTCTCCTTGCTGGTCTCTGCAGGAGTAAAGAAGAGGAAAGGTCATGGCTGGTGCTACGGCCGGCTCTGGTGGAGCCAGGGGACCTGCCTGCTGTTCAGCGAGGCTGGTGGCGGAGCAGAGGGCTGCCCTGGCCCACCAGCGACGTCCCCAAGCGCGTGCAGCGTGGGCATTTGTTAGTGCTGCTGCTCTCTGCATTTTCCTGGAGGCTTGAGGGGGGACACGTAGCCTAAACCAGGCTAAAACCAGCCCCAGCCCCACAGGTTCTGCCTTCCCTCCACCTCTTCCCCGTATGCCCAGGCGTGAGACATGCTCCTGCTTTTTGCATCATCCTCAGCCTTTCCTACGCGGGTGAAACACTGGAGTTTAGTCCTTCCAGCCGCATGTACCCAGTTACCCAACTCTGATAAAGCTCTAAGGATTTTCAGTCTGCCCCCACCCCAGAACGCCTGCAGGATCCCCCTTGGTGTCAGTGGACCCGAGCCCAGCTCTTCCCCTCTCCCTCCCTGCAGCTGGGCTACCTGGGTCCGGGGTCTTCAGGCAGGGGTCCTTTGTGGTGACGCCATGCTGAGTGGCGGGTGCCGGGGTGGTGGGTGCCGCTGTGGTGGTGACTGTAAGGGAAAATGGATGAATACAGCGTACGGGGAACTATAATAAAAGAGCTCTCTCCCACCGCTGCCGGGGCACGGCTGCTGCTGTAGCTAGCAGAAGGCTCAGCTCCAGAGGAACTTCATAAAGCCCACCTTGGAAGAGACTTCTCCTAAGCAGGGTTTGCCATGACCCAGTAAGCAGCTGCAGGCTCCTTATTTCTTGCTTTCTGCTACCACCCTCAGAAAGCCTGAGGACCCAGAGGTTGGTAGGACTTTTGGGACCTATGTGAGGAAGGAGGGAGTGGTGGTGGACTTTGCTTTAGTCTCATCCCTTTAGAGCCACGAATGGGATGGAGAAGTGGGGATGGGGGGATGCTGGGTCTGCCCGACGGTCATTGCCTTTGGGCAGGAGCTGTACCACGAGAAGAGACAGCAAGCAGGGGGCCTCCGGCGGGAGGACTGATGTGTTGGTCGCGAGATACCTTGGGCAAGCAAGCAGGCAAAATGGGATTGTGGAAGAGGTGACGGATTAAAAAAGGCACGGGCAGGAGGTGCTGGGCGTTTTGGCAGAGCTAAGGGAGGTTGGGCAGAGGTGTTGCTGACCTGGGAGGAAGGCAGGCAGGCCAGGGCTGAAGTACAGCACTTGGTTGCTGTTCATGAGGCAGAAATAGTTCCCATCGTCCCGCGGCTTGAAAGACTTCACTACCAACCGGTAGAACTTGCTGTCTTTCATTGCCTCGAAGCGTGTGGACGTCTTCTGGCTCCACTCGAAGGTGGTCCGGGACAAGGAGGAGATAAAGACGATGAAGTGAAGGGTCCCATCCTTGTCCTGGCGGACCCAGAATGCGCCGCTGTCATCCTTAGTGGTCAGACATTCCAGCTCCAGCCGCTGTCCCACCTGGGGGTGTGTGACGCTGCTGTCACGAAACCTGACCGTCATACTGTAGCTCTGGCCGTGGACCCCAGGACAGCCTGCGGGAGAGAAATCCTCGTGGGAACTACTTGGGAAGAGCCATGTCCCCCTGGGCAAGCCTCGCTCCCTGTCCACGGGGTGCGAGGTCAGATGCAAAGGGAGGGCCAGATGGCTTGAAGGTTTTTATTGGAGTCCTTGCTGGGATCATGCGTGGAGAGTGCTCAGCCACCCGGGCTTTAGAGATGGGTGCTGCCCTTCAGCCGCCCGCTCAGGGATGTTACCCCTTCCCAGCTTATCTGAAGTGACTCCCTAAAAACACTGACTGCTCAACACCCTTTTTCCCCCTTCCCTCTCCCCTGCAGAACCATTTCTCCGGCCGGGCTCCCTTCCCGGTGCGCGTGATGCTGCAGCCACCCCTCGGCTGCCCTACGCCGGCCGAGGCAGTGCCGCCTTCACCTCCGCAGCTACTGAGCAAACCTCAAAGTCAGCCTTTTTGGTTTGCTCTTTATTTCCCTTTATCTATTTAGCCTGATTTCTCGGATTCAGCAGAAGGGGTTTGCTCACCCCTCGCGGTGAAGGTGCCGCGCAGCCCTGTGTCCGTACTCACAGAGCCCCAGAGCGAGCAGGAGGAGCAGTGCAGGAGACCCGGCCATCTTCTGCTAGGGGTGGCCGACCTCGGGGACGGCGCGGCGGAGCGGAGGTGATCTTTCTCGCTTGACTTGGGAGGCTGCGTCGCTCTTCGGAGAGGATGTGATGTCATCAGGACCCTCTTGGGTAAAGATGCGGTGTTCGGCATCTGCGGCAAAATGAAGGGGGGGCAAAAAATTCTGAAGAAATTCAGTTCTAATCCAGAATTTGGGTTCATCTATCGTTATTTGTTCTTAATGGTGCCTCAAGGATTTTGCCTCGATGGCTTCCCGAGAGGTTCAGACTGACGATGCTCGTGCCCGAGGTGGGGTCAGCCACCGCAGCCTGCTGTCTCCTGCCCGGCCAGGAGCCCACAGCAGCTCCAGCTCCGCAGACATCACGGTCAAGCCCCGTGCTTTGGCCACAGGCCCCAGGTCGCGTTTCTTGGTGGGGGTTCTGCCGCCTTCGCTCGTGCGCACTCAAGGGGTCTCGTGCGGATGGCAGAACACCCCGTGTTTTGTTACCCAGCACGCAAGGCAGGGGTGTTTCACGGCATGGATCCACGCGTATTTCTGATCTCCGAGCACATGCATGGCTGACAGACAGCTGAGCTCTTCAGGTGTTCGTTCCTTCTCCTTGCAATTGCTCTGCAAAAGCAGCTTTGTGCAAGGCAGGTGGTCTGTGATCTGAAACTCGCCGAGAGAGCCCCATGCTTGTGGTTTTCTTCTCTAACCGCAGCGGCTGCTGCCCTGACGAAAAAACCCTTGCAAGCTTCAACGGAGAGGGCCCTTGCTGCTGCCTCCAGGTGACCGCTTGCACATGGGTATGGGTGATGCTTCCTGGAGCTTTGCACATGCCATAGCAACAGTTTCACCAGACTGCTATTTATTTCTTTGGTTGGCCCTTCCTGGCTTTCCTGTTCATTGTTTTTCTACTTCTCCTTTGCAAAGAAAGCCCCCTTTTCCTGGGCATGTCAGAAACCAGGTGCTGCTGGCTTTGATGCCATTGCTATTGTCGCTGCTGCTTAGAGATGAGTTACGGAAACTGGTTTAGGAGCTGGGTTTATTTCACTGGGCATCAAAGCATGTTGGTGAGTGAGTAAAGCTGCTGTGAGGCCTGCTGAGATGTGTGAAATTCACACCTTCAGGAGGCTGTGATACTTGTCATGTCTACCTGAAATAGAGCAGATTTTGGCAAAATAAAGAGAAAATAGGTTTTGTCAATTAAACAATGTTACAAGAATCTGGATCTCAAAACGCCATCAAGCAGATGTGAACATCAGGCTTGATGTTCTTGCAGGGCTCTCCAGTTGTCTCCAGATGAAACATTGAAGTGATGCTACCTGTGTGGGCTCCCGCTGGTTTCAGTGGGCAGTTTATTCTCCTGATCCTAAGTAGAGTTCATCCTCCCTTTATGACGGGATAAGCTGCTCTTTGGAAGCGCCTGTCTTCATGGGCGGAGGGAGGAACATAGGCAAGGAATTGAAACTGTGGGCCTGCCTTGTAGATGACTGGAACCGAGTCTCATGTTTTCTGAGATGCTGAAGGAGTTGGTTCCTGCCATCCACTGGAATTGCTGTGTGAGTGGCCCCCACTTCCATCACTGTCACAGCTCGGCATCAGAAAATGAAATTTCAAAGGCATTTTAACAAGCACAACCCCCTCGAGGCCGAAGTAGGAAAATGTCTGATTCCCATTTTTCGGTATGGTTTGAACAGAAGTGGCCATGCTGGTCACAGGTCACAGGTTTGTCAGGACTAGCTTCTCACTCTGTCGCAGGGTGTGGATGCTTAACTATAGCACATAGTGCGTGTCCTCAGGGATGTGGTGATGGACGTGCTGGGAGAACCTGCACGATTAAAGGGTCATTCCAGAAGGGCTACTGGGACATCTGACTTCTCTCTTATCTCTGATTAACGGTAAATTTTATTATGAATCAGTCCCGGGTGCCAGACTGGAGCCCATAAGTTCCTCTCCTGGATGTAGAGGTGTCCTTAATTTTGGTCCTCATAGCTCACAGCTTGAGCTGGTTTCTACGTGAGCCCACTATTTCCTGTGTCATTTTCAGACCCTGCAACACCCTTCAGAGGGCTCCTTTTCCTCTCCAGACTCTTTATTTGCTGAAGCGCTTTCTGACTCACCACTGCACCAAAGACACCACCAGCCCTTGCCTCTTCTGACGCCTGCCCATCGCGCTGGGCCAGGGCGATGTCGGGGAGTCACCGGAGATGGCTTCAGGGGGAGCAGCTCCTTTCTGCTGCCTGCAACAAACCGCTAATGAAGATCTTTTAGGGCAAGGCAAAAGCTTACCGTCAGCAGAGAGGTATAGCTGCAAGCGGGCTGTCACGCATCTCTTTTCAGCATGGCCACCCTTCGTTGGCCAGAGAGGGCACCAGGGAAGCGTAGCTCCGGTGGAGATGTCTGTGTGCAATCAGATGAAACCACCCCTTTCCTGTCCCCCCATCTCGTGTCTCCTAGGAAATAAATTCGCTGCGGCGGGGATCACCTGCTTCTGGGTTCGGTGTTTAGGAATTGCTTAGCACGAGGCAGTTTCTATTTTGCACAGTTACAAGTAAGAACAAGTAAAACAGTTGCAATGTCAGTTATTTGATTATGAAAAGTTCCAGGCATAAGCAGGACCTCCAAGAAAAGCTCTAATTTAAAATCAACACTGGTATAAATAATGGAGATATGTATATTTTACACTGGTGTCCTATTTCAAAATGGGGGGGTAAGGTGGTTAATGAGATTGATTAAGAAATCCTTTTGACTTTAGCATGCTGTAGTTTGCCAGTTTGTCCTCTGGATGATACTTTGCAGTAGACTTGTCATAGACTGAGGACATAAGTCAAATCAGTGAAACGCTAGCATTAGTAACATATTTTATTATTAATTTCTGTTGTAGTGCCACAGTTACGATATGACTGAGGAAGAAGAAAAAATTCAGACAACCAGTTACTTCTGCAGACCATCGTATAAGAGATGTCAGGAGACCAGACAGGCTGGTTAGACAGTAGAAGGTAATATCTTTTTTCTCCCAAACCTACCAGGAAGTTTCATTTTATTTGTTGCTAAGGTTGCAGGGCTCTGATTGCTGGTGAACTCCACCCTAAGTTGCTAATGACTGAGGTTTATCTTTATGTACTAAGACAAGCCTAGGTCTGTATTTAATTAATGTCAAACAATTAAATAGCGGGAGAGAGGAGCACAGAAAGAAGAGATAAAACCATGCAGGGAAGAGACAGACTGACAAGGATCCGTATTTTTGGTGTGGGGCTCGGCAGGAGGTGAGTCTGGGGTTAATTTTCTCTGTGCTTGCTTACATCCACTTAACAGAGAAGACATGGGAAACGAGAGGGAGCCTGGGGCATCAGAGCTGGAGGAGGTGCTGAGTTTCAGATATGATTGATTTCTTAGTCATTTTCTGGAAGGATCAGTGACTTTTTCATAGTGGTAGGAAACTTTAGCTTCTTAATATCAGTAATATCAGCCATCGCATGGATGCCTCTCGGTATTGTGTGACCAGGAGCAGGACCATGTCTCAGGACATGGGAGTTATGCTGGTACAAAAGGAGCACCAAAATGACCGTGCTCTGCCGGGTCGGTTGTTCCTGTTGCCCACGATGTCTCCTCGTAGTGCTCCAGAAGGACTTCCCATTGCTAAGCAATGACGCAGCGTTGCTGATGATGAGCAGATGCTGCTTGATACCCGCAAGTGATTGGTGATGGCAACTCGGGGTGGAACACCGGACGGTGTTCGCTTCAGCATCGGCGATTCTTCCTGTTGTTAACCTTTGATGGATCTTTTTTTGTAAGGAGGAATGGAAAGTTGTAATGAAGATTTAAAAAAAACTAGTCACAAATCACAAACTTTTGTTTCAAATGGAGGAAAAAAAATGTTGAGACTGTAGCACACAACTTTTCCGGTGTGAACCGAAGCTGTGGTTTATGAGCAAATTGCTGCCCCTCATTTCTTGGCAAAGCTGCAGCAATGAAGGGGTTTGTAGAATGTCAAGCGCAACTGTCACGCACCAGCTGCTCGCACACTAACTTTCCACTGTAGCTGCATGTTTCCAGTTCAGTGGCCAAGGCTGCCCTCCCTTCTGAGCACTCTCAGTGTAAGCATCACGTACCCTAAAATACAATATGCCAACCACAAACACTCCTGCGCTCTCATCTCTCCCTGGTGTAGCCCTTTAACCTGATCGCTGGGTTGAACATCTCCGTCATCTCCGTGCTTGTTGGTACCTCAGCTGAGAGCTTGAGAAAAGAAAACCTGAGTGTGTTATGAGTTTTCCTTGTACAGGGTTCCCGCGCCTTCTGTCTTGGTGTCGCAGATATCTGGGAAATCAACAATCCATGACGGCATCCTTTGGGCACTGGTGACAATTTACTCCACCAGTGCCGCAGCTGGAGTGAACAGTGGGACCTAATAAATGCTTATAAATATCTGCAGGGTGGGTGTCAGGAGGATGGGGCCAGACTCAGTGGTGCCCAGCGACAGGACAAGGGGCAACGGGCACAAACTGGAGCAGAGGAAGTTCCAGCTGGACATGAGGAAGAACTTCCCTCTGAGGGTGACGGAGCACTGGAACAGGCTGCCCAGGGAGGTTGTGGAGTCTCCTTTTCTGGAGATATTCAAGACCCACCTGGACAAGGTCCTGTGCAGCCTGCTGTAGGTGACCCTGCTTTGGCAGGAGGGTTGGACTGGGTGACCCACAGAGGTCCCTTCCAACCCCGGACATTCTGTGATTCTGTGATTCAGTGGGCAGGTTGGTTCTTTGCAGCTCCAGACTCCGAAATACCACAGAGATTCAGTCCAGAACTATAGAAAGACTTCCTGTTTTCTAACACTGAATATAAAATTTCTTTAAGAGAAGGAAAATTATCTGTATAGCTCCCATGTGTCATTTTTTGTCTGAACAGCAGTTCCAGGAGTCTTTAATTGGTGAACTGGGCTCATTATCTCACTTCCAGTTCCCACAATCATATTTCTGTTGGGTTTGAAGCTCTGTTTGGTAGTTTTCCTCCTGGTTTAGCCCGCTTCCAGGGTCTCATAGCCTTGATGTTATCCCCACAGCCCTGGGAGCTGACTTCTGTCTCCATCAGTCCAGAGTTTTGTCATGGCTGCTCTCCTCCCTTGCTGCACAGTGACCTTCACAGAATCACAGAATGGTAGGGGTTGGAAGGGACCTCTGTGGGTCACCCAGTCCAACCCCCCTGCTGAAGCAGGGTCACCTACAGCAGGCTGCACAGGACCGCGTCCAGGCGGGTCTTGAATATCTCCAGAGAAGGAGACTCCACAACCTCCCTGGGCAGCCTGTTCCAGTGCTCCGTCACCCTCAGAGGGAAGAAGTTCTTCCTCATGTTCAGCTGGAACTTCCTGTGCTTCAGTTTGTGCCCGTTGCCCCTTGTCCTGTCACTGGGCACCACTGAAAAGAGTCTGGCCCCGTCCTCCTGATACCCACCCTTGAGATATTAAGCATTTCTAAGGTCCCCTCGCAGCCTTCTCTTCTCCAGGCTGAACAAGCCCAGCTCCCTCAGCCTCTCCTCACAGGAGAGATGCTCCAGTCCTCTCACCATCCTCGTAGCCCTCCGCTGGACACTCTCCAGCAGCGCCAGCTTCAGGGTCTTCTTCTCTGAAGACCTTGGGCAGGAAAGCCTGGTGGAGATACCAGGAGTTTCTGGACCCATCTGTGTGGTGCAGGAGGACTTTCCCAGAGCAGGGTATTGCTGTGCATCTTCACTGTTAGCACCTTTGAGAGGGAACTTTAATCTCCGCAGCTGGTTACGCTAGTGGAGTGGAGGAAGTGTTCCCATTTCTAATGGTCTGCTGACAGCGCTGGTGGTATGGAAACCCGCCCGTGGCTTGCTTGAGATTACTCGTTTCATCCATTTTTTGGTCCTATTGATAGCGTTGGCTGGCTTGTACAACTTGTTATTTCTTCCCTTGCACTTTCTTGAAAAAAAAAACAACCCAACCCTTGCTGTAGAATTAGACCCATCAGACACAACCCTAAGCCACGACACCTCGTTCAAGTGAGGCAGGGGGGAGGAGAGGTGGCTGCATCAGAATCACAGAATCACAGAATGGTGGGGGTTGGAAGGGACCTCTGTGGGTCATCTAGTCCAACCCCCCTGCCGAAGCAGGGTCACTTACAGCAGGCTGCACAGGACCTTGTCCAGGCGGGTCTTGAATATCTCCAGAGAAGGAGAATCCACAGCCTCCCTGGGCAACTTGTCGGAGTTCAGCCCTTGTCTTTAGACACAAGCTGTGAAAGATGTCTGTTCCCTTGCTTTACTGGGATGATGTGCAGCTTTAGGGCTCCTACAGCAAGGCAGAACACCACAAGTCCCATGGAGGTGCTCATGTATGTATTGCTAAATATTTACAAAGGTTTTATTCTGGTGAATATTATCACAGAATCACAGAATGTCAGGGGTTGGAAGCAGCAGCTTGTTCAATGCTCTCCCGTCATCAACAAAGCAAACTGAATTCCGTGTTGAGGGTTTCACTTTTAACAGCCTGATCCCCACTGTCGCTGTGAAGAGACGTGTTCCATCGCTCTTTCCATACCTGTTCTCCTCGACGTACCACTCTCACCCTGGCTGCAAGTGTTGGGCTCCGTAACCATACCACAAGTCATGTTGAAAACATAGCCTGCAAACTTTATTTTTATGCACATCAATTAATTGCATTTGTGCATTGTAAATACAGAACTGCAGACAGAGACTGGGCAACACAGGGGCAGGTGAAATCTGAGGTAGGTGAATGTGAAGTGATGCGTGCAAGGAAGACCAGTCCTGGCTTTGCTATAAAATAAGGAGCCAAATATTGCCATTCAGGGGTGAAAATTTGGGTTAGAAGACAGGTACTATCAGCTCAGTGCCCAGCAGGAAAAGCAAATCAGATGTTGGCAGGTAGGAAAGAAGCTGGGTATGAAGCAGAGAACGCGGCGATGTCATCGTATGGTCCGGTGGTCCAATCCATGGTCAGCGCGTGGCCCAATGCATTGTGTAAATCCTCGAATGCGGTGTGTCGGTCTCAACACCTCAGCTCAAAGAGGGGACTGAAACACGAAGTAGTAGGACGAGAAAAGGTTCAGTGAAGGGAAAAATGGGGGATCAGAGGTCTGAGATGGGTTTTGAGCAGGCAGACTAGGATTCCTTAGGCTGAAAACGTGATTTAAGTGGATACACACTAAAGGTCTCCAAAATCATGGGCGGCTGGGAGGGAGTGGAGTTGATTATTCACTGCCTTTTCCAATACTGAAAGTAAGGAGCAGCGGATGAAGCTGAAGTTGGTGAGGCTGAAAGCAGCTGAAGTCGTCTCGTCCTTCACCCATGGATGTCCCTGCCAAGGGACAGTGTCATATATGATTGTCTTTTCCTTATTGTTCCTCAGCCATCTGCTTGCAGCCAGTGTTGGAGGCAGAACAGTCGTCTGGAGGGACCTTTGCTCTGAACCAAACCAGTCATTTTTATATTCTTGACTATGAGATCTTATTACAATGTGTCATTTTAAGGAAGCCATTTGCTACAAAACTCCACATCCATTTCCTCCGAAACACTATTAATTTTCCAATTATCTCATTCTTTGATGCAGAACACTAAATCTTACTTAGCTGTTGGCCTTGCACAAGGACATTTATCCCCAGGAATGAATCCTGCAGTTCTCCATAGCTCTGCCAACATCTCTGTCCTCTGGACCGCAGACAGCAAGAGAAAAGGGCAGGGTCCAGCTCTTCCACGTTGTTACCATCATGCAGGGCAAGAAACTGTTTCCTGGGTGTGTACACTCAGGATGTAGGAGGTGGATACACGCGAACTGCCTATGGCTTTCTGACCTGTGTCACCAGTTGTGTGAGCTGGAAGATGATGGGTTGGAGACGGTTTGAGCTTTGTGTGGCTCCAGCCCTTCAGGGCAGCAGCATCCAGCCCTGTAGGCCCTGTGTCTGTGTCCCTGTCTGCTCGTGGTGGGACAGGACTCTCTCCACAGCCCTTTGGGACTCTGCCTCGCTCGCTTCGCAGCCGTGAGCGGCACAGGGAAGGGAGAAGGGGCTCTATCACCAGCTCCTCCGCGGCGTGCCCACCCATCAGTGACACCACTCAGGACGCTATGGCCATCTTTGGTGCATCTCACCCCTCCATCCCTCTGGCAGGCAGCATTGGAGCAATGCTGTGGTTACCTGGGACCTCAAGAAAGACACCTTTGGTGCTGGGAGAGGGCAGAGAAGGCAGGTGAGTTTTTCCTTTCTCTATTTTCCAGGGCACCCCAGTTGCCTCTTGGAAGATGGATAATGGTCAGGAGAGATGTTTGACCCTGGCCAACTAGCTCAGTTTGTGTCCCAGTTCTGGGGAGGCGAGAAGAGACCCAGGTTTGGGGACCAGTGGAATTTGCAGGGTGGCAGCTGCCTTGCTCCAGCATCTCCTTGGGGTTCTGCAAAGTGGGATATGACCCACGTTTCCAAATTATCTCGAAATTATCCTGGCTACGGTAGCGATGGGCGAGTCAGATTAAAATGAAACGACCTGAGGAAAGGCGTGTATCTCAGCAATGGCTGCTCCACTGCTGCTCCGTCTCGTTCCCTCCTGCATCAAGATGACTCGAGATGAATATTTTAGTAACATCGCTGCCATTTGCAGCTTGCTGCTCGGGGCAGGAACGTACAATCCCAGCCCCTGGGAATACTTTGTCTCAATTTTTCTTTTAAGAGACTGATAGGAGGTGTCACAACTTGAATTTTGCTCTGGGTGCTGCCGTGAAGGGACGATGTTTTGAAGCCCTGGAGCTGGGTGTCAGCACAGCCCAGCACCTCTCCCTGGGACACCAGCCAGCGAGTTTACCTCGTGCTTACGCCGGACAATGATTGCACCTTCAGCTTTGCTGAGGAACGGCAGCCATTGTGCCTGCGAGCCTCTGCGGGGACCTCAGCGTGCCAGCATCTCCTCCCGTGGTGGTACCCGGAGAGACGTCAGATATGGTGGGACTCAGCTGTGGTTTCTACCATGGGCCGTGCTGCAACGTGGAGGAGCAGCACGCACCGAGCTCCTCCGAGGATGCCCTGTCTGTCCCCGGAGGCAGGTGCCCAGCACCGAGGTTTTGTACTGCCTTTCACGCTGCCAGCACGGCTGGCAGCCCCGGCAGGGAGCCACAGGAAATGCAGTGGGCGAGGTCACACATGTAGCTCTGGGGACAGAGAGGTCTCCTAAGCCACAGCCCTCCTCCCTGCCCAGCCTCACGGTGAGGGGGGGTTGGTCACACCCCGTATTTTGGTGCCCAGCCTCCCGTCTGCATGTTTCAACCATGAGCAGAGGAGAAGACTTGCACCTTGGGCAGGGTAAGTCTTGCTCCATCGTGCTTGCAGGGTGGAGGAAGGGGTGGGGTGGGACATGGACCACGGCAGGCAGGGTGCCAGTGGTTGGCACCAGCTTGTGGGCTCATCGCTTCGCTTTGGAGGCATCCGTCGCTCCCCACACGGGGACATCAGGCATTTTTTTGTTGTTCTCTGGAAAAGGTCAAGCCCTTCAAAATCTCAACGTGGCAAAGCGTTGCCTGCAGACGCCCACGGTTTCTGCAGGAACGGGTTTTCTGCCGCATGACACAGAGGCTCGGTCCAGTCTGGGCAAGATGAAATATAGCTCTTACTCATTGCCTGACCCAAAACAAAGCCAAGGAGACACGATGATGGGCACCTGCACCAGCCCAGCTCCTGGAGGGCTCCTGACTCCTCCAAGGAGCTTTCTGGAGAGGATGGAGAGGGCTTTGCCATTTGAGCAGGTTTCCGTCTCATCCTGACTGCCAGCTGCGTTCCGTGAGTGACTCGTCTTAGGATTTTGGGGGCTTTTATGTTAAATGAACTAAAGAAGTTGGTTGTGTGAGATCCCTGTTGCAACAGCACATAGATGAGTTGTACCTGGCTGAGAAAAAATCCTGCGCTGATGCCGTCACTGGGATTTTTTGGAGTGTTTCCCATCTGATTTTAATTTATTAACTAGATCAGGCAGTGCAAATAGTGATAATGATATTCCCCTAATTAAAAGAGCGATGCAGTCCCCCTTCATACACTTGGATACCTTAAGGGCTAACTGAGAAATCTGGCCTCAGCAGGTAAAACAAATGGCTACAGGAGGAATCTGAAACCAGAAAGCCCGGGAAGAGTTTTAGTTCATGTGAAAGAACCACAGATGTATTAACTCGAAGTGATCTTTCCCATCACAAGGTGGTAGAGAAGCAAAATACATACCTTATACAGATTTATTTTTAACTCCGTCTGATATGTGTTCCGGTTAACTGAATGGTAAAATAACGAATATTTGTACGTAATTCCACAGAAGCTGCAGATGTCTCCCTGAGTGCACACAATATAGATATATCGATGCACACAAGCATTTGTTGTTTAAGCAAATGATATTTAATAACCAGAAATAATATTAAATAGAAATTTAAATAATATTAAAGAAACCATTTCTGGTTTATATAAACCAGAAATTTAGTATGTTACTATTTCTGGTTTGAATCAATCTCAATCAATTCATTGAATGAAATGAGATTAAGTCCAGGGAAATACAGGCAAGAAGTACTTACGCTGCCTGAATGGAGTTTTTGGTTCCCCAGCGGTTTTTTTCTATTGGTATCTGTCAATCTATGTAACTGTCAACTTATATATAATAACACATATATAGCTAGATATATATAACATATAACACATAATATATAAAAATGCTATCTAGAATATATTTAGATAATATACTTAAATGTAATATATAATAGGTAAGTTATAACTATATTGAATATATTTTATATGATATATTTAACTGTAATGTAAAACACATAAGTTATAACTATATAGAATAATATATAGTTATAAAATTGTTGATGTAAATAACACTCAATAAATATGATACAGTATTTCTGTGTTTAATGTTTCTGTAAATCGTGTGCTCCATGAAGCTGTGGAGCAGCCGGGAGAGCGGAGGCCGGCGGGTGTGTGTCGGATGCTGCCGACGGACGGGGAAGGGTCTCCCCACGCCCCTGCCCGGGCAGGTGAGCGGGGGGCTGTGTCCATGCACTAATGGGCTTCAGGAGCAGTGAGTAAAAACTAGGATTTTTTTTTTTTTTATTTGCAGCTTCTGGGATGTATCTGGTTTCATTTAGAAATTCCCATTTAAGAGGAATCGCCTGGACGTCTGGAAGTCCTGCTGTGAATCCGTGTTTCCTGCCAGAAGGAGATATTTAATGAGCAGCTACTGTGCACAGAGCCGCTCTGGCCAAGGAGAAATCGGAAGGAATTTAAGCAGCACCCATGGATATATTTATCTCTTTTCCCTTGGCATGGATTTCAAGTTTAATCATTTAATAGAGATATTACTCATCCTTTCCCCATCAGCATGCCCAGCTCGGCTGTGTTTACGATTCTGCAAAATTAATTTTTATATATTTAGGAGCTTTAAAATCAGATATAACTTCTGATCTCATGTCACAGGCTTGTTTTCAGCTGAATGTTATCAGCTGCACATGATTTATATTCACTTGTTTGTATTATAAAAACACAGGCCCTCTACATAAAAGAATGAAGAAAAATTGGGCACTGACAATATTAGATCAGCAACGGAGAAATTCTGACAATTATTTTTTAATCCATTTACAGAAGTTTTACAAAACCATGAAGACTATTTACAGCAATGCCTAAAATACCTGTATTTCTGCTCTGCTCTCTCTCCCTTGAATATAGTAATGCTTTGAAGATACGCATGCACTGTTTATTGAAAGAATAACTGTAGCATTTTTATATAATATAGAATCTCTATTCTATAGATCTCTATTCTATAGATCTATATATACTATAGATATATAGACCTGTATCTATTCTATAGATAGATTCTATACAGAATCTACAGCATATATAGACTCTATAATATATATAGCATTTAAATATAGAATATGAAAGAATATGAAATAGTAGAAATAAAGGATTATTGCCACATGTGATTTGGGACCTCTTTTACAGTTCCTCGCCTGGTGATTAGCGAGCGGGGGCACAACACAGGTAACGCTTTGTACTTAAACCCACAGATGTGCAAAAACCTCCTTGTCCTATTCAGAAGCCTTTTGTCATTGTCCAATTTTTTGCGGCGTCTCCTTTTGTCATTTAAGACGATAACATTTATAAATGGTGACCTGAGGGTTTGGGGTTATATATAAAATCCCTTTTTTTTCCCCTGCTAGGTATGGATGCTCCTTGCTGCGGGGGGGAGGGTGCCAGCGCGAGATGGGAGAAGGCTGGGCCATCCTCGGAAGGGAATGAGGAATAAACTGGGCGCTCTCACTTGCTGGGACTTCGCGGCAGGGGGGACACTGGGGTGGGTGATGCCGCTTCCCGTATTTCTCCCTCCGTGGATCCGGGCACTGTGCCATTAGCAGAGATGCACAGGAATATTTTCCCATTAGTTTCTGTGCCAGAAGCATCTCTTTTTCCCTCACGTGCTGCAACACGGCACCCCTGGCCCCTGGCTGGTATCGTCACCGTGCTTTCAGCACAGTGATGAGATTGGAAAGAAAATCAAAGAAGCTGCAGATATCAGGGCACTGGGCTCATTTTCTCAGACATAAAAACATCCTTTTTATTTGTGCTTCAATTTTTTTTCTTAGATACACTTTGGGAAAAAAGTCTACAAAACGGGAGGTGATTTTTTTTTCCACTGGATCTTGCGTTTGTGAAACTGCCACTAAAATCTCTCTGAGGTTGTCTTAAAAAACCCCACTGATGACGACAGGAATTACTACATTTTTTTCATTTTTTCCATTGCTAAACTGCCCAAACCTCTGTTTCAACAGGACACGTGGCATCCTCGGCTGCTGCTGTCCTCTCCTGTTTCCACTTTATGCAGCTGATTGGGTTGGGGTTTGTGGTGGGGTTTTTTGTTTTTTTTTTTTGTTGTTGTTGTTGATTTATTTCAATTTACAAAGGAACAACAAAGCCAGATTGGGGAAGTCAGGAGCTGAGCAAATCCTTTGCTGCCTGTTACAGTTGTGGGTAAATCCCCATCCTTCGAAGGGGTATTATTAGAGGAGGGATAATACGGCCGCTGAAGTCTTATCAAGGCAAGATGGTGCCGTTCCAGGGGGGTTTCAGTGAGGGTCAGACGCTGCCAGGACGCGATGAGCGTGGAACAGGGGGAGGAGGAGCGGACTGGGCAGGGTTATCCCTGAGGCTGCTCACCCTCCCGTGGGAGAGGATTGGGCTGTCGCTGCCTGGTTTTCGCTGCCCAGAGCCAGCCCTGGCTGCGTGGCCGTGGGAAGCCATCTCCTGTGCTGGGCGAGAGGTGGGAGAGGTGAAGCAGGGATGGACGGTGAGGTCAGGATGCCTCAGGCATGGGAAATGGAGCTGGGATTTCAAAAGCAGCTGCAGGCAGAGGGAAAACCCCTGTTTTTGAAAGAATAAACCTTTGGGAAGTTTCAGAGGGGTTTCCTTATAACTGTCCTGTAAAACATACATACCATAAAAATCCTCTGCTCCTGGGGTGAAGCTCTGCACACTGAATGCTTGCAGGGCAGAAAAACGATGGGTTTAGTTCATCTGAGCTTTCACAGAAGCTGAAATGTGCTTGTGTATGATGCGCCGGAGGCAGCGATGCTCGGGGAGCCCTCCCTGCAGCATCCCTGCTGGGACGGGGTGTGGGGTCGGTGTCCCTTGCGGCCATCAGCTGGGTGGCCTGAGACCCTGGGTGACCACGGCAGCCTGGGAAAGCCGGCTCGGCGTGGTCTGCTGCCAGCCTTATTACTGCATCGTTTAGGGGAAATCTCCATTGCAAGGAGCACCCAATGGCCAGGTTTGAGACCAAGCCCTCCGGAAAAATCTATATTAAAGTGGAGAGTGGCAGCTCCCTGTGGCTGGGAGGGGAGGGAGGGTGAAGCCAGAGGGATGCTGCGATGCTTTACAGCCACACAAGCTCTTCCCATGCCTGCGTTTCCCCCGGCCCTGGGGACTCTGGAGCCACATCAGCTTGGGGCAGCTCTAAGGACACACTCAATGTGCGGGACAGGAGATCCCTGCAGTAAAAATAGCTGCTGGCCTTCCCACCCACGCTGGGGACCGGAGGTGTCTGGGCCACCTTCCTCTTGCACTCACTGCAGCTGATACAGCCTTGCGTGTCTGCCTGCCCTTCAGCAGAGACGCAGGGCTGGAGATGCGCCCGAGAGCGAGCACCCGCTGCCTGCGCTCCGCAAGACGCCGAGTTTCCATCCCCACGTTGGCCTTGCAGCTCCGGGCAGCGGCTGAGCCGGGTTAACATCCCTGGGGAGACCTACCCTGCTTCTGGCATGGCCCAGGGCTCGGCACACGTGGGCATCGCCTGGTGCTCAGCACACACCCGCATCCCTCGGGGCTCAGCATGCTCTGGGCTCAGCACGCACCGGCATCGCTTGGGGCTCAGCACATGTGGGTGTTTCTTGGGGCTCAGCACACACCGGCATGGCTCAGGTCTCGGCACGTACGGGCGATGCTCGGGGCAATTCTCACTTGGGCTGTGCTGCTGGGCTCAGGACCAGCCCTCGGCCGCCGCTGTTTGCTCGCAGAGGCGGTGTCGGCATTCGGGCTGCGGCAAGTGTTTGGCCTTGGGTACCTTGCTTTGTCTGGCTTCCCTCTCCTGCTCCTGGCTGTTTTCAGTCTCCCGTGGGCGAAGCCGCCCTCCCAGACCTGCTCCCCCCTCAGCTGTTCTTCTGCTTTACCTCTTGCTCGGCAGAGGCCGTAGCTCCCCGCTCGCTGGGCAGCCACGTCCCGCACCGAAGCGCAGCCATGAGACGCCAGCCTGCAGACCGACACAGCTGAGCGATGGATTCACTGTTTCTAACGAACGTGCCTGTACAGGGGCTTTTACAAGCTGTGCAGGGACCTGCTCCTGCTGCCTGCTGGTTGCTCTCGGAGTGTTCGTTAGCAAAGTCTCACCAACCAGCGTCAGCAGGAGCGAACCAAAAGCACCCGCGTGCTGTCCCGTGGGGGAGCAGAGGAGAGCCAAGCAGCTCTCAGAGCATCTTCCCAGCCCACCCGAATCCCCGCGGTTCACCAGCCCCGCTGCCCCCGGTGCAGAGCCAGCTGCGGTGATTGCCCTGCTCAGCACCCTTTCAGAAGTGCTCAGCACGCTGCAGGATTTGACCCGGTCCTTTCGCCAGCCGTTGTGTCCAGGACAAATATTCAAGTCACGGGCTGTCGCAGGATGGAGGCGTCTGTCTTGCAGCGCGAGCCCGCATTTGCCCTCTGCAATGTCCTTCCTGGGTCACGTCAGACAGGGCTCAGCACCCTGCAGGGGAGGGTCCATGGCTTCTCCCCACTGGCTCGAGGTGGGGGAGCCGGTGGGATTTACTGCCTGTGGACACGAAGCCACAGCCTCCGCCGCAGACCTGGGGAGAGACGGTGTCTGTCAGCCCGGGGACCCCCTCCCAGCTCCCCGTCCCGCTGCCAGGCTGTCCCGGGACTGACCCCCCTCGCCGTCCCCGTGGCCGGCAGGATGCTTACGGTGGAGGCGGTGGGCGGTGGGGACCAGGCTCAGCAGGAGGAGCAGGACACCAGCGGCCAGCGGGACCCAGACCAGGGGGCTGCAGGCACCTGGGAAGCAAGAGGGGACGTGGCGTGGAGCTGCGCCCTCAGCTCAGCACCCGGCATCATCCTCCCCCATCAGCTCTCCAGGATGAAGGATGGGGTGGGGAGGGGAGAAAAGCAAGGCAGGCCCTCAGGAGGGGTGGAGGACATGGCCATCACCCTGGCGTATCCCTTGGGGGATGCATTACACCCAGAAGGCTTTGCAGGGAACTTAGCTATGAGTCACGATGACCTTGTTCGTGGTGTCCTCTCTGGCAGGGGAATGCAGCATGGCTGCAGGACTGACGCTGCGCCCACAGGGGCTGCGCACCCCAGGGACACCAAAGCTTAGGCAGAGATAAATGGAGATGCATCCTGGCCCCCAAATCCTCCTATATCGCAGGGGACCGCTCCTGAAGGCAGAGCTCAGCTCCATCCAGAGCGGTGGTGCCCACCCCTGCAGAGTCACGTTGTGGTTGCCCCCCCTCCCCGAAAAAACTCCAGCTGAACCTTGGAGACCCCCAGGAGCTCAATGTTCAATGCAAGCCAGCCCAGAGCCGTACCTTTCTTGCTGATAGCTTTGCCTTTGGTTACGCACCGCGCAGGCTTTTTAGGGGGCGGTGACTGCGTGGTCTTCGGAGGCAGAGGCAAAACATCAACTGGTGGGTAAGGAGGAGAAGAGGGTGGTCAATACGGCACCGAGTGCAGCAGAGGTCTCAAACAGCAGGCAGGAAGGGCTGGAAATTCTGGCTTTTAAAGCTAGCCTCATCCAGGGACCCCCACAAAGGGCTGGGTCACCTGGAGGGGCCGGGAGCTTGGCCTGAACCTCTCGGTGGCCACAGAAGTTACCAAGAGCTTGCAAAAGTGTTAATAAAACAGCGTACCAGGCAAACAAGGGCAGAAGGCTAACGAAAGGGAAGAGGAAACTTCCTCGAGCTACATTTACTGCCAGGAACCACCTCATCAGTGCTGTGTGAAATCGCAGGTAGCAGGAGATGTCAGGAGCACGGGGAGGTTTGAAGGGATCCCTGGATCTTTGCTGTATTCAGATTGCTCTGAGCTTTGCTCAGAATTGGGTACTTTTTTTTTCTTTCTGATAAAATGAGAGCAGGATTTATTATGGTGCCTCTGAGTTACAATGGAGCACTATTTTTTTCTGCTTCTATCCCGGGCTGAAATTCCTACAGAAACCACCGTTTTTTTACATGGAAATGTGAGACATCAGGTGCCTGGGATATATCTGGACAATTTCTCCCTTACATTATAATGGCCTTCAAGAAAAGGAACTCAAAGCCAATTTGTTTTATCATGTGTACAAAAAGGAAAAAAAGAAAATATCCAGTAAAGCCTGAGCCCTCCCAGAGCACCTGCAGGTGTTTGGTTTTAAATTGAAGTGTCCTTGATCGCACTGAATTTCAGCCCTGCTTTTCATGCTTTGCTTTGCACATAGATATGTGCCCAGTTGATGAAAAACAGTTCTCCTTTATCTTAAATCAGCTTTTCTTCAAGTGGGCAAGGATCCAGGATGGATTTCTCAGCCAGCTCGAGGTGCAGGGCTTATTTGCAACAAAACCAGAAAGGCTGGGACACTGAGGATGATTCAGAGCCAGAGGCTGTAGCTGCATCTCGGTTAAATAAGTTATTTGTTTTCCTAAAATCCTGCAAAGAAAGGGCTGAATCCTACTTCAAATGCATTAGTTTTTCTACACCACCTCCTGCTTGATGATCAAGGGGAAAAAGGGCTGATATGAGCTGTTGTATGGCCCAGGGTCTGTAAAGAATCATCCCTCTCCCATGCCACCCGCAGACAGCTCTGCTTTTGGGTTGGAGCTCCCCAGTGACGGTGGGTTTTGAGCTTTGAGGAATAAATCCCAATCCAGCCCTTTATGTGAAGGACAGGTTTGAAACCTGCAGTCAGAGCCACCCCAGAGGTGTGAGGGGTGATGTCCTCTGGCCTTGAAGCTGCTGCTCCTGTCCCTTGGAGGAAGGGTAAGGAAGAACCGGAGTGCGGGGAGGCCTGGGAGCTGAGCAGGGCACACATCCAGCCTCCCATCCAAAGTACCACAAGAGACGAGAAAAACATAGGGCACGTCAGTATGGGGGCTGAGCACCTTCCAGTGGAAATCCTAAAACTAGGACCAACACGGCGCTCAAGGCATGACCACAGCAAAGCAACTGCTGGTGGCAAAGGCACTGTCACATGCAGCTGAGATAAAACAGAGCTGGTTCCTGTATTTTCTGACTTATCTGGTCTCACAGGTCTCTTCAGGAAAACCCCAGAGCCCCAACCTTGCATCTCAAAATTGGGAAGGGTCTACCAACACGCATCACCCCTTACCTAAGGGACCTCATCCCAGCCTGCTGGTGGCACATTTTGGAGCCCCGGAGGTGATGCTTACCCACACCGAGCCATGTCCCACTGCCTAGGAGGAGCTGGGAGGACTGGGAGACAGAGCAGTAATAGGTGCCGTTGTCCGAGGCATGGAGGCGGCCGATGTGCAGGCTGTAGGAGGTGCGGGAACTCGCCCTCTGGACACTAAACTTGTCCTGGCTGATGTTTGCACCATAGATGGCTTTGCCCAACGGGCTGGAATATACCAAGAACTGGAAATTTTGCATCTCCTGGATCCAGCGGTACCAGTACACGCCAGCGTGCTCTTCCTTCAGCTCACAGAAGATTGCTGTTTCATTGTTGGTTTGGGCTAAAATACGCCCTGGAGTCTGGGATAAAAGTAGATTTGTACAGAAGCCTAAGAAAAAAGACAGAAATGCATAGTTATTATTTTCTTCTCATTACTTTTCTTCCATTCTAAGTACAGATTTTCTCTCTGAGCTTGACAAGGTCAAGTAGCTACAGACCAGGGGGATCATGCAAGCAAGAAGCAGAGGCATCTTTACCAGGAACCTCAGCCCATATTCCCTCAGAGGCCTTGTTGGGTTCCCAGCTACTTCTTCCTCAAGCTTAGTTGTAAAGGTAGATTTTTGCTCCGTAAACACCCATCTAGGGAGAAGGCTTAGTGGCGGAAGAGGGATAGAGGGATGATTTGGAGGGTGTCCTCGGGTCTGTATGTGCAGGGAAGGGCATCTCCGCCTGCTCCTGTGGATGCCCCTCTCCTGCCCTCCTTTTCTCTCTCATTTTTTGGAAATGCTTCACCTCTCTTTCAACAAATTTTTTTCGAGCCTCTTCTTTGCCAGATTTTTGTTCTAACAGAAGCAATGCCAATACACTTCAGATCGCATCTCAGATGCAGAAAAGGACCAGAAAAAGATAAAAAAAACTGCAAAACATCTCAAAAATCAGCCAATTTGCTATTAGTTTTCTCACAAAATTATTTTTGTATGAATTTCGAGACCTAGGGAACAAGAGGGAGTGAGCGGTAGCGGCAGGGTTGAAAGCTTCAGTTTGGCATCGCATCGCTGTGTTTGGGCAAAAGCTTTTGTGGAAATTATCTGAGTCGTTGTTTGGCCTGGGCAGATGTGAGCGGTATCTGTGTGTGAGCAGGATGTGTCCTTGTGAAAAGGACAAGGGGTGCCTTGTGATCCTTTCTGTTCAGCAAACAGTCCTACGAAGTTGCAGATGCTCCAAGACCGAGAGAAAAACAGCCCTCTGAAGATAAGGATGCTCTCGCTTCCCCCATCCGTTTCCCAGGCGTGTTTTAAAGCTGTGCAAAAAGCTCAGCAAACCACATCTTTTGGCCTTTTTTACATTAAAAAGTCCCTATTCCTTCAAAATCCCAAAGCTGCCTACAGTGATTGTTGCGAACAGCCTCGTGCAGCCCTGCAAACCCAGTGGTGCAGGAATGGGTTTGCGTGACCACAAGAACACCTGAAGCCATTCCCTCGACCCATGGCCCCGCTGTCCCCCACGTCCCCGATGGAGACGAGCAGAGGAGAGGGCTCTGCTGACTGACACAGGGCCAGAGCCCTGCTTCGTCCCCGTGATGATGACCCCACCGCTGCCAGCATGCTGCAGAGACGAGCAGGCTTCAGCCCTAATCTTGCAACGCCGAAATTCAAGGGTTGCACAGCAGCCACAGCATTTCACCGCATCCTCTGGTGCTGTGACAGTATAAATGTCTCCTCATTACTAAAATACATCATTTTCAGGTTTTAGAGTGCAGTCTTCCCAAACTTTACTTTGGCAAACATCTGCGTGGTGCTTTAGGGGAGGAAATGTTTGTGGCCGTGGCGCATGGTGGCTTCAGGGTGCCCTTGGCTGCCCTGAGATGTGGCTCTGCTGGGCATGGGAAACTTAACCCCGCTTGAAAACCTTTTCCTCGAGCTGCTGGGGAGGTATTAGATGGATCAGAAAGGACGAGAATGGATCCTGGGAGACGGTCAGCTCTGCTCTGAGCCAGAGATCAAGCCCTAGCGGGGTGAGCTGGGACGGAGACAGAGCAGAGAATCTCATCCTCTGCCACACCTTCATCCCCCAAAACCTCCCTGTTCCCTTTCCTGGTGTATTTTCCCACAGAGGACCACGGGGAATTTGGGTCGGAACATGAATAGAATAGAATAGAATAGAATAGAATAGAATAGAACAGAATAGAACAGAATAGAATAGAACAGAACAGAGTAGACTATTTCAGTTGGAAGGGACCTACAACAATCATCTAGTCCAGCTGCCTGACCGCTTCAGGGCTGACCAAAAGCTACAGCATGTGGTTAAGGGCATTGTCCAAAATTATGCAGTGATAGCTGATAATGTCCTGTAGATCTATACTACGCCTGTATACTCAAACTTCCACCATCCAGATGCTGTGCAACGCACTCCACGTGCTGGAGCGGGGTGGAGGAGAGGCTCCAGCACCACTTTAGTTGCCCTCAACCCTTCAGAGATGTGTCCCTCTTACCTGGGATCTGGAGGCAGACGCAGAGACAGAGCCACAGCGGAGCCATGGCGGTGGAGTCAACGACAGAGGGGTTTTGTGCCAGCTCCCCCTCTCCACATACGGTCGCCTCTTGGTGGTAGGGCTGGCTTCACCCCGGGAGGTTCTTCCCCGTCTCGGCGCAGATGTCTCGCCGACGGCTGCCAAAGAGCATCTGCTGCGGCAGCGCCCGGAGCCTCAGCCCGGCGGCTGCCCCTGTGCCCAGCCCCAAATCCAGGTGTGCATCAGGGCAGCAGCCCCACGCGCTTCTCCGGCACCGCACGGGATCTCCCAAAATCCCCTTTAGGATGAAAAAAAGAGAAAACTCGTTGATTTTTAATTATGTTCTTTTCCTATTTCATCACCTAGCTTTTCCTCTTCCTTTTAATCTAGCTCCATGCAATAAAAAATGACAAATGTTGGAGCTTGGCATTAAAAATAAAAGCAGGAAAGATGGATTTTTGCTGGTTTCTCCTCCAGTGAAATTAAAAAGCATTCAAAATAAGGAGAAGATGCAATTTGAGCTGTGGGGTTGTTTTCTTCAGCAGAATCTTTAGCGGGAGGTGTTTTTCTATGGGCCTGGAAAATGCTGAATGCCAAACTCACTTGCCACAGAGCATGAGGCATGAGGCATCGCAGAAAAATTTGAAGCCAGAAGCAAGAAACCTCAAACAAATTCAGTGGCTGAAAAACCGCAAAAATAAGGAAACTCTGCTGGGGCTCCCCAGCTCGCAGCGGGCGCTGCTTTGGTGGCTGCGACACTGCATGGCTCATATGCAGAAATATTGAAATGATGGACAAAATATCAGAGTGGCTTTGAAATGTCTTAGGGAGGGAGAGATTTGAAGCACTTGGGATTTAGGATTTGAAGAGTGAAATACGTGATGCAAAATTACAGGGGTGAACTGGTGTCAGCAAGCCATCAACATTTCCATGGTTGGGAAAAAAAAATTAAATTATTTATTAATTTTATTTATTGACTGCCACTTTGGCTGCTGAGCAAGGTTTGGTTTTCTTTTCTGCCCATGTCATGCAGATGCTCGTGGTGCTTACAAAGCCTCAGCGTCTCCGCTGGGCTGGGTCTCCAGCGAGGGGGGATTTCCCAGGGGGGTCTCACATAGGGGCACCAAGAAACCTCCCCCGGGGTTTCAGTTGGCGAAGGAATAGGAAAAATAATATTGCATCTTATACGGTGTCATTGTTTTGGTCCATTTTTGCACCAGATTTTTCCATGCTGCTGTAACATGTCCCCTCCCCATTTCTGTTTGAAATAATTTCCTGCTCGAAGCGGGTTTCTAACCACCAGCAGCCTTGCCATGAAGGGCTCGGCTGCTAAAATTTAGGGTGGGCTGACTCGCTCCTTAACTCTTTCCTGGCAGGAGAAAGTAATTTTGGTGCTTTCAAATGCATTTCAGCACTTTTAAGGGCTCATTTTCAGAGCTGAGCCCCTGAGGCAGGGTGCAGCCACCATTGCCTCTCCCCTCCTCACCTCCCGCTCGCCTTTCCCCTTTTGTTTCACATCACTCCCGGATTGGGACCTCCCCAGAACAGGGTGTGGGCACCTCGGATTTTCGGGGGGTTTGCTTAATACGAGAAATGCCACCGCCGGTGAATTTTCCCTCTATCCCCATGGTGCTGTCGGTGAGCTCAGCCCAACATCCCCGGCTGCTGCAGTGGCATCCCCCTCTCCTCACTGCTGTGGTCACCTGGAGCATCTTCTGTCCTCCTGGCCAGGACCAAAGTGCTCCCAGAGGTGGCTTTTGTCACCATTACCACTTCAGATACAGGGCATGGTACACTGGGCACCAAACGCTGCTGCATGGCCGGTGACATTGGGTTGTCTAAGCAGATATTTTGGCTTGGGAAGATTCCCCAGGAGATTACAGCAGCTTTAGAGATGTTTCCCTGCAGCGCTTTTACCTGTAGGATGTCTCCTGTGGAAAGAAAAAGGAATATTTGCAGTGTAAAAGCATAGTGTGTGAGCTGGAACGGGGGTTAATTTTCAATTTTTTTGCAGCTGCTGTTTATCTGCAGCTCACCTGTTTACCAGAGGCCAAGCTGTTCTCGGGACTGGGTGTTGCTCCTAGAAGAAAACATTTTGGAGGTGGGATGCCTTTATCTGGCAGCCCATCGCCGACAAAAATAAAAGCACTGTGGGAATGTGCAGGAGAGCAGCTGCTGTTTACAACATCCCCACGTTGTTTGGGGCTGCTGTCCTGGGAAGAAAGTAGGGGAGGACAAAAGGGTGTAAGCTGAACTGATCTGTCAACACAAGGAAGATCTGCTGGTGACCTTGCTAGGGTACAGCGGCTCCTAATCACCAGTGTTTGGCTCACGGCCGGGGCAAGGTGGGGGGGATCGCTGAATTTAGGTGCATTTGTGTTATTCAGCTGCAGTTTCTAGAGGGGATTTATCCTTTTTCTGAAATGAAAGACAATGATCCCCGTCCCCAGCCCAGCCACCTCCCTGCCCCATCTTGGTGCTCGCCCTGCGGGTCTCCTCCTTGCCCACCCCTCTTCCTCAGCCCGCACCCCACACAACTCACCACGCTGATGCTAATGCCCTGCGCTTTCACCAGCTTTGTTACATTTTCAACTTTTTATTTTCCCCCTATGACGGGTTTCTTACGGCAAAGTGTTTGTTTTTGGGGGGCTGGAGCAAAGCATCAGAGCAGAAGAAAGGGGTCTACAGACAAGAAGCAGGACTTGGCTGGGTTTCGTCTCTGTTAACTCCCGCGTTGCAGCAGAAGTAACTGCAGCTGGGCTGTAAATGCCAGGCTGGAGGAACAGTTGCCACAAAAATAAGGAAAAAAATCCATTCCCGCTGTGCCTTTTGGGGCTACAAGGGCTGACTTTTGGGATCGGGGAAGGCTGCTTAGCATCCAGCTTGGTCCAGCATGGCCAGTACTGCAGCACCTGGAATAAGGGCCTGTTGGGGATAACAGGCTGCGGGACGGAAACTCCCCAGGGCTCAAGATGCCATGGGTGAACATTTTTTGCTCTTCAAATTTTTTTAAATGATTTTAGTCCGTGGAAGGTTGTAGCTTCGTTAGGGTTAAAAGTAGCACTGAAAATGCTAGCATTTTCACGGGGTAAGATGAGTATGACCTTATTTCTTAGTGTAATAGCAGAAAAAAAAATCAAGCGGGCCAAGTTTTCTTTTCTGAACTGCTCCAGGCTAAGATGTGGTTTGTCGGGTGAGGTCGGGGGGCGGTCCGCCTGCCTTTGCAGGTGCAGATTTACAGCTGATGCCACACCATGGCCGAGGCTCCTGGCACATCGTGGAGTAGCCCCAAGGCACACGCCAGCATGCGGCGGGCTGGTTGGTGGCATGCAAAAATGCTGCTTTTGAAGTCCAGAAGTCAAGATGGATCTAAACTACAAACTGTGTGAATTCTCCTGCCATCTCCCCCGCCAGCAAGCAGAGGTCTTCTCAGTGGTGGGGGCTTGGGGGTCCGTGTGTGTGACAGGTGTCAGACGTGAGCCCCATGAGTGATCTCCCCCCAAAACCCCGGTGCTAATGGGCTGTGCAGCAAGTGAGGAGGCCATCGAGGGCCTTCGAGCAGATGGGTGCTGTGGGGACAGGCTCCAGCTCTCCCTCTTCAGGGCACCTGGTGAAAGCAGAAGTTAACATGAGAAAGCGGTGACTAACCCAGGCCCCCCTCCCAAAAACAGATAAGGGGCAGAGCAGCTGCTCCCCGTGTGATTTCAGCTTTTCTAATCAGCACCGAGAGGATAAGGAAAGACAAGGAAAGCGTCCTTGGGAAGACAAGGGGAGGGAAGCAACACCTGCAGGAGGAAAAGCCACCGAGAAAGTAAACAGAGGTGATACCAGCCCTGAACAACAACCTGCCATGGCTATAAAAACCCACTGGAGTGAGACCCCGCAACCAGCTTGACCTTAAAGCTGCCGAATCCACCGGAACTCTGCAGAATCATCTCCAGATCCCCAGGACTGCCAGGACATCCAGCCAAGGATTGGTGAGATCTTATTATTGGGGTCCTACGCCTCTGCTTTGCTTCATCCCTTCCTGCAACCCTTCCCTTTCCCCTCCCCGGGAGCCGGCGGGTCGCAGCGGCTGCCCGCTCGGCTGCGGCCACCCGTCCCCACCTTCCCCTTCCCTTGCTACCAGGGTTGGCGTTTCCCCCCCGGGGCGGCTTTTCGGAGCAGGGAGGGTCGCAGCCTTCCTCTGCGGGTGGGTCGGTGGTGCTGGTGTTATGGTAGCTTTGCCCTGAGACGGAGCCGTCTCGGATCTCGTTCCCCTCACCATGATGACCGATATTGTTAGCAATTGGAAGCTGGAGCAGTTTGTGCTCCAGAAGTGTCTCCCCCCAATCTGGTCCCCAGGGGCTTTCCAGGGCCCGGAGGCGTACCAGCAGCTGTGCCAGCAGTGGGAGAGCTGGTCGGAGGAGAGCAAAAAGCCCAAACCCACAAATAAGTGCAAGAAGCGTGCGGCTTTGCAGGGCTTGTTGATGGTGGGCAGGGAGTTGTCCAAATTGCTGAAGGAGGCTCTTGAGAATGTGCAGACGCTGGAGCAGGCCAAGGGTGAGCTGAAAATGCAGGTGGACAACCTGCGGGCAGAGGTGCAGGGCTTGTGCGGGGACTCTCTGCGGAGCGCGGTGGAGATCACCCGGCTGGAGAACAAGCTGGGCTATGAGAAGCTGAAAACGGAGGAGCTGGAGAAGGAGGTTGGCAAATGGATCGGAGAGACCCAAGATGCGCAGAGCGCGGTGCGGGCAGTCCTGCAGGACGTCCAGCGGGACCGGGGCACCGGCCCTGACCACAAGGTGTGCCATGCCAAGATCCAGGAGCTGCAGGCGGAGCTGGGGGTCTCCAGGGGCATCATGGCCGCTATCCAAGGCAAGAGGAGCCGGGTGGGGAACGACGAAGGGGAGGACTCCTCGGAGCCGCACCCGCTCCACTACGACTACGAGGATGACGTGTGGGGTGCCAACGGCCCCACCAGGCCATCCCCCTACGCTCCTCTGCGGGAGGAGGTGTGCCAGCTCCAAGGAGGGGAGGCGGAGGCTTCCAAAATTAAAAAGAGCCCCCCTGACGAGCTGGCCAGCCACAGCCCGCTCCAGGCCATAGACACCAACAGGCCTGTGATCTGGTTTACCCCCGAGCAGCTCAAAACGGTGGGGAAGATGCTGGGGCCGTTGACGAAGGAGACGGCGGTCAACTGGCTGTCCAGGGCGCAGCGGCTGCCCAGGTGCCAGAGCGGCAGCTCAGTGAGTGACCTGATAGACGTGGTGAGAAAGTGCATGAAACCAGACGATTTTGCAGCGCTGCCGGGGGACGTGCAGATGGGCAACGTCCCGGACATCGGGGACGTCCAGCTGGCCGTGCTGAAGGTGTTCTTCCCCGAGGTTAACCCCTTAGTGCTCTTCCACCAGGAGAAGCAAAACCCCGAGGAGCGTCCAGATGCCTATGTTAACCGTAAGAAGATGCTCTACCAGATGGCTGGGCTGCCCGGCTCGAAGGACTCCCCCCTCAATTTTGACAGGCCCGAATTCAAGGAGCCGCTGGTGGTGGGGCTCACACCCCCATTGCGGGTGATCGCTGGTGGGGACGCGGCCAGAAAGCCACTGTCTGAGCTGGAGCAGATCCTGACCCAGAATTTTGAGCTGCAAAAGCAAGTGTTCCCGGGGTACATTCTCGGGGGGAAGAAAGGGAAAAGCTCGGCCATTCCCTTCCAAAATTCAGGGGTGAGAAAAATGCAAGGAGATAACCGTAAAGATTCCGATGGCAAGGGTGGTCCGGGGAAGGAGAACCAGCAAGGGATGAGATTTCAGAAGTCCAACCCTTGGCGGGCTGAGCTGAGGAAGCGCTTGATAAAATACGAGAAGCAGGAGGATATCGATGGCTTGCCGGACACGGAGCTCTTCCGAAAATTGGCCCTGCACGAGGCCAAAAAGCACAGCAGCTCCAACCCAATCGACCCGGGGTCTAAGGCTCAGCAATAGGGCTGCCAGGCACCCGCACCGCCCCTTTTTGTGGCACCGATTAAGACCGATTCGTGGGGGCACCTGATAGTTGATATAACTATTGGAGGGGGGGTGCTTGGACAAGTGATGTTAATTGATACCGGTGCCTCTTATTCGATTCTGAATATGGCCCCTGGCAAAGCCGGGCTCTTCCAAACTTGTGAAATTATTGAATTGACAGGGCCGAACGGCCAAAAATCCTCAGTGCCGTTCACAGGGCCTGTACCCTTTGAAATTGGGGCTGCCAAAGGGTCTGAAAAATTTGGGAAAATGGAAATGAAGGGAAAGCCGGGAATTTTAGCCATCTCTGCACTGACAAAGATGGGGGTGGTGGTGGACCTGGCAAACCAGGCGCTGTTACATTGCCCTCAAAGCGACGCGCCCATCATCCCGGCGAGCCACAGGGTGATGTCAGTGAAAGCCCCCGAGCTCCTGCTCCACCCCGAGTGGGAGCCCCGAGTGAAACAGGTCACAGAGCGGTTCCCCCAGGTCTGGGCAAGGAGCAAGCTGGACTGCGGGCAGATTGACGCTGTGGTGACAGTCAAAGGGCCAGACCCCCCTCCTCAGCTGCAGCCCCAGTACCCGGCTGAGGCTGAGGCTGGCTTGTGGGACACAGTCAAAACCTTGCTGGAGCAGGGGGTGCTGGTGGAGCAGCAGAGCACCAGCAATGCCCCGGTGTGGCCCCTGCGGAAAGCTGATGGGAAAACATGGAGGCTGACGGTTGACTTCAGTGCCCTGAACCGTGTCACCCCACTGCGGACCACTGCGGTGGTCAAGTACCCCGATGTCATGGCGGCCATCTCCCGGGGATCCGAGTGGTTCTCAGTGCTCAGCCTGACCAGCCCATCCTTTGCCATCCCCTTGCACCCTGAATCCTGGCACAAGTTTGCCTTCACCCTTCAAGGACGGCAATTTGCCTTCGCCAGAGTCCCCCCGGGTTTCCACAATGCCACTGCCATTTGCCACGCGTACGTCACGAGGATGTGGGAGAAGCTCGGCCACCGGGAGAGTGTGCTGTCCTGCGCCGGTGACATCCTCATCCACACCCGGACGAAGGAGGAGAACCTGGAGGTGCTGGCAGAGGTGCTGGAGGCTGTCCAGAAGACAGGCTTCAGGGTCAGCCCCACAAAGGCCCAGCTGTGCTGGAAGGAGGTCTCCTACCTAGGGATGACCCTGAGGGAGGAAGGGCGCTTACTTGAGAAGCAGAGGGTTGAGCTAATACAGAAGGTGTCGGCGCCAGTCGATGCCACTACCCTGAGGTCCTTCCTAGCTCTCCTGAGGTTCTCCCGAGAGTTCGTTGAGGGCTATGCGGAGAAAACTGCCCCCCTCTGCCACCTCCTGAAGAAGGACACCTCATGGGAATGGGGGCCAGAGCAGGACGAGGCGGTGAAGACCTTAAAGGAGAGCGTGGTGCAAGCCCCCATGCTGGTGCATCCCCGGGGGGACAGACTGTACATCCTACAGCTGGCCAGCACGGGGAGGGGGCTGCGGGCCACCCTGGGCCAGCAGCACGGTGCCCGCCTCCTCCCCGTTGCCCATGCTTCACGGCTCCTGATACCGGCCGAGCAGCAGTTCACCGACTACGAGAGGGAGGTTTTAGCTTTGACCTGGGCCCTGCAGCACTGGGAGTACCTGCTGGGGTCAGCCCCGGTGCTGCTGAGGACCTCCCACGACCCAGTGAGATACCTCTTGTCAGGGAAGGGGGATGGCGGTCCCCTGCGCTGCCCCAGGATGGCCAACTGGGCGTTGGCGTTGACCAACAAGGAGGGCCCAATGGAGACAGTGGAGCCCTCATCCGGCGCTTACAGGGTGGTAATCAGCGGAGAGAGGGACGAGGAGGAGGTGGGGGGTCCCCTGGCCGAGCCCAAGCCATGCCGGGCACCCCTGTTTGAGAGCAGCCTCAGCCTGGAGGTGGCCAAGGAGAGGGGCTATGTCGTGTGGTTCGTAGACGGGTCCAACTACCACGTGGAAGGAGTGCCCTACACGGGCTACGCCGCCATCAACTGGGGCACCGGGGAGGTGGTGCAGGGGAAGTGCCTGCCGCACTCCATCCAGGCTGCCGAGCTGGTGGCCGTGACGGTCGCCCTGGAAAACACGCCGGCAGACCAGCCGCTGGCCATATTTTCGGATTCAGGTTGGGTGGTGCGGGTGGCCCTGGAGTGGCTGCCTCTCTGGAGGGAGAGGGACATGCAGTCCGCCGACGGCAAGCCCGTCACTTACGCCAAAAAGCTGCTGTACCTCGCAAGGCTGGCGGAGCAGAGGGCACACCCGGCCCAGATCGTCAAGGTCAAGGCCCACAAGAAGGGGACGGAGGAGGCGAAGTGGACCAAGGAGGCAGACGCCAAAGCCAAGCAAGGCGCCAAGAAAGGGCTGATGTGGAAGGCCAGCAAGTCCTGGGAGAATGGCCCTGTGTCGGTGGCTCCCAGCAGACACTGGGAGACCGTGGATCTGCTGGGCTTGCAGGCACAAGACCCCAGCATCTGGGAGTTAGCGCAGGGCAGGGAGTATAAAGGGTGCAAGGTGTGGAAGGACGTCTCGGGGCTGGTCCTGGCACGGAGGGAGGGTGCGGATTTCCCGGTCTGGGTGGTGCCTGAACTCGTCCGGACAGAGCTGGTGGCCCTAGCTCATGAGCAGGGGCATTTGGGGACAGACAAGACCATGGTGAGGCTGCAGGGTGCTGGGTGGTGGCCTGAAATGAGAGAGGATGTGGAGAGGTATGTCAGCAACTGCCTGACGTGCGCGGCCAACAATCCCGATGTCAAAACAACAAAAGCCCTCCTGGGCCACCAGAGGATTTCTGGGCCATGGAGCAAGTTGCAGATGGAGTTCATTGGCCCTTTGCCCCAAACAGCCCAAGGGAACAGGTATTGCCTGGTGGTCAGCGATCACTTCACCAAGTGGGTGGAAGCATTTCCAGCTCGAAACAACACAGCCAGTGCAAGTGCAAAGATCCTGGTAGAGCATGTCTTCTCACGGTGGGGCGTCCCAAAGGAGATCGACTCGGACCATGGCCAACGCTTCGTCACAGAACTCACGAAAGCGGTGTGCCAAGCCCTGGGCATCAAGCAAAAGCTTCACATCACAGGGCATTTCCAGAAGCCCGTTTCGGCGGAGGGGCCCAACCAACCACTGAAGATGGCGCTGAGGAAGCTTGTGAACCAACAAAGGAAAGACTGGGATCAGAAGCTCCCAGTGGTCCTGCTGGCGTTACGGGGGGCCGTGGCATCTCATGCACCTTCTCCACAAAAGCTGCCTCCTCCAAGAGATCCGAAGTTGCCAGGACGCTGGTGGCAAAGAGGGGAGCCACCAGATGAACTGCAGCCCCGCGTGCTGATGGACAGGTGGGTCCAGGACATCCTGAGGACTGTGTTGGCTACATACCACCAGCTTGCCTCGGTGCAGGAGACCAACATCCCCAAGATGGATAAGCAGCTGGGAGCGCTGCTGCGCCCCGTGGAGTGGAACACGGGGGACCTGGTAACATATCGGGGGGTTAGAGAGAAGAACCAGGTGCTGGCACCCCAATGGATGGGGCCCGTGAGGGTTGTGAACAAGGCCAGCCCCTCCATGTACCAGGTAGAAATCAGAAAGGGGGCGAAAAGGCAGGAAAAATGGCTCCATTCTTCGCAGTTAAAAGCATGGAAGGGAAATTAACGGGGCTGGAGAGCCCGTCTTGCTTATGTTTTGCAGATAAAGGAAAATGGAAGGCGATTGTGACCGGCGGGAAGGGCGAACTTCGTGGCATCACCAGCCCTGTTTGCGCTGCGGGGAAAATGCTTTCAAATTTGTGGTTGCAGGATTTGCTTTGCTTTCTGGTATGTGCATAGCGCTGAGCACCCAGCATGCCCAACCAACTCATCAGCACCTCAGACAAAAAGTCAGGCGTTCCCACTTAGAAAGGCACCCTGAAACATGGCCCACAGCCCAGCACAGGGTTAGGAGGTACATGAAAATTGGGACCGATTGGCCCTGGTCTCAAGCTCACATAAAATATACAGGAAGCATGGGATTAAGTTCTAACAAAGGCTTAAATTTGTCAACGGTGGTTATGCACGGGACGGAGGTGTACTTGGAAAACGAGTGGGGCTGGGATAGCACAAACAGATTTCCACAGCTGCTGGGGAAGGTGGGACAAGAAATAAAGGTAGGGTGCAGGGTAATTAACGGATCCACTCACCAGCCAGTAACTCAAATCTCCGTCACCGAAGTAAAAACTAAGAAGAATCAGAAAAAAAACTGTGCTGTGGAAAAATTGGACTGTTGGTACAATTTTACTTTGGTCCAGCCAGTGTTTGTGGTCTGCCTCTGGGCACGCAACAGCGTGGGGCTGTCCTTTAAATTCCAGATTAGCACCATGACGCACTCCTTTGCTGCCGTGAAGATCTCAAAGTGCCATTTTTTGGCCTGGCATGCGGCCCAGTACGCTGAAGTTGGCAACCGAGTAAAATTGAAAATTAATTACTCCCAAGAAAGTATAACCGACCCGATGCAAATCGATGGCACCACCGTCACCGTCTCTGCCCCTGACAGCCGCAAGTGGGTCGTGCCAGTAAACTGCCTCCGCGAGAGCAAAATGCTCAATAGATCTGAACTAGGCACAGAGGCTGCATGGTATAATCAGGATTACGGACCCTGCCCACACCTGGTCATAAACCTCCAGGTGTGGTGTCAAGGAAACCTGAACGTAGAAATGTCCCCAGAGCTTGGAGGGAAGTGGTGGATAGGAGGCCCTGAAGGATTTAAAAAGGAGTTTACCATCATTGCTGTCTTACGCCCTTTTGTTTCCAAAATAGGCCCTTATGTAGTCAAGCAAAATCACATCCAAGAGCTGTTGACCGGGCCTGTCCGGTCACTGAAGAAGGTGGTGTTGTCTCTGTCCACCGTCAATATTTCATCCGTCAGACCCCACTGTACCCCCTTCCTGTCCACCCTGCACAATGGCTGGCTGGCCTGGCTCCACAGCCGCTCCATCCAGGGGATCCGGGCCAGAAGAGACCTGCTGGCCACGGCGCTGGGAGGAGGAGGTGCCGGGCTGGGAGTCCTCAACAGTATGAACGTTGAGGTCTTGGCTAACAAGCTGGAGACTGTCACCTCGGGCGTGCAGGGCCTCCTCAACCCCTTGAATTCATCCTTGGCCAGCCTTGGGATGGGGCAGTGGCTCGTGTCCGAGGTGTTGCCCACCTGGGAACAAATAAGTGAGAAAGACCACCAGCTGCTGTTACGAGCACTGGGCATCGAACAAAATAATGTCTCCCTTGCTCTCAGTTGCATCCAGGCCCAGATGTGGGTGCAGAGTGTCATTGCAGGTATCCTGAGAGATGGTGACAACGGCGTCCTCCCCACCGAGATCCGAAAGATCGTGTGGGACGCAGCCACAGAGAAGGAGCGGCAGCTCCAAGCCTGGTGGAGGCTCGTCAACTTCACCCATGACCAGGTCCTCAACGCAGTCATCGCCTACGTCCTGACCGTGGCAGAGGCTCGCATCGAAAAGGTCTACCCCATCGTGGCCCTGGGGGTTAACACAAACGGGTCGGTGGTCTACCCCCTGGACCATCGCATGTGGGCGAGGGTGTCTGATGGGAAATGGCAATCAGTAGATCTGGAAGCCTGCATTTTGGAAAGGGGGCTGGGATTCATATGCGAAGATGACGCCCTTAAGGCGAGCGATGTTTGCTTTGACACCAAAGAAGGGGTGTGCCATTTTGAGATCAATCCCCAGAGCAGTAATAAAACCGTGTTAGTGTACGTAGGGAAAGGGTGCGTGTGTTTTAGAACCATGTGTCAACATGTGCAAATTAATGACGTGTATAATCAGACCGTGTTTAATGACTCCAATATGTGTGCTTGCAATGTAGCTATTATTAGAGGCTGCGATTTTGTGTATAAACCGCCTGTGTTTACTAGCCAGTTGCTAATCAGAAACTACACCTTGTATCATAGTATAACCCCAACCCCCATTGGTATGGATTTGTCCCTTGTAAAAGAAATGTTAGAGCATGCGAATTTACAGCAGCTGTTAGAAAATGCCAAGGCAGAAGCTAAAAAGATCCTAATAACTGTGCATCATGATGGCAATGTTATAAAGCAGGTAATAGAACGAATTAAGAGGGTGGGAGAACACCACTGGTGGGAAATTTTCTTCGGCTGGTCCCCCACGGCCACCGGCCTCTTCAATACGCTGCTGCATCCCGTTGTAGTTATATTGCTAATGCAAGTCTGTGTGTGCTTCGCCATGGTAGCGACTTGTTACTGGATGAGGCAGGTGAAACTCTGCATTGACAACCAGATGAAAGGACTGGGGCTGGCCAAGCGCCTCCTACCATAGTCAAGGGCAAGACTGGGTTGGCCTCTGTGTTTGCCACCAAGAAGAACTTCTAGCTCCGCTGTTGGCTGCAACCCAGTAGGCGTTGAGCGGTGGGGACACACGCCATACCAGACCTTGATGTGAGGGATGGCCTCCTCTGCTATAAGAGGGCCATCCAGGAGGGGAGGGCAGGCCAAGCAGCCTGCGGTTGGCATGAATCACAGAATGGTTGAGGTTGGAAGGGACCTCTTGAGATGATCTAGTCCAACACCCCCTGCTCAAGCAGGGTCACCTAGAGCAGATTGCCCAGGACTGCGTCCAGCTGGGTTTTGACTATCTCCACAGATGGAGACTCCACAACCTCTCTGGGCGAACCTGTTCCAGTGTTTTATAACCCTCACAGTAAAAAAGCAAGAGTTAGCATAAGTAACTTGTCTTGGAACCTCCCATCCCCAAATGCTAATGTGAAGAAGCTGCTCTTGTGTGATTTAAGACTCCTTAAGCAGAGGAGAAGGGGATAAGGAAAGCCAAGGACAATGTCTTTGGAAGGAAAGCGAAGGGAATGTAACGCCTGAGCGCGGAAAACAACCCACTGAAGATTGCAGTGGTGTTACCAGCCTCAAAGACTTGGAAAGACGATAAAAGATGAGCAGAACGAAAGGCCCTGTAATCACCTCGGACTTAACGGAGCTGAATCCACATGGACCTTTGCAGCAACTACCTCTGGGATCCCGAGACTCCCAGGACGTCTGGCCAACGGATTGGTGAGATCTTGTTTTCGGAGCCTGGACATCACCGCTTTGCTTTGCCTAGTTTGCCTAGTGCATGTACTCAATAAAATTGTTCTGTTAGAGGATGGCCTGCCTGTTCGATCGCCGCCTGCTCAGCTGCTCACTACCCAGGCTTGTAACTTTGGCTACACTAGGAAAGAGAAAATCTGGTGAAAAGACGTGGGTTGGTTTTTTTTTTTCCCTTTTATAGGCCAAAATCCCTCACTTGCTTTCTGTCTGCAGAATGTTCACTGAAACATAAAGATTTCTGCCTTGGGCTGAAGAGTGGGGCTCTGACCTGGTGCACAAACCTGCTCCTCTCCTCCATTCTGCCGCTCCGACCTGTGTCACCCCCCTGCCTCTGAACCCTGAAGGAGCCTTAAAATATACATAGGGGGTCTCAAACAGTTTAAAACCATCATCAATTTCAAAACTAGATTAGCCACCCCATTTCCAGCCCATGTGTCTGACCTCATCTCAGAGGCGCTGCTCGCGCAGAGAACGGGGGGTTTATGCAGACAAAAAGCCCTTTGCAATCCAGGCTGAAATTAAAAGGTTAAAGAGCTGGCCTTTAACCCAACAGGCAACTGCTGGGCCAGCTCCAGAAATGAGTTAAACCCCCCACTTTTCACAATCACCAGGCTGGGAAGCGCAAAGAAGCAGTGCATTGCCGCAGAATAATTTAAAGAAAAGTGAAACTTTGGTACACGGATTCGATAAAAGACACTTCTCTTTAAGAAGCACACATTATAACTGAGCTCATGAAAAAATGAATAAATCAATCACTGTCTAAAACACAGAAATCCCTTTTCCCCCTCCAAGCACCACGAAAACACTCCCTTCACCCTTGGGATGGGAGGTTGAACTCCCCCCCCGCCCCAGCCTGGGAAAGGGCCGGTGCCTGGTCCCCCCTACGCTCTGCTGCTCCCTTCCTTTTGCTCACAACAAAGCCTCACAGAAAACACACGGTTATTTTGGTTAAAGCACCTTTCATACTTGCTAACACGCTACATGTTTCATGAGAATTCATTTCCTTGTGAATAATTACCCTTTTTATACAAAGCCTTTACCCCTCCAACCTGTTTTCGGAGCCTGCAGGGGAAAAAGGAACCACCAAAAATTCACATTGTCCACTCTTCAGTCCCAAGCTGCACCAGGACAGTGTGGCACAGCAGGGGTAGCCCCGGGAAGACGGGATAGCCGTAGGGAAAGGGGTTCCTACATCCACACGCAGGTTTCAGCTGGATGCAGACCCCTGCCCGGCTGCGGGACGCGGCAGCAGCGTCCTCCGCAGCGGCAGCGAGCTGCTGCCCTCTGCACAGCCGGCACACGGTGCATGTAGGCTTGGAAAGTCTGCAAAACTCTGAAGTTTCCCGCCTTTTTAGTGTCATTTGTTTATCACCACAAACCGAGGAGGGCTGTTTTCACGGCAGCAGCAGTATCGCTGCGGCTGCGATAGACTCCGGGTGCAGCCTGGGGGAAGGACCTTGAGGCAGAGGCTTTTGCTGCTTTTCCAGTGGTTTCGGTAGATCCCACAAAAGATATTACACAAACCTGCCTGCTTTTCGGAGCCAAACGGGTGACACAATCGTATTTATTCCCTGGTGTTTTCGCCCCTGACCTCTGTGCTCTGGAGCGGAGGGAAGCTGGCCGGTGCAGAGCGTGCAAGCTGTGGCCCACAGAAACCCCCAACCCATCTGCAGTGCACCGGCTCCCCTCGGTTCCAACTCGATCAAGGGAAGAAGCAGTTTTCAGAGCAAGCCCAGCCTGGCTGCCTCTGCTTCAGGCTGCTAAGGTCGATGCAGGCAGCTCACTGGTCCCACTGGACTAATCCTGAAGGCAGTAATTCAGAAAAACTAGGGGCTAAGACGTGGAATTTTGACTCAAGTGGAACAAGTGAAAATAAGCCTTGGTGGAACTCCACACATGTTGGGGTCCTCTGGAGAGTCTAAAAAGACCCCACAAGGAAGGCACCAAACACATAATTTAACCCAACCCCACGCAGGGCATCTGCTTGTCTCTGGCTACGTCTCATGGGACTGCAGGGATACTCTCACTGTTTCTCTTGGGAACCTGGTGTGCTTCTGAGACGGAACTTTCCTGCTGCTGTAGAGCATCCTGCCAGCTTTGGGACGTGCCCTGCAGCCATGTGGAGGTCCGTGGAGGAGCCACAGCAAGTCCTCGCTCCATGTGAGTGGACACAGAGAGTCTCCACCTCCTCCGCAGCTAAGGTGAGGGGCTATGTGGAGAGATCAGGATGGGGCCACCTCCAGAGCCAGTCCTCAGGTAAAGACCTGACAGCTGCCATGAACCTAGACATCCCGCACTGGCTCAAATCAAATTCAGAAGGAATTTGAGCCAGTGGTTTTCCCCCACGTACGCTTGTACTTGAGCATGTTCCTCAGAAAACTCTCAGACTTTGATTTCGCAGCCCCAGACAGGTTAACACCATTGTATTTTCACTAAAACATTCAAAAGAGATTGGAATTTTTTGGGGGGGTTCTGCCTCTGAAGCCCTGAAGACTGCCAAGGTTCATTTCGTAGCTCCTCAGGCAGGCCCAGGCAGAAGCTGGCAGACTTCTGTCTGTCTGTCAGAGCTCTCTGTCGGAGCTGCCTCCCCAAACCCACCATCAGCATTTTGACCAGGGTCACTCTAGTGCATGAACTTCGTCCTTCAGACCCACAGCTTCAACATGACTCTCTTTTTTCTACTCTTTCCCTGCCTCTCCCCTGTTTCCCACCTCTGACTTTTCTCCCCTTCCTCAACCAAGTGCTTTCCACCTCCCTCCACACCAGCTTTTCCGCTCCTTGAGTACGACTGTCACTCAACATCTTCCTTCAGCACTAGCAGGGCCTGTTGCGATAGGACAAAGGGTAACGGGTTTAAACTAAAAGAGGGTCGATTTAGACTGGATATAAGGAAGAAACGTTTTATGATGAGGCTGGTGAAACCCTGGCACAGGTTGCCCAGAGAGGTGGTCGATGCCCCATCCTTCGAAACATTCAAGGCCAGGTTGGACAGGGCTCTGAGCAACCTGGTCTAGTTGAAGATGTCCTTGCTCACTGCAGGGGGGTTGGGGTAGATGGCCTTCAAAGATCCCTTCCAACCCAAACCATTCTGTGATTCTATGACTCCCTGCTTTGAGCAGGACCTTGCAAAGCTCTCTTCCTTCACCCAGCACCTAGAAGGTGCCTGCGCGTTCATGGAGAGGGGATTCATCTGGCTTAGATCCTCTCGATGCTGATGTCCTTCATAACTCATGCACTTCGTAAGCGACTGCCCATCAAAGGAATCCTACAAAAGCAGAAGTAGCAACAGGCAGACTGACACCCTGGAGGGCTTAAATCTCGATGCAGCACTGAGCTGTCTGCTGCAGTGCTCCAGTTGTGACCCTTCCATAAGGTACCTTTATGGCTGAGACCAAACTTTTTACTCCTATCAGTCCTTCTCAGTGGCTAGGCAAGCTCTTCCCCAGTTGCTTTTGCTCCCAAGTGTGTTACTCCACCCCAGAGCACCCCAGGCAATTCACAGAGAAGCTCGATACTAGCCCCAGCTATCTGCAATCGCTAAATTTACTTTAGACATGACACCGTGTAAGTAGAGCAGTAATGGAAGAGTGAGAAAGCCCCAGGGACAGAGTGACAGAATCAGCCGGTGATGTAGCGCAGCGTGCTGTATCCCCACTCATCACAATTTATTAAGTATGTGCAGGATGGAAGAAATGAGTTTTAGGAGGTGGAATAAAGAACAGCATCAGAGCTCAGCGGCACAATGAGGAGAATTGGTTTGAGAGCTAAAAAGCTGGGTAGCTCATCTGGGATGTGGGACAGATTCCGGCTTGTGTTGATTTTTTTCTGCGTTGTAGAGTCACAGAGAAATTCTGTGATGTGCCAGCACTCAGCGTGAAGGGAGATGCTTGATTTATTCCTCACAGCAGCCTCAGGAAGCGATCAGATATACATCAGCCTGGCTGAGAAGGGGTCATGAATAACTCAGTAGGGAGTTAGTTTACTCTTAGGAGTGGTGAAATGACTGAAGTTGTATCCTGCAGAGAGAAACGTGGGGAATTCTTATGGGTTCACTCATTCTTGAAAAATAAAACACAATAGAAACAATTTCCAGTTTTGAGAGAGACCTATCATTGGCACAATGGTTGGGTTTGGCAAAGCTAGCACAAGACAGTGTAATTAAGAATTAGGCCTTCTACAGCATGGGGCAATCAAAATGCCCTTGTTCCTCCAGTTGCTCTCAGCATTTTCACCAGTGGACGAGAGTCACAGGTACCGGAGAGAGAACGAAAGACGCAAGGTTACTTGGAATAGTGCAGGCTAGAAGACATGGGGGGAAACCTCCCCCTTAAATTTTCAACTACATTTCCCCTTCTCCCCACCATCTCTAGAAGTAACACAAGGCTTTATTCCATCGGGAAGCAAGGGAAGGTGGCGGCATCTGCACGGGTGACGGTGGATGTGCCATTCGACCTCATCGGAGAGCACGCAGCAGCTGCAGGGCTCGGCTCTACGAGGTGAGGGCTGGTGGGGACTCACAGCACATCGGCTGCTCCGTGGAAACTGCTCTCTCCCACCTTGTGCTGCAGGGTGTGCACAGAGTGACTTCTCCCTCCATCAGACTGAGGTACGCTACCCATACTGGTCCTGGGACCAGCGTACACATTTGGCCAGCAAACCCATGCCCTATTTTGTCTCCTGATCACTTGATTATGCAGCTGGACACAGATTTACAGGCCTGTCCCTCCCACCTCACCTGCCCAGATGGGCTCTGTCCCCTGGATGCCCGTGGACGCCGCACTGGTCCATGCACGGTCACCAACAGTGCAGGGCTAAGTCATGGCTGGGGCCATCTGCATGGCATGTACATCCCCCTTTCCACTCCTCCCAGCAGATGAAGGCTTGTCCAGCATGATGATGAATGTCCTGGCTGATACCAGCACAGTAAGAAAGGAAAATGGGAGTAAAAGTTCCCCATCGTTGGCAATATACATTCAGTACTTTAATATAATCCTTTTTCATGCAATTCCAGCAAATTATTCTAGTATCCTCCTTCCAAACGCATTCAGAGGACACAGCCAGCCTTGCATGGCAATATCCTCTGCACTCCGTGTACTTTCTGTAAGACAAATGTGTTTAGGCTGAGGATACAGGACTGACACAAACACAGAAACCCAGGCATGATCAGGCATTACTGAGGACAGACGAAAGCAGCAGAGACAGACTCAGCTCGCTGTCAGAGCCAAGTGCTGCTCACCGGGGAGGGAGACGAGCCCCCACGGCTTGTGAGCAAGCACTCCCAAGGGAGAGAGGGCAGGCGCCGACCTTCACAGCTTCCCGAGGAAGTCAACAACCAGTGAGTGCCATCAGATAGTTTAATGACTGCACTTTTCCACAGCCACCCTTCAACTGGTTAAAGAGCAGAAGTTTCAAACCTGAAGGCCCAACACAAGGCACCCAAACCTCCTTTTCGACAGTTCATCGGACCGTCTTTGATGTTTAGTGCTACCGAGCAGCAGGCAACCGGCTAGTCTCAAAATTAAATCCCTTTCTGAGGTGCCCACAAAGGGTTATAGATGCTTATTTATTAAGTTTCAAGACTGCTTGGACAACACCGGCCTAGCTTTCCATTTGCTGATCTCTGAAGTTTCTTGTATTTGTCAAATGCCACACGAGCACATTCCGAAGCATAAACACCACAAACGCGTCTCACTGGGGGGCTCCCACCGCATGATCCCCGCTGTTGGCAAATGTTGCAGTAACGCTACGAAGACGCCTGCTTGCCTATGTTTGCCCAAGCAAACAGCGTCAGAATACCCTATAAAACATCGCTAAAAACCAGAAAAACCCCAAAGACTTATTTGCCTCAACAGTGCATCCGCCGATGAACAAGAAAGCACTGCGGCAACAGCGGTGGTACGTCTGTCCTCGCTTCCTTCGTGCTTGTTCATAAACCTCACCGATAACCTTAACCTGGTTAGCTGGCAGGGCTAACGCGGGGCAGTACAACCATAACGAAAGGTGACGTAGCTATGAGGTGAGCATTGGAGGGCGGATAAGGCTACACAGCGGAGGTAGAGATGGACACCAGCTCACGGATGTTGTCTCAACCTCCTTTTCTTCACCAGCTGGAGCTTCTCGCTGTTTCGAGCGTGGAGCGGGAAGATGAAAGGCAGGCTGTGCACCGGCGCAAGTACCCCGTGCCTGGCGAGCCCCCCTGCTTGCAGCTGCGCGGCAGGCAGCGCGCTGGCTCTGCTCAGGGTGGGCGACGCAACACCTTCACCGCAGGCACGGCGCCGGGGTCGGCACACCGGCGCTCCTGGGGTGTGCGGTCTGACTTCTTCATTTGCTGGGCTAGAAAACAAGAAGAATAAAAAGAGATGTAAACAAACCAGAAGGCAGGCAGTGGAGCAGATGGCATCACCTCCTCCATCAGATTTGAGAAGAGTTTTTCTTAAACCAAAGCCCTTTCCATACAACCCTCTCATCTGAGGGCAATGCTAAGGAAACGAGTACCTCTGCTTGCTTAGGCGGTGAGTACAGGTATCCTCACAGGCGGACGTGAAATAACTTGGCAGGGAAGGGACACTCATCCTGAGTTTTCAAAAATTATCACAGATTTCTCAGTGCTTGAACAGACACAAATGCCAGCAACGCCAACTGATGACCATTCACAGAGGGTCCCAAACTCCAGACTTTATACAAACCTGACGGGATAGGTTTTGTGTCTCATGCTGCTTTGTAGGACACAACTCTGCTGTCATGGTCTTGATTTCATATTGGCTTCCCAGGTATCCTCTTCCACCCTGCGCATGACAGCGTGGAGCAGGGAAAGGGCTCATACATATCACACATATTTACATCCTTCTCTCTAAATTGGAGAGATATGGATTTGATGGGTGGACTGTTTGACAGATGAGGAATTGGTTAGATGGTTGCATCCAGAGGGTCAATGGCTTGGTGACAAGTAGTGTCCCTCGGGGGCCCTTACTGGGACCAATATTGTTTAAGAGCTTTGTCAGTGACCTAGACACAGGGTTAAATGCACCTTCAGCAAGTGTCCAGATGACACCAAGCTGAGTGGTGCAGTTGACATGCCCAAAGGACAGGATGACAGGACCTGGACAAGCTGGAGAGGTGGGCCTGTGTGAACCTCATGCGGTTCAACAAGGCCAAATACAGGATCGTGCACCTGGGTCTGGGCAATCTCCAGTATCCGTACAGGCTGGGGGATGAAGGGATTGAGAGCCGCCCTGCCGAGAAGGACTTGGGAGTACTGGGGGATGAAAAGCTGGACGTGAGCCACCAATGTGCGCTCACAGCCCAGAAGACCAACCACACCCTGGGCAGTGGTGTGGGCAGCGGGCAAGGGAGTGGGTTCTGCCCCTCTGCTCCGCTCTGGTGAGAGCCCCCTGGGAGTCCTGCGTCCAGCTCTGGAGCCCTCAGCACAGGACAGACCTGGACCTGTTGGAGAGGGGCCAGAGGAGGCCCCAGCAATGATCCAAGGGCTGGAACCCCTCTGCTGTGAGGAAAGGCCGGGAGAGCTGGGGCTGGTCAGCCTGGAGAAGGCCAGGCTCTGTGGAGACCTTAATGTGGTCTTCCAGTACTTAAAGTGGGCCTATAGGAATGATTGGGAAAATCTTTCTAGCAGGGCCTGTTACCACAGGACAAGGGGTAATGGGTTTTAACCAAAAAAGGTAGATTTAGACTGGCTATAAGGAAGAAATTCTTCACACTGAGGGTGGTGAAACACCAGCACAGTTTGCCCAGAGAGGTGGTTGATGCCCTATCCCTGGAAACATTCAAGGCCAGGCTGGACTGGGCTCTGAGCAACCAGATCCGGTTGAAGATGTCCCTGCTCACTGCAGAGGGGTTGGGCTCTAGCCCTCTAGAGGTCCCTTCCAACCCCAACTATTCTCCGATTCTATGATACATGCAGGAACTGCTGATGCTCAAGCTGGAACACTACACCAAATACAGGTACAAAAGGTGCCTTCCCAACGGGCCCCGAGGCCTCTGCGTCACGGGCACCACTGACATGAGCTACCTGGCCAAGGAACCTTGGTGCATGTACAGATCTTGCTGCTGAAGGCAAGTCCAGGTGCTGCCTGAGAGAAACCCATGTGAGCTGAGTGCATCCTGCATGGTCCCTTGATCTGGACTTGCATGCAGCTACAGCACCAGAACTTCTTTTGACCTCTAAGAATTGAGCAAAAGAGCCAAATCCTGCAAGCTGCTGAGAAGTTTCATATTTCAGCAGTCACACACTACCTTGCCTGGGTGACTCACTTGACCAGACAGCGACGCAAATGATCTGGTGCTGCAGCAACACGGGGAGAGCAAACCAAGAGAGGGAGCACTACTAGGGGGAAGCTAAGCAAGGCAAAGTGGTTTTTTTTTAAAATTATTTTTAAGCACAAGATATGGTTTTGAGACAGGCTGAAGGCAGAGCAGGAAAGAACCGAGCTGACGCAGAAAGCCCCCACAGCTTCTCCCACCATGCTCTCGAGGCACGGACTTCCCTTTGAACAAGAAGTCACATGAATGTAAGGATACAGGCTTCAGAGGTTTGATGAACACTGAGGAGAACCTGCCTGTATATCACGGCACTCCAACTTATTATTTACCATTAACATATCACTGACACGGGCAAGTGAAGAGAAATAGAAATCACCATTTCTGCTGACTGTAAAAGAGAAGGTTTTGCCACTGTAGCTCAGAAGCAGCATCAACAGAATTAATGCAGTTCCAAAAGCCACACTTTGAGGGAAGAAGCTTAGCTATGAGCAAGAGGTATCATCATCAATAGATTTCTCACACAGCACGAGATCATCGATACTGCGGTTCAGCCTGCGGAGCTTGAGTTTATAACGCAGTCCGTCCGGAAACACCTAGCACTTAGCTTCGGGAAAATAACTTTATTTCAATGGTTTGTCAGCTTAGTGCTCAGAACAATGCTGCAAACAGTTTCACTGTTAATTCTAAGAAATCCTACTTCATTTTAAAGGTTTCTTTCAAATCTCCCCTCCCTCCCACACACAAAGATTTTCAGCTTTCCCCACAGATCTTGGGGGGGGGGGGGGGGGGGGGGGGAAATACAACGTACCACTTCTTTCACACTCCCCCCATTGAGATTCTGGTTTTATTTCAAACTTCCATGTCTCAAGTAGAGAAATAGCAAAGACCTGAGCCTATCAATGCAGGAAGAGAAGGTCTGTGACCTCAGGGGCTGTGTTTTTGCCTGTAGTGCTGAGAATCGACGCTATGATGAAGCCCGGCTGGAGACAAGCGGTACTCAGCTCACTGTGCAAGGCAGGCTCCTGCAGGTCTTCAGGACTTGGGGAAATTGAGATTTACACCTGGACCTAAGCCTTCCACCCTGGAGCAGGAGAGATTGCCAGCGCACACCGAGGAGCAAAGCTGGGCAGGCGCTGTGCTTCAGCTCTCTGAAATCAAAACAGAATTTTTTTGAAGTTCAACAGGAATCGATGCCTAAACCTTTGCTCTGCCAGAAATAACCGGTTGAAATAGCACTTCATTGCTTTCAACTGCAAATTGAGCTCTTTGAAATAAAGGACAGTAGCCTACTGGGGGGTGAGGAGCCCCATTGCTCTTTTTCCAGAGCTTTCCCATAGAAAGATTTATGGCACTGTACTTACTTCATTTTTTATGACCCATTTTTGCGATACCTGCATTCATCACCAGTGTAAGGGTATAGTCAGCTACAGCTGGTCAGGGTGATAAAGCTACTGTGCCCAGCTGCTCACCACCTCACTCCGAAAACACAAGCAGGATTGGAAACAGGTACAGCTGGGAAGACAGCAGCAAATCTGACAGGGCTGTAACCTTCTCCCTCAAGTCATTCCCACCAGTGGATGTGAAGAAGCACCAGCAGGTATAACATATTAAGGTTAAAAATGCTGCAGCTGGACGAGTGCATCTGACACCATGTCCCTGGCAAGCTGTATATCACGGGAGAAGCTCATGGAAAGGCTGGAAAGGGAATTCAGCTCTCCCAGTCCTCACCCTGGTCCTTTCATCTTGGTGTTCTGGCTGATAAATACAGCTGTTAAGGACACTGTCAGCTTCTGTGCTGTCAGACAGCAGTGCTGGCTGAGAGCTCTGTGCTGAAAAAAATACCTTAATTTAATTAACCTGTAATAGTCCTCTGACTACTCAAACAACTGCTCTACACTGCAATCTGATTCCACAGATACACGGTAAATTTGAGATGCGGCTCGAGGCGCTGCATTCAGGTGATTTACACCGCTTTCAGCTGAATGCCTCTCAATCTTCCCAGAAAGATGCCTGGACAAGTTAGCAGATTAGATATGACGAGGATATGTCTCACAGGCCAACGGCAGGGTTAACTTGCCAGGTGCTAGCGTTCCATGTGCCTCGCTGAAACCACAGCCTGAGCTCAGAGCATGCAAGGCAACTTCAGGGGCTCTCCCTTCTATCACCAGATTTCAGATGAGAACCTTTCACCACCAAAAAACCTTTTTGCTCACCTCACAGGACGCAGAAAGGGATGTTCTGTTTCAGTTGTGGCCTTTTTCAGACAGACCTCGGACTAGGATCTCGCTACAGATTTTTCACATACTGCAGCCAGTCATGAAACCAAAGTATAAAATGTCATAAAAAGGAAAAGAAGCTACAAAAAAGTGACAGTATTTTGCAGAACAGCACATTCACGCTGCTCATTCACACAGCACATTCGCACTCTGCACAGGACCCTGAAGATGACAGCTGCCTTCAGAGGTGAGCACCTAGGCTCTATTACGCTTTCACTGCAGAAGCAACTCCAATGCTTTCAGGCATTTCTTGTTATTCCTGCTCCAGCTGAAGGGTGGCCTTGCCTCCCTCCAACATCAGCTGTCCTTACGAGGAGAGTTTAAGCTGATCTGTTGGCCTGCGGATGAGAACAGCAGACAGAGGGACACAAGGACGTCCCAGGGACAGTAACCTTCAGCAGAAAGTAGGGGGAACCGGCAGCAGCAGTCTGCTTCAGGGCACAGCACAGGCAGGATAAGTCTGCCAGAGTCCCCTTCTGCACCAACTGTAGATGAAAAAAGGCCTTAGAAGAATTGAGTACTTGAGCCAGGTGACCTGGTGAACCACGGACAGAGCTCAAACTGAAATGCAGGAGTCTTCATTTAAGCTCAGTTTTAAACAGCAATTTTAACATTATTTTTTGTGCTCTGCTACATGTACGCAGTTTTAACTTGCCTTTTTGATATACAGCAGTTTTTGAAAGCCAGGCAGCATAAAAGTTTACTGAAAGAGGAGACAGATGAAACTTAGTGCTGTTGGGCCTTCACAGAGGAACCCTCATACCTGCAGAAAACACCACTGGCTCCAAGGGGTCTCCAGGCCGATCTGCAAGTCCTTCTGCTCAGATGTGTCAGAAAGATCTGTGACTTAATTTGTTTCTCAAACCAGAATTGTAATGCTTTGGTAGTTTTAATAGGAGGAACAGATGAGCAGAATTAGCTTTCACTACAGACAGTGTGAATTCCTTTGCTACTAAGAAGTAAAAAAAAAAAAAGACATATTTACAGTAAGGGGTAAACAAAATCATCAATCTCTGTGCCTAGGTTTTAAAAATGTCTAGCATGTAGATAACTATCAACACAAATGCGAAAGGCTAGGAACAAGGCAATCAGGAAACACATGAACAATAATCATTATTTATGACCCTAGAAAATTGGATATCCCTTACCTGAATCAGAGCTGTAAGCCACTTCTGCTAGATGAGAATCTGCTATGTCGCACTGGTAGCATTTACATCACAGATTAATCATTTTTTAATTAAAATGTGGCAAGAACGCATCTTTCGGGATCTTATCTTTCATGTCTGATACTAAGAAACTTTGTTTAGAGCTATTCTAAGTAGTTTGTGCAATCACTTTCCATTGGGTGGGGGAGGAGGGTATGGAGTTCGAGTACAGATCTGGGAACGATCTCTGAAAAAAACAGAAACATCTCCTTGTTCTGCCAATTCATGCCTTTATGATATTTTCAGAGCCGCTAATCTCCTTCTCCTGACTTCTAAAAGTGCAACTCTTACTTCAAAAGCAAGTAAACTGGCACTTCTTTCCTTTGAACTCGTCTGCTCCTTGTGTGCAGAGTACTACATCGTGGCCTTTCTGTCTGCTGGAGGTCTAACTGTTTTCTTAGACTGACTTCCTAAGGAAAGGAGGCGTATGTGACCATATGGAGCAAGGGTTCCCTACCAATAATTGTGAAAGACACTGGTCACATTTGTACAGCCCTATTTCAGAGTGGCAGAAATATCAAAGAGATCTTACAATGCCCCAAGGTTTGCCAAACTAGGTGTTGTGAGCGAAGAGAAAGTCATTATTTGTCTTACATGGGAAACAAGCTGCAGCGTTGCCCATGTCATTCTCACAGTGAGGAGTATCTACAGCAGAGAGCGCTTGAAAACCACCCCAGTTACACTGTAGGACAATACAGGCAGCCTGCAGCTGGCAGCTTACAACAGCTCACAACTGTCATCAGCAGTTAGAATAATTATGATTGAACCCACTCTCTGCCCAAGTAAATAATGAGAAAAGCAGTTATTAATGTGTGACTTCAGAATTCCTCATCAGACGAGCAAGGGCTAAGGAAAGCCAGGGAAAGAGTCATCAGAAAGATACAGAAAGGCATGTAACTCCTGAGCAAGGAAAAAGAGCCACTGAAGAAAGCAGAGGCATCATCAGCCTCAAAGAAAGACCAGGGGAGATTAGGAAAGCGGACCAGAGCAAGGACCCTATGCACACTTTGAACGTAAAACTGAATCCCCACGAACCTCAGAGTTCATGCTCCCGAGACTCCTGACCAACTGTTACTGGCACCTGTGTGTTCCTGCTCAACTTTGTTCAGTTTTACATGTATCTAGTTCAGCTTGTCTGTCAGAGGATGGACTAAGTTACTTGACAGCTCATATGATAACTACTCAGATTTATAATCCAAGATTGAAATCAACCACAAAACATAATTCCTTAAATAATAAAACGGGCTACGTTATTTTCAGGGCTTTTCAACCTACTTCTTCTACCCGCAAAACTAAAACTAAGACAAATCAGACAGAACTCAAGGTTTGAGGGGCCTGGTCTCTACTCCATCCCACCCAAACCAGAAAGTTTCAGTTGGGCAGATTTACCGAGAGCAGCAGCTCCGCACAGGTGCCTCTACAAACAGACCAACCCAGTGCAAAGTGCAGCCTACATGGTGCGACTCAACAGGGTGATGGGCTTTCAGATCCCACATCAAGGCTCAGAAAAAGCTTTCTTGCAACCTGAAGGCAGTAAGAGAGATACTAAATGTTGTCTTATGACTTTGTTTTTAAATGATCACATTTTACAGTTTAATTGTATTTACTCAGTCCAGCGGCTTTCAGTAAGACACCAGACAGCCTTCAAGTCCTCCGCAGAGCCCCAGCTCTGCCCAGCGCAGGCAGACATGGCAATCCCTCTCTTCGCCCTGGGCAGCCTCCCTGCCCCAGGCCTCGCACAGACTGATGTGTTTCCAGTGTCCACAGCTCACTGAAGGTCTTATCTGAGAGCCCTGGGAGCAACACAAGAGCTTGAACCCCATCATCTAAGTTTATCAACTAATTGCTGTATGTAGGACATCAGTGCTCATGCCACAATAACGTAAATCCATATTGTGAATGAAGGTCTGGTGACTTGACGTTTACTATGGAAATACAAAGCTGTTACTGATGTTTCAGGGTATTGTTTGGATCACAAACCTGACTTCATTCTAACTTTCCTTCTGTACCTTATTTTGAGTGAATGGAGCAGAAAGTAGCCTCATGTTAGCAATTAAGTTTGCAAATTGCACCTTTCTTGTGTTTCCTAAATTAAACTAAAAATCAGGATTACAATGAGAAAAATCTTCTAGACAAGGTACGTCTGACAACAAAGCATGTTTAATAGACTAATTTTCCACTCAGAACTGGGTGACAAAAAACCCAACCCAAACCAAAAATTCCCAACAGCAAACAAGATCTGGCAAAAGCCTTTCACATTCTCCTTTTAAATCTGCCTGAGAAATGATTTTCAGACATGGCTGGGAACATTGTAGTGCACTTATTTATCTCACAAGTTTCTGTACTTTCCTAGAAGAACAACAGAGACCTCAATAGTTGGCACCATTAATATCAGAAAGAAGCTATACATTTTGGTGAAATTCCAACAGTATTCTGTAAGCTACTGATGCTTATTCGTGCTATATTCCAGAAGAGATTACGAACTCGCATCACTGCAGTGGCTGCTGTATGTGTAAGATAAAAAAATTGATGTCTACCTACTGCCCAAAAATTTCAGAAGACAAGCTTCCAGATTGAACAAACACTTTGCTTAAAGAAAAACCAAAAAATTCATAGTATAGTACCAAATGGTTAACTGAGTCTTCAAACAGAATCAACTTCTTCAAGCTAAGCAGAACCTTTATCAATTTCCCAAGACAGACTCATCCCAAAGTAGCTCCTCTTCTCTTTTGCAGTCTGCCTGTGGCTTCTTTTTATCCATTTTGTGCTTTTCGCTCTCTCTCTCAACAAGGTTTTCTTTAAGTCTTTTGTCTTTATAAGGTCTTGATCTCTTCTCATTCACCACATCTATCTCAAATTTAATTCTCTTTTGTTTCTCATTTTCTTTTCCAAAATCTGTACCTTCACTATTTTTCTTTCTTTTCTGCTTTGTAGCTTCTTTCTCATACTTCAGCTCTTCACTGATATACTTCCCCTTCTCAAAAAGCTTTACCTGAAATTTCTGTTCTTTTCTGTAGGAGCTGGTAGAAGTTTCAGCAAGACTAAGCTTATAGCAGTCTTTAGATTCTGCAACCAATAGGCTGAAGCTCTTCTCTCTGATGGTGGTCACCTCAGACACTTCCTCTTCTTGCTCTACTTTATAGTATCCTTTGTTATAGTGACAGTTAGTTGTCTTTTCTAGGGCATACTCACAAGCTGACAGCCAGCTTGGCAATCTGTTTTCCCCAGTATTTGCAGGTGACAGGATTTCTGAGAAAAGGCTGGAACGCTGGCCTTGTTCACACTTAAAGTTTGTAGACATTACTTCACCAAGGTCACTTCCTCCTTCAATGCTTGCATCTTGAAATTCTTCCTCTCCTGCTTTTCCTAAATACCTTCTTGGCTCTAGACTTCCAGCCTTCTGAACTTCAGTGTAACCCGTTGATTCATTTGGACAGGAGTCACATGTTTTCTTTGATTTCTTCATGAGACTGACACGCACTGCTTCTCTGCATAAATTGAACAGAAAGTCTTAGCTATTAATACTGACCAATTTGCTTAGCATCTGTTGAGTTTAAAAAATACCCCTCCTATTTCCAGAGTTAGAAAAAGAACATATCCCAAGTGCATTGTTCTGTATAACTACACGGACCCTGTTACTCAGGATCGTATCTGTAAAGCTGAAGTTACAGGGAACAGATTCTACTCTTTGTGAAAACCGAAAATGCAGAATAACTTCATGAAGATCACTAGAGTTTCTTGCGACCCAGGATGCTGCAAGAATACGATGCTTTTAAAGTAACTGCATGCACTTTTAAAACTACCTTTTAAAAAGAAAATTTAAGATTCTCTCTATTAACTAATCTCCAGTTAGATGCGGATAAGAAGCAATTACATTATATACTGACTGTCAAGTAATAAAGTTACTGATTTCTTTACGAGAAAGCCCTCTCCTGGGTAAAAGGGAAAGTACAACAGCTATCATCTATCCCATAAATGACCTTATGCCAAATGTAAGAGGCGTGCTGATGAATCCTGAAAGCAACACAACTGACGGAGACTCCGTACTTTTGGGGATTAAGGTCTTCTTTGCGCTGTCAATCTTTAAGTTCAGACCATTTCCTTCTAGACTGAGCACTGAAGATGCTGTACCAAAATAGGTGCCACTACCCCCAGATAGCAAAATAACTGGGAAACAGCACCTTTCCTGTGGGTTGCCACTGAAGATGCAACTGTGGGAACTCTAACAGTGAATTTCAGCCACAAGTATGATGTTGACATGGACAGTGCCCCTTAAAAACAGTAAAAAACCCCTCACTCCCAAAACCAAAACAAAAACCCCTTGACCCCCTAGTCAAAGTCACTTAACAGCAGCCAACAGGGCTAATGAAAAAATTTTAAAGTACAAATCACAGAGGAATAGCAACAGAAGACTCACTGACTTACTTCTTCTGGTGTTTATTTCCCTGCACGTGGGACTGGTACACTTCTATAGAAGTAAGTATGACATTACACACGGGACACACGTAACAGCCAACCCCAACTGCTGAAAAGAAGGAACCTGTAGGTTAGACAGACTGCAGGTGGAAGGCAAAACTCAAAGCACATCACGATCCCATCCCATGCAATAGTCCTAACATGACGACATAAACCGAGTTTATGGACAGATACAAAGTCTCTGCTGCAATTTTTCATTAGAATAATATTTATGCACAGAGCTGGTAAGGTGTACAGCTGCCATGTAACCACAGCTTAAACATTAACAAAGAATGTTTCTGATGACTGAAGAGATCCAACTGTAGTGAAAATTTAAATACTATTGTAAATACCTGATCCAAAGCAAGCACCAACAGATACCAATTCAGTCAGTCCACATTTAAGTAAAATAAGGTCAGTTTAAACACTGCCTGCTCAAACATTCATGCAGTGTTGGTTCAGCCCTGCAAAGATGCTGAGGGAATTGCTGATACAATACACTACAAATATGGTACACGAAGCCTCAGGCAAATATAAGGTAAGGTCAGATGAGGAACACCCTTCTGTTTTCTACATTGTCATTTTCTCCTCTCCTACAAGCTGTGTCACCCATAGACCTAAGTATTCTGAAATCAGTGAGTAACCTGTTTCCCCATGCAAACCCAAGAGCTTCATCCATTAGCAAAATGCAGCATTAATTCCAACAGGCATCAAAATGTATTATTTTGTTTAAATTACAGCATGGCGTAATGAGTGCTGTTTTATACTAACAATGACTTTTGACTGTCGAGTAGGATTTTTGAATTCTTTACTAAAGGATTGACACTTCTGTTGCATGGGACCAGATGATGCCCCCTCAAAATTAATGGAAGTTGCACAGCGACAGGGCCTCGGCTTTGGACGCGGTGCTTGAGCTGCAGACAGTCCTGATGGGAGGCTAGAGAACAACGACTGTTCGGGAAACAAATTTCCTTATGTGGGAAGATGGAAATAATTATGACAACCCGTTTCATGAATAAAAGATTAAGGGAAGACATGACACCAATTTTCAACTACTTAAAGAATGTGACAAAAAGGAAATATCGATGATGCAGTTCATGGGTCTGCTTCTTGTTCTCTGCACAGTGAAGCAATACATTGTGGTCAGAGAGTGCTGAGTTCAATGTCAGTAAAAGGTTTTAAGATTGAGAAAGTAAAGATAAAGAAGTCCTGGGAGCTGTTCCTTATGGAAGCTGTAGAGTTCCAGCACAGAGAGTTTCTAAGAATGAGGTGGATGAACATCTTAAGAAGGACACAGATACAACTGATCCTGGCCTTGGACTCAGGGGACTGGGTTATTTTCTGTAATGCTTTGAATTTGACTGTAGAAGTCAGCAAGGACTGGATTTGGGTTTCCAAGTCAGTAAGAAATATTTTCCAACCTACAGCTGTCAGAGACAGAACTTTAGCAGTTCACAGACCAAACAGAAAGGAAGAAATGAACTTGTTCTGTAACACAGGAGAAGACTATTATTTCTTTGCACATATCAGAGCAGTTCCTTGAACAAATCGGAACCGAGCACTCAAGCTACACTCAGATTCTAACACTTGCTCACGTTCTGCCTACCTTTTGTGCTGGATTCCGCAGAGACAGCTTTGTCTCCCAGCTCCTCCAATATCTTTTTCCGTGCTTCATTTCTTCTGTGTTTCTTACCAGCATAATGCTCCTGAGCCGTGAGTGGATTATTGAAGGGAGCACAACAGAGCTTGCAGTACTTGTCTGGATCATTTAACTCCACCCTTATGTTGAAGGATGACAAAGACTCTTCAGCTTTTGAAGGCAGCAAAGGCTTCTCAGCCGATGGCTTCTGTAAAGCTGGAGAAATGGAAGCACAGGATAAATCTGCTGACAGCACAGCAAAGGAAAGGCTGAAGCAGAGCAAAACAGGTGACTCCAGAACTACAGAGCTCGAAAGAAAAACAGCCTGCTGCATGCTGAACTACTTGCAAGAGACTATAAATACCTGAGTCCTCACAAGGGTATTAAAGTACACACTAATAAGGAAGACAGCCCTGGAATATTCAGAAACCCCATCACTAGATATCTAAAAATCAGCTCTGTTTGATGGCTGGTCACTCTAAGGTCCTTATACAGTCCAAGAAGAGATTAATCCTGCAGAGGGTGATTCAGAGCACAGTCTATGCTCCATCTTTAAATACAGTTCAGGACTAAGACCAGTTAAGTGTTGCTCAGGGACTAATTGTTTTTTGATTTCTTATCATATTAATTTATCAGAGCAACACCTTGTTGAGATTGCACTGAATTCTCAGAACAACAATAAACACATTTTATTAATAAAAAATCAGAAATATTTGCCTTTAATTTCAGTCAATGAAGGACAGGGAATTTGAAAGCAAGGTTCCACAGCTTCAGAGTTACACAGTAGTATCTTTGTTTATTCACCTAAGGAGCTATAACAAGACAGCTCCACAACCTTGGCAGACCAGAAAAGACATGGTAAGTGTAGGAAGATACTTCTCTATATTTGTTTCAAAGAGTGACTGGAAAACACATGCAAAACAAATTATCTCATTCGTACCAGAAACAGGCTGCATGCTCTGTGCTGGCATGTGGGCTTGGTCTCCTGATAATTGCTTCAGCTTTTTAGCATGGATCTTTCCCAAGTAGTGAGACAAAGCAGCAATCGGAGAAGTAAAAACCACGTTGCAGAGATTGCAGTATCTGTTTTTGTCCACTGCTCCACTCCTATCCACCTGAAACCAGGCAAGGGCAAGCTCAGTTACAAGCATTCACTGAAGTATACAAGGAAACATTTTATTTAATGATGAAGAGGAATAGTCACCTGAAAATTGATACAATCCATTTTCTTCTCTTTGCTATGCTCCTGCCTCTCATCTTTCTCACCATGTATTTGGATGTAAAGATGAACTTTCTGAGCATGCTTTTTGCCCTGGGAAGAGACAAGAATTTTTCCTGTTTCTGTAACAAGAATCTAAGCAGTGGTATATCCAGTGACTGGGACTTCATTCATCAAAAACTGCTTTCAACCCTTGCCAAATTGTATTTGTATAAAGCAGAGCCACAAGCAGACACATGCCAGCTCATGTAACAACACTATACTTTTAATCAATAATACAATACTTATCATTACTCATAACATTGTGCCTCAAGTAGCCCTCGGAGTCATCTACTCTCAGCTCTTTGGGGAACCAAAAATCCTGACACGTCCCCTTAGAAACCAGGGCTCTAAATACAGAAGGAAAGGAATCTAAAATAGGTAAGGAAACGAATGCAGCCATGCCACAGAGCAAGTCTGCTGTGCTCCTTTACCACTAAGCCTGGGGGCTTGACATCAAGGCTGCCCTGTGTTGTGGCACAGAAGAATAATAGGCAGCAGGGCCTAACTTACCTCCCCAAATAAAAAGTCTCATCTTCCTACACAGTAAGCAGAGAGAAACAGGCTTCCCTGGAAGCTCACGTAAAGTATCTCCAGGCTGGAGTCAGTCCATGGAGATTTCTACACCTTTCTACTGAGGACATAATAGTCCAGGTAACTAAAATAGGGTGTTAATGATAATTCCCTCAGCTGCAATTATTTTTTAATTCTTAGATGCTCTCTGGACCCATAACTTTCAAACTCCTGCACTTGTAATTAATATACATGCCACACTATAGAGTGGTGGTCTACAAAGCAAAACGAGTAACTTGTCTTCTCTGACCTGATGCTTTTCAGAGGTCTTTTAAGGAGCAGTGCAGGATACTGTACCAACATTATCAAAGAGAAAGAGGACCTGTCTTACCTGGCTAGACAATATAAGCACAACTGAGAAGAGCCAGTTATTTCCATCGATTAATTTTGTAATGGCGAAGTCAGGTAACTTTACACCTGCATCTATTATCCTGGACTGGATTTTGATCCGTGAAACACAAAATTAAACTGAGGTTCTGAACTCTGTTAAGTTCTGACAGCACAACTGCTGCTCAGGTTAAATCAAAGTAACAAAATACAACACCTTGCAAGACCTGAATCTTCATAACACAAAGAAAGACTCCTGACAACTGACATTTTAAACTTTTGCAAGAAAGAAAAAGACAGAAACATCTGTACCTGCAAACCTGCACAGCCTTGAGATCAAGTTTCAAAATAAAGTGCACTTTCCCACGTCTACAGCAGTATCCCAAGGCACACAGTTGTCTCAAGTAATGCCTTCAGCATGGTTCACACAGCCTGCCTCAAGCAGGCACGGGCACACAGAGCAGCACGTGTGTATTGCCAGGTGAAGCGTCAGGAGGCATCACCTCCACCCTCTATAGCTAGCACTGCCCCGTGCCATATGCGTGCTCTGCCTCACGTGGTGCAGACCTGCTTCAGTCCTGGCTACCGCTTGGCCCGAACCTGCTCAGTTCCTTCTAAACTCATGCTGCAATACGCAGGTGATTGCCCTTCACTATCACCAAACCCACAACTTTCACAACATTCAAGTCTGGTTAATGTCTAAGCCTAGCACAAACCTTGAGAAACACAATATAAGAAGTCTTTTATAACACTACATAGAAACCCCAAGCAAACAAACCAAAGCTCCGGTGCTTTTAGGAGAAATTCTCCCTTCCAGCGTACCTTATAGTGTGACGTCCTTTGCGACTCAAACTGTAGCACTGCCCCGCAAACCTTACAGAAAGTGTCGGTGAAAAGGTCTTTCCTTGTTGCCTCATCTAAAATGTCATCTAAACGAAGAGAGCAAAAGACAAAAGTCAGCCAGTAGTTAGGACAAGATATATTTGCATACCTTTGCTTACACAAAACATCAACCATTTGAGTATTCGCAGGCAGCACAAGATGAAGGAACCAACGTTCACCCACCAAATCGCACCGTGCCTCGCTGGGGCTTCAAATCAATGCTGCAAAGCCGCCTAAACGTTCCTACCTACAGAAGTATTGCTCTTATTTATAAAATATTACTATAAGAGTACCTAGACTTTAAAACCAAAAAAGACAGAGACTCTTCACTGGGTTTTCAGTCCATTTCAAATAGGGCACAATGTCAGAAATACTTGACTAACAGCCTAAAAAGAAGGATATTAACTGCACTAGATCATACAGTTAGTTAAATATGGGAATACCCCTTAAAGAAGAGATTTAGAGAAAGTCTGGGAGTAGCTCTGTACATGAGAGAAGCTTCTGAGACCTCCTGGCCTATGAAGGTTGTACCTGTGTCCCATATACCAATTCAGCCAATTCAGTTACACGGGGAAAAAACTGCTCCAATGGCTTGTTTTGATTTATTTTTTTGCCCTGTTCCCAGTTAACTCATGGCCTGTGTACACTTTAACTCATACTAAAATTGGCCCAGAATTGAAGCTATTCCTGAATAATTGTATGTGCAGACACATTTGATCTGAGGGGGGACACGTAATAAGCACTTAAAAGTAGTGCTAATGTCATGTCAGTTACAAGAAATAAACACATCCTTCAGAAGAGCATCGCAAAGCTTTCACAAAGGTAAAGCTACACCACCACCTCTGTTCTTTCTCTTGATATACACTTTTAATTCATTAGGGAAAACAGCTTTAGTTGTATTGTTTGAAACACTCCCCTGGTACAGGCTATGCTTTCAGGGAGCAAGTTTAGCCATGCTGCTACACCACCAATTCTGTGCTGACAAACTCTTCAGACTAGCTGTTTCTTTTTCATCCCTAGTGGGTTACGCTTTAATTCCAATTAAGCTAGAATTTAACTTTTTTAGCATGCCCTGCTCTTAAAAATAAGCCAAAGTTAAATCGGTTTAAAGCAAAAATAAAGGAAGCCACATAACTAGACAGTTCACCTAAACTGTGCTCTTCAAGTGAAGCTGAGGTTAAAGGGAAAATATTGGGGAAATACGTCTTAACTGAGCTTACTCCCTCTAAGGTTACCCAGTGCTCCATCCTGGAAGCCACACGTGGGGCAGCTGGCTTTCCACGCTTTGCAGACAGCGTGGAGAGATCGTGGTCTCAAGCATTGTACCCCTGTGGTCCCAAGGCTTGGTACCAAAAGGCATCTAGAAACCCATAAAGACAATTAGCTTTTACCGTCATTTGTTAAGCTTGCTCTCTTGGCCCCTTGCCCAAGGAAAGCAAAGTCCAAGGGAACATGAAAAAACAGAATGAAGTGCTATGTAGTGTGTCCTGTAACCCTACATAATGATGCTAAGCTGTGGGATGATCAGCTCACAAATGATTAAGGAAGGACTACAGCCTACCCAGTCGCCCACGTGTGCCCTGGACAACACGTGACCGTCACCTTTGCAGGAGTCAAAAGCCCCTTAAAAATCAGAGCATGAATTTCAGTACAAGATGTATGCCAGACACTCTGACAGATCCAGTGCCACCCCGGTAAAGATGCTTGCTCGTGGCTCCAGTGGCAACCTGAAACAGGGAATGTCAAACTGCTTTGGCAAGCCAACATGAACACGTGCTGCAGCCAGCTGAAAACCTGTCGGCAGCTCTCTGGGCACTGACAACACCTGAGGAATGGCAGAGGCAGAGATCGTTCTCAGGCTGTGTGCACGGCTAACCCCACTGCGCCTGCCCACAGCAGCACTCCTGAGCCGCTGAACATACAGACCTTCATACAGCTGGCTCGGATGAGGCTTTCGGCTGAGACTGCAACAATGACTGGGTACCAAAATGCTGCTGTCTGGCATGGTTTACCATCAGCCCCTGACTTAAGAATTTTCTAATAAAGACTTTATTTTCATGAGGTACAATGGCCAGATGACTAGTCCTTCAGAGCTTTTGTATTCTGCAGCATAAGTCATCCAGAAATGTTCAATATTCTTCAGTTACTGATTGACGTAGCTTCACCCCACAACACACAACGTGAATCCACACAAGAAAATCCAATGACTTGGTTCCGGGCATTAGGTGAAAGCCCATCTTGCACCTGAAACGCATGAACTGGCAATGCTTGTAGCAGAAAAAGCCACTTAGAGAGGAAAATTACACCAGCTTGCTCAAGTGTATTGAACTGTAAAAACATAGCTACCTAGAGAAAGATAAATGAAACAATATTCTGTATTAAAAAAAAAAATAAAACAACAAAAAGCAAATTGCAATGCAGCTAGGCACAAATCTCTGAAATACCACTACTGTGGGCAGTATTTACCGTATTTCAGTTTGCATAACCTCTCACTGGAAAAGAGACATTAATTAAGGATAGTATTCTATGCATATTTTCCTTGATGTAGTAGTGAACTGCACAGCCTTCTTGGGAGACAAAAGCCAGCCAAGCGCATGCTACCAAAAAAACCCTAAAAACACTGTCATGTGAAATTAAAATAGGGTTTTTAATTCACCACCTTCTTGGCTGACCACTGCAATGAAAAGATTGGATTACAGGGACCAAAGTCTGGTTGTCCAAGTAACTCCTATTGCGCCTCTCGGAGCCGTCCTGAACCCTGCTGTGTCCCTCTCCTCAATGGCATTTTGCAGTACCTGATGAATTGCACTAATATATACTCTAGAGACAGTTTTAAACATTGCTCTTCATTGTTACAAGAGTTGTTTTCATTCTTCAATATTGTAAAAAGGTTGGCAGGACTTGACTTACTCAGATCCTTTCTTCTTTATAAATTTATCACATCTTAGTTCTCTTTTCTCTTTGCAGTGTTGTGGTTTATATTTCTCATTAAGTCTTCCCATTTTTCACCTAACTGTTGTCCCTCTGTTTTGGCTCTATCTTTTCTCAAGATAAGGTTATGCTGCTACAACTGAGTCAGCAGTGATGAATGCAGAGCTACAGCAACCTCACTGAAGTCTCCTACCTAAGTCTTGTAGCAATGAAGCCCAACGATCGGTTTCCCCCAAGAGAGAGAGACCTACAAGCACAAAGACACAGAGCTCACAACATTTGCCTTGATTTTGGAACCTTAAAGAGCTGTTCTACTCAGTTTTTTCTGCATGGTCACAAGATGATTATTAATAAACAAATACCACATGAATCCAGCAGGGTTCCCAAACAATAACTTGGCTGAGGAATGCAGATCACGAGCGTGGTAACATAACCTGCTTTAATGCAGCTCCTGGCATTCACCTGCTGTTATATGAGCAATGGCACAGGAGTTCAGCTCCGACTTTGTCAGTGTGAGACAGCCAAGCGCAGCAGAACCCTGTCTGCTTTCCTTCGACCAAACAAGGCCAAAACATCCTGGTTCACATGAAGGATACAGCAGCTGCTCCCCAAGTCGGCCAGAAGCACAGCTGCCTAGCACCTCCGCAAACGCTGGGCAGCCACTGTTAAAAATGCTGATCTGATAATTTCAGGCTCAAACCACATGAGAACCCATACATATAAACATAGCCTTTTTCTTTTTATTTTCTGTAGTCAGTGGACTTTTAGGGAAATATATGTGCCTTGGATAACGTATTTCTATGTGGCCTTCTGGTGAATGGCATGGAGACAAATTCAGGAATAAAATGATGTGTCTCTCACTTAAATCCCAACCGGGCACTAAGCTGTCAATGGTCTTCAGTCCGGTCCGGGCAACTGCAGACTCGTTCCCGATGGCAACCACACACAGCACCAGCCCTCTGCTAAACGACACATCTCTGCTCACTCCCAGGGAAGGGTCACGAACCAGTCTGCCCTTTCTCCTTTTAACTGTGCCTCAAGACGGCTTGCGACACAAAAATGACAGAGCACAGGGAGATCTATGCTACGGCTGCCCGTGTGCAACCAGTCCTATAAATATTAAGCTGAACTTGAGGTCTTCAGCTTTCAGATTCACAAGGCATCTTTCCCGGCAACTAAGAAAAGGTTTTTTAAAAAATAGCTTGCCTCACAGTTTGCGACCATGCCATCAGAAACTTTTCAGAGAATCAATCAAAATCTGAAGCCTTGCAGAACTGCCATACTGACCTTGTCATTTTTATGCCTCCAACATGTTTAAATAAAGGTACTGGTATCATGAATTTGGAGCAACTGTTCAGATAACTTGCTGTCACTAAGAAATGGTTCAGTGCAGAACAGACCAACTACTGTTTGTCACAAAGCGACTACTCCTTAATAAAAGGATATGGATAAAAATGTTTTTGAAATGTAAGACACGAGATTTTTTTTTTTTTAATAAAAGATACAAACATTCATGCCACATGACGAAGTCAACCAGTAATTTTCAGTGTAGCTTTTCCTTTATTTTTAGGCTGTTACCCAAAAAACTGTTTATGTTTGTCAACAGTCCATATTTCAGAGGAAAATACAGGTCTCTGGAGTATCTGGAGTCCTCACTCCAGCCCACACCTTCTACGTACTAATGACCCAATGACAGTATTTTCTCATGTGATTCTCAGTAGATCTTATGGTCTGTCCTTGCCACAGTTTTCTCAGCTATATTATGAAACCTATAGTTCCTGGTACTGTCACAGACACGCTGTGAGATCTGGTGTTTTGTGAAGCCCACTGACATCCTAAGAGAAGACACACTATAGCAACAGCTAATATTAACAGCAGTTCATGTATCTAAAAGGATGCATAACGTGAAGCAGCACACATGAATAATTTCTGGCAATTAAAGGATGAATCTGATCCTACTGAAATGCTAAGAAGAGCTTTGCAAGTGACTTTAGCACAGTCAATTAACCTCAGATATTCATAGGGTCCCATTAAAGGAAGTGCAAGGATCCCTCAAGGATTTAATTTAATGTTCGTGGGAAGTGCAAAGCACTCACAGTTTCCTCTGGCTTCCGGGCTCAGCAATCCCACCGACCAGACTGGTGCTTCTCGTCAGTAATGGCCCTGTTTTCTGCGCCACCACACAACAAGGAGATTGCAAGGACTGCTCCTGGGCAGCTTATCTTCTGAAAACACTGGTGATCCACACTTCGTTGGAGCTTACAGGTGTTAACGTCAGGTAAGGCTGTCACTAAAAGACCAAACCAAAAGGTCTGGTGTGGCAGATTACAATGATTAGCTTTGGGGCTTCAGTAGTCTTGAGGGTTCCCCATTTACGTGAAGATGTGACCACACAGGGCAGAAAACCAGAGTGCAGTTCTTGATTTGCAAGTGTCTAGAAGCACCAAGAAGGTGCTTAAAGAAAAGCAGCTTCTGCTCCAACCTTAGGTGGCACTGACCACAGCAAAAGGATGCACACAAATGAGCCAAGATGACAAGAGACAATTAAGAGAAACACGAGGCTGCAAGTATTAACCATGTGTATTTATGGATTTCTTATTTCAAGCGAACCTAATTAGCAGCCCACCAACACACCATCTACCTCACCTGTACCATTTGCTTTGCCCAGTTACCCTTCCTCAGCTCTTGAGAAAGAATTCTTTTCAGAGAGAACCGGGCTGAGAAATGTGTTGCAGAATGAGTTTAATCAACTAAACTCTTTACACATTCTATTATTTTAGCTGTATCATTATGTTTGAATAACTTTGCTTAGCACGAATTAGCAGGAGAGTGTGAGCTCGCTGGAATTCCAGTCTCCTGTTGTGAGCTCATCCTGGCCTGGTTGCTGGGACATGGGAAGGCCCCAGCACCAGTGTGAACTGGGAGACAAGGAGGCTGCCGCTGTCAGGGGAAGCTGTGGCTCCTTCAGACAAGAACTGCTAACCTGTCTGCAGACAGAGGAAACATCCAGTAAGGAATGAAAGAACCCCAGACCAAGAATTACCACAGGACCACGAGGCGCGTGCCAGGCGCATGAACAGCGCGGGCATAGACTGTGAGGGCACAAACGCCCTGGGATTTGTTTGTTCTGGGTCCCTCTCTCAAACGGGCACCCAGACTGGTCTGGTTTTTTTTCTCTGTACCTTTCAATCTGTTTCTGTAACTAATTTAGTTTATAAGCACAGACGTCAGACTATGCTGTGGGAAACCTAAGGTCAAGAACATGTCTTTAACAAATGTACCTGCCAAAGATGATTAGACAGAACGGGAAGTAAGCATTCAGGTACCACCCAGGCATAAAGGGAAAAATCCAGCAATAAACCAGATAACAACTTCCCGTTTCATCACTCTTCACTTACAGGCCCAGAAAGAAAACGTGAAAGACAGTCTAGACTTCCATGAATGTACTACTTAAAAGCTGTCCTTAAAAATAAAAGATATTGACACAAAGAGAGAGAAAATATTATTGTTGTTTGACTGTCAAGGCTGAAGAAAGCAGATCCTGGAGACAACTGCTATCCTTAGTGATGATCCATACTAGAATTAACATACTCCCAAAGGGAAAACTAGAAAAACAGGTGATTGTTTCCATTTTCTTTTCAAAGAAAGGAATAAAATATTTTTTATTCTTTTGACTACCAATCCTCAGCAGTTGCTATAGCATTTCTTGTGGTTACTTCAGCTCTTATTACGATTCAAGAGCTTAAAGTCTAGGACACAGAACAGGTGCCAAAAAGATTTTTTTTTTTTAATCAATCAAAACAACTATAAAATGCAAAACACACACACAAAAGTCAATGAACACTAGGACCACTTCTCATCCCACTACGAATTCCCCAGCCACCCAAATCGCTGTTTTAGTAGTGTGGGTTTATAAACACACGTAACCATTGATACTGTATTAAAATCACATTGCTGGACTGCAACAGTTCACTGAAGACCTAAAGATGAGAGGAAGGAACATCAAATATGCAAATATCTAGGAAAGGAGGACTTAACTGTTAATGTCATTCAGTTGCATCCAAAAGTGACTTAAACCCAAAACCTTTCAGTGTGAGGGTCTGATTTGGAAACCCTGGGTCTACTCTCAGCTCTGCTGCCTACTTGTTAAACTTGGTCAACACTCTTAAAGCTGTATTCTCCTATGTAGGTATGTTTGTATTCAGGCCTTTAAGCTTGAAAACTCTGGTTTTCATTTCTGTGCATCTCTGATTCCTGGAACAGTACCATGGGAGAATCAGTTACCCACTAAAAAGGGATGAGTTAAAACCAATTCTTATGAATGTAACTGCTCCTCACTTTGATGGGTCCTTTCAATATTACCCTAAATAACAGAATTGGCATAAACAGTGTCACTTTACTGTCTTTAGTTAGAGTATGAACAATCTGTGTTCAAATTCCTTGGTTTTCTTAGAAAACAAGTGTTTCAAACCAAGTGCATTTCTAAGTGGCTGCAGTTGCCAACATCTCCCTATTTAAGTATGAACTGTGTCAGAGAAGGACACAATTCCTCCTTCCGAGCTAAGTTGCATTTTACAAGTTATCTTTTGGAAAGCACTCAGTGAGCTAGTGCCAATAAAACACTCCTCTGCTGTAACTTCTCACTGCAGTGGCTGCTCCACACCTGCATAAGAGGGGGAATCATTCCTCTTTCTAATGGTGTTGTGGCCTCAAGAGACTGCAAGTCCCACCCGGTCCTGGTCAAAGGTAGTTAACAGCAGCTCAGCTTTGCAGCGATCAGAGCACACTGGAACTTCGAGCCTACTGAGCTACAGCAGTAGGCAGGTACGGCCAGCCCTGAGCACACGCAGCAAAGGCGGGTCAGCCCAGACTGGAAGGAGTTATGATCTTCACATTCCAGATGGCAAACATACACCTAAGACAGAACAGGTAAATACCTGTGTAGTCTTAATGCACAGCCAGTAGTTAAAGAACATAGTTCCACACGAAAAAAATTAGTACGTTTTCAGATGTTTGTGAAGACTGGAGAAGCAAGCCACAGGGCAAGATGACCATGCCTTCTACTCTTCTGAAGAACATCGTGTGTGTATTCGCTGCGCTACTGTTCCCTCTAAGTCAGTGTTCTGTTCAAGCACACTCGGAGTTCTCCTTCATAATTTTATTTATGATGCCATCTTTGAAGCTTGAGATTGAGATGCAACCTAAAAACTTACTTCAAATCTAATGTTTTAGTGAGTGGGTCTCACTCTTACAAGCCCTCTGCCTCTAGGACAAGCCACGAATCACTGAAGATTTATTAAAGTACCAAAAGCCACTCAAACCTCACAAAGACTGGTGCAAGAAAAGTTTTCCAAACACATCCACTTTCACTCTCATAAAAATGACTTCTCATTCTTATCTCTAATGTGGCTTATAAAAATGTCTGAGTAAACAGAAAAAATCTGTTATTAAAGCAGAAGTAGATCATAACAAGAAATGTACGCTTAAAACCCAGCATACTTTTTATTGGTATAATTTTCTGAATTGTACCTTCTGAGAGCATTCAGAAGACACAGAAGCTAAATACTCCTTATGAAGTGAAATTAAAAGCAGTTTGACATAACAGTGAATTACATTGGTGAAGACAGAGAACATCAAATATCACCTGAATATCCAGGTGATAGCCAATACACTTGCATTCTTGCTCATTCATTTAGTGTTTATAAAAGTACATCTCCAGAGATGTGTTTTACATAACTATTTTTTAATGTAGAGAATAAACCCAGCCGAAATCAACAGACAATGAGGAGCAATCAAGAGGCAATAAGGAACACATTCTTAAAATAAGATCAACTTGATTGCTTTAACGTTCACGCACTGAAATACAAGCATTGAGAAGGTAGTGGGAACTGCCAGCTCTCTTAACAAGACATCTGAAGCAATTTAAATAATTTTTTTAAAAAATAAAAAGAACAGAGGTGGTTTTTGGAAACCTGGAACTAACCGTATTGCCTAATAATAATAAATCAGACTGTCTCTGAACTGAAAGCCAATGATTTGGTTACTGTTCCTCAATTCTCAGTTATAATCTTAGGAAAAAAAAATGCTGGGTGCGATACTAAGTCTTCAGTGGAACAGCAATTCAGTTAAGGCATTAAAACACTGATGTGAGAAGGCTCAGGGATATTTTAATATTATTGTACTTCTATATTTTACTACTTGAGAGAAGTTCAAGGACATCTTTTCAACTTCAAACATTTGCTATCTCTTCTCTTACTTTTACGAGGTAAATTGTAGCACGCCATGTAGGAAAGGCAGGGGAAAAAAGTCTTTCCTCAGGGCAGCATAAATGTGGTAGGAAAAATACTAACATTAATTAAAATATCAGAGACCAAGTAATTTAAAAAAGCCTGTTCAGTCCAGGATTTTCTACCACTTGATTAAAAAGGAAATGCTCTCAGCTTTAGTCTATTATTAGTTTTTCTTTCCCAGTTCTTGAGGGTAGAGAAGACAAAGCAGAATAACATAGTAAAGAAAAAGTCTAGGCTAGACACATGCCTGAAGGCAAAGGTATAAAGTTGCAAATTCAAGGTACTAACCCAATGAAACGACACAGCCAAATTCTGCCCTCAAATGCCAACAACAAACATAACATTTTAATGACAAATAGATGGATACACATGAATCAAGTTCAACAACTGCAAGTCCTCAAGAGCAGATACTGACCCACATACTTTCTCATTTCACAAGCCCATTCACCTGGCCATCTCCAAGGCACATTCGGACCAGCACAAGCAAGGGGGTTAGCACACCTCACCAGGCTACCACCTGTCAGCCTCACAGTAACTGAGTGTGCAGGCTGAAGCCTGCCCCAGCTGCTAAGTAAAACAGGTTAATTTGCATCACGTGCGCTACATTAATTTGCTTTACTCTGCAAGCAAGAAAGGCAGGAGCCTGCACACAGTCAGTTACCTCATCTCAGCTGACTGGCTGTAACTTTACAGGATGTGCAAACTCTATTGGTTGTAATCAGGCCACCGTATTCCTACTCCATAACACGATGAAAGACAAGCAAAAGCTTGAATGCTTGGAGTATCAGCTGTCCGAAACTGCAGGCAAACAGCATCACTGAAATCCAGTCACTTCTGGCTGTGGTACAGCAGGCAAGCACTGTCACTGTACAGCAGAAGTCAGAAAGCAAACTTAGAAATAAACCCAGATATCCAACTTAGAAAGGGCAGGTGAAGATAACAAGCTTTAAAACCCTTATCAAATACACTGAACTGTGTTATCACAGCACTGGATTGCTGTGTGAGGAAGGGAGGTTAAACCAGACAGATTTTTAATCCTGCAGCTAGGTGAAAGACATTTCACCTACTGTAGTAGCACTAGATTTTAATTTTCTCAGTGAGTTTAGTCACTGAATATCCTTTTGAATGATTTGGTTTGTTTTCAAAGCTCAACTGTCTGTAAAAAGATGAAATGCCAAACCAGACTCTGTTGTTTGGAAACAAATGCTATCAATGCCAGCACTGCCTGTTTCCATAAAATGGTTTCACCACTCAAACCTTGGGATTTTTCCCCACAGAATACTATAACAAGTTAACTTCTGACAATTTATATGCTTCTTTGAATACTACATGTTATCACAGATTTGAACAAGACACATGGCTAAGCCTGTACCCATGCATGAGGCCTCTGAAGCGTGCAGCTACACCTCCAAACCAGGGGTTAAACCTAGCGTTGCCCAAACCCTCTCAAATGCACAAACTAAGTCGAGACAGTGCTAAAATCCTTGATGGCCAGGCGGATCTGTGCTCTGCCCTGACACAAGAAGCTGGCATTTGATGCTGAACACAGCACTCCCCCTTTTGCCCAGAGTGAGCAGTAACAATACACTTTGCCTGCTGTCATAGTGCTCTCAACTCAGCCAGGACTCAGAAAATACTTTTAAAGTATTAGGATTGAAGTAAAACATATCAATCACTACTAATGTAATCCAGGTGCCCACTTGTTGCAACACAGTTCCCTTGATTCACTTCACTTATCTCCCTCTTGGTCCAAGTCCTCATTTCCACTACTCTGTCTCTGTCGAACACCACACTGATCTCTGCTCCCTGCATCCCATCACACCCACGAGGGCTGGACCAGCCCCTCACAGACAAAGTAGACTGAAATCAGCTATTCCACTTTTACCAGCAAAAAAAAGGTGTCAGACCATTGCTACCCCAATAAATTGTTCAGGATTTCAGAAATCAAGTCTTTGACTTTTTCTTTTTAAATTTCTGTGAGCATAGTTTGACCCCACTGTACTTTACTTCTTGAAGCACACCATCAGAGTGCGACTAGGGTGCAACAGAAGGCTGAGTAAGTCTACACTGAGGGGTTGGTTCCCTCTGAAGGAGAATCTAATGCATTCAGCTTCTTAAACACTGCAGGATAAGCTGTTAGTTTCCTCGGCAGGCATTAAGCTACGTCCTTAACATAACAGACCCTCTTCCCTTTCCACTCTGTCGTGGTTTAACCCACCTTAGGTCTTCAGAACGTGTAAGAAATACACCTCCCAATCCCCACTTTGTAAACTCTGAGGCAGGTTAGGACAAGTGACTTACCCTTCTGCCTGGCTCTCTCCGGACATATAAATGCTCCTGTAAGACAGTACCACAGTAGTTTGTGCAATGTTATTTCTCAGCCTACTCTCACTGCTATTTAAGACAGGCTTGTGGAACGCTGGGTGAGAAACATATAATCAGTGAATTGGTACCTGACTCTTTTTCCCCTCCAGTAAGCGAAGAAGATATGCAGAATAGAACAGGAGGGAGAGGACAAAATTAGTCATTTATAATACACGAGCGCTTATATGCTGAGCCTTGAAAAAGGATGCACGGTTGTAACTACAGACTAACTACACTCTTACGGGCACGAAAGGTTTCTATCCTGTTGCCACGGAGTCAGAAGACATCCCTTAGCCTAAAACAAACAAAAAACCCCAAGGGGGGGGTGTGTGTGTGCATGTGTGAAGAAATTATCCAGAACTGTTGCCACAGAAAGTTTCCAAAGCTAAAAGTTATTGCTAACTTTGTTTAAGAAAAGGATATCCTCCCCCCTCAACAGGCTATCCAACCAGAAACTGCCCATAACATCCAGTTCCACAGCTCTGTTTGGCACAGGTATGAACTGACAAGCATCACCAGCAATCCTTGCCATGTCTGGCTTGCGACAAAACCTGTACCAGCCATGTACCAGAAATAAGGACATGAGCTACATCTAAACACTGATAATTTAAGAAATGCAACCTTCAGACCCTTGAAGTCCCTTGAAATTCCCATGAGGTCAAAGTACTTTTAAAGTTAAAGGCTTTGTTGCTAATCCACCAAAGCACATTTTGGAGTTCAGGACCTTGACAATTCAGTTCAAGAAATGCATGTGAAAAATGGAATTTAAATCTAGGCATACCAAGACCGCATTCCTAACTTTCTCTGAGTATATTCCTTTGAAGACCATACATACTCATGTCGCTTTTTTCCTCCAGAAAGCAGACTGCTTCAAATAACTGTCTGCTTTTTAAACAGAGTGATTAATTCCACCAGTTATTTCTGCCCAAGAGCACTACTAAATTTAACTGACAATGGGGAAATCTGCTGCTAACGGATGTCTCACGTATTTAACAAAGGCCTATGTTTATGCTTTGCTAAGTGTGTGGCTTTATTTTAAACTTGACTTTCATTATACAAGCGAATAGTCAAATGCCTATAAACCACCAGCCAAAGCCTTTCAACACGCAAGTATTTTATGCCTGTTTTGAATGGCTTGGTGTTCCTGGAAGCCAGGGGCTCTCTTTTGGGTGCCAGTGGCCAGATTTCAGCAGGACGGTGTCTCTCAGGAGAGATGACCTGGGAAGCAGACGCCATGGAAGGTTCCCATCACTTCAGATTCAATTCCCGGGCTCCATGCTGCGGTTCTGGTGTATAAAAGCAACCTGCCTGCCATCCCACAGCCCCAGACAGGCGGGATTAGCTTACGAAGCCAGAACAAGACCTCTTTGCAGTGAAGAATTAAATAGAAGATGACCTTTTACGGGCTGCACATCAAAGAGCTCGACCTACTGCAGATGCCCTGCCTGCTCCTTCCACCTGCAAAACCCAGACACGTCTCTCGCTGCGCTTTGCTTCTGCCTTTTGAGCCAAACTCCCGTCACTGGGCCGTGCCGCCATGGCGAGAACACACCCTGCTTCGCGGCGGGAACGGCCCCGCCATGCCCGACAGGCCCCCGCCTCTCCCTCACGGCCCGGGCCCCACTCACCTTCGCGACGGGCGGCAGCCAGGGGAGGCCGCGGGGCAGCCTCCCCGCCCCGTTCCGCCGCCATGGCCGGCAGGGAGCCGCCCTCAGGGGGAGCCACCGCCCTCAGGGGGAGCCGCGCCTCGGCGGGGCCTGCGGGGCCTTCAGGGCCGGGCCGCCGCCCCTCCCGTAACGAGCTCCTCCTGCCTGACCCCTCCACCCTCACCGCCCCCCCCGGGCCCGCCATAACAACACCCCGCCAGCCCGGCGGGTCCCGCCGCTCCCCAGCCCGCCCTCAGTGCCGCCCGCCCCCGCGGGCCCCGCCTCAGGGGGGAGCCCGCCTGCCCGCCCGGCGAGGCGTGCTCGGAGCTGCCTGGTGGCTGCTAATAGCTGCTGGTGACTGCCTCGTAGTTACCCCATAACCACCAGTAACTAATAACTAGCAGTAACTGCCTCATAACTGGCCAATAACCACCAGTAACTGCCTGGTAGCTACTAATAACCACTGGTAACTGCCTCATAATTGCCCCATAACTACTAGTAACTGCCTGGTGACTACTAATAACTACCAGTAACTGCTTCATAACTGCCCAATAACCACTAGTAACTTCCTGGTAGCTACTAATAACTACTGGTAACTGCCTCATAACTGCCAAATAACCATTAGGAATTGACTGGTAGCAGTTACTAATAATTACTGGTAGCTCCTAATAACTACAGGTAACTGCCTCATAATGGCCCAATAACTACTCTTAACTGCCCAATAACCATTAGTAACTGCCTGGTAGCTGCTAATAACTACTGGTAACTGCCTCATAATTGCCCCATAACTACTAGTAACGGCCTGGTGGCTACTAATAACCACCAGTAACTGTCTGGTCGCTACTAATAGCTACAGGTAGCTGCCTCATAACTGCCCAATAGCCACTAGTAACTGCCTGGTGGCTACCAATAACTATGGATGACTACATCATAATTGCCCCATAACTACTAGTAACTGCCTAGTAGCTACTAATCACTACCAGTAACTGCCTCATAATGTCCCAGTAACTACTTGTAACTGCCCAATAACCACTACTAACTGCCTGGTGGCTACTAATAACTACTGATAACTGCCTCATAATTTCCCCCATAACTACTAGGAACTGCCTAGTAGCTACTAATAACTACTAGTAGCTGCCTCATAATTGCCGAATAACCATTAGTAACTGCCTGGTAGCTACTAATAGCTACAGGTAACTGCCTCATAACTGCCCAATAACTACTAGTAAGCACCACTATCAGCCTAGTATCTGCCTCACAACTACAAATAGCTGCCTGGAAACTGCCACAGAACTACTAGAACCTGTCTCATGACTGCTCGGTAGCTACTAGTAAGAGCCTAGTAATTGTGTAATAACTGCTCAATAACTACTAATGAGAATCTAGTAATATTGTAATAACTGCCTGGTAACTAGTAGTAGCTACTAGTAACAGCTTAGTTTCTGCCTAGTAACTACTAGTAACTGCCTTCTAGCTGCCTAGCAACTACTAGTGCCTGCCTAGTATTTGCCTAATTACAACTAGTAACTGCAGGCTTCTCTCCGCACCTTGGGTGGCTCCTCTCTGCCACCGGCACCCAAAACACCCCTAAAATCCCCCAAATTGCTGCCTATCCCCCAGCTGGCCCTCACCTTGATCACCCCATCTGTCCATCCATCCATCCATCCATCCGTCCATCCATCTGTTCAACTGTCCATCCATCCATCCATGCATGCATCCATAGTGCATCCATCCATCCATCCATCCGTCCATCTATCCATCCCTCTGTCCATCCATCCATTCATCCATCCATCCCTCCATCTGTCTGTCCATCTGTCCATCCATCCCTCTGTCCGTCCATCCATCCATCCCTCCATCTGTCCATCCATCTGCCCGTCCATCCGTCCGTCCATCTCTCGGTCCCTCACTCCCTCTTCGGGGCAGAATCCCCCCAGCCCCTCTGACCCTCGCCCCGCGAGAGCCGGCAGCCTGCTTGCCCCCCAGTTCTCCCTGCTGTCGCCCCAAACCGGGGGTTCATCGGGACGCGGGGCCCACCCTCCCCTCGCCCTGCAGCGCCGTGGCTGCCTGTAACCTGTAAGGCTGGATTACAGTCACAGGACGAGTCCGAGGAGCGTCTGCCTAGGACAGGGTTTCCCCCGCCTCTTTTTTCCCTTTTTCTCTGTAATTCACGACGTGTCCGAGTACTGCTCGCCACGGTCCCGCAGTTGAATTCGATAACGCTGTGCTTTGGGCCAGTTTTCGGATGGCAGCAGAGGGTGCTGTTCATTCTCCTGTTCGCAGGACGGGGCCACTCATCCCTCCAGCCCAATGTCCGGGTGGACATGAAATGCAGAATAACCCTCAGCTGAAGGGTTGGCCTTGCTGGATGCTCGGACATTGGCGTCCCTCTCCGGCTGGTTTTGAAATTCCGTATATTCCCACAGGGTTGAAATAGGGTTGCTGCTCCAAATAGGTATTTAAGTGGGAATCCCTGTTATCCAGCCTCTCTTGGCCCTTTCCATTTTTCTTAGTGTTTTCTCTTCGGATTGACAGTTTTACCACCGTATTTTTGCACGCAGCCATGGCCCGGTGGTACGGAGCGTGTGATGCGCAGCTGGATGGCTGAGCTCCTCCCAGCTGAGCACACACCACTGCGGCATTCACCGGGCTGGAAGGGGAGAAATGAGACTTTTGTTACGCTCTGCCTCAGCCGAATTTCTTTTTATTTTTGTGATCTGAAGGAGTGAGGGGTGAGTTGTGCTGGGTGCACCACAGATGTCTGCCCACGAGAGACCTGCCCTGTTGTAACTCCGTCCTAGGAGGACTTTGATCTCTTGGTTTTAATTGGCTACTTTGATAAGATATATTTTTTTGTTATAATTTACGTTTTGTTATTCCTTTCCTTTTTCCTTTCCTTTCCTTTCCTTTCCTTTCCTTTCCTTTCCTTTCCTTTCCTTTCCTTTCCTTTCCTTTCCTTTCCTTTCCTTTCCTTTCCTTTCCTTTCCTTTCCTTTCCTTTCCTTTCCTTTCCTTTCCTTTCCTTTCCTTTCCTTTCCTTTCCTTTCCTTTCCGTATTCTTTGTTATCTGGGAGTCAGAAACAGTGTTTAGTGTGATTAACGACTGAATTCAATATATCCACGCTCCAAATCAGGGCTTTTTTTGGAGGAGAAAAACTCCAGCACCTAATTTTGACGTGCCAAAGTGTTGCTGGCAAAGATGTGTACCTCAAAGGCGCTTCCACCCAGAGGAATTACACACAGGTAGCAGGTGAGACCAGAGCATCCTGACATCACGTATCGCAAAGCAGAGCATTGCAATTAAAATTGTAGTTGCTTGTAGGGGCTGATTGCCTGTAATGACTTTCCTACGCTGCATGGTGTAAGCGCTGGGAGGTTTGTGCCGATGGCTCTGCGACGGCTCCGGCCCTTCGGAGTACGAGTGGAGGAGTCGGGTTGTTTGGGGAACGTTGCTCGTAATCGCACGAACACCCGGATCACCCTGAATTTATGGGGCTGTGGATTGATACCGTTTGTGCCTGGCACACGCAGGCAAACTGCAACCCCGGGTATCTTTGCGGAAGGGTGATGCCAGACGTCATTCACAGGCAAGGAAAACTGCCAGAAGCTTTGAGCAGAAGATGCTGAGCAGTTCTGTGACTGTCTTGAAGAGCACAACGATACTTCCCACTGCCTTGGCAAGGTAAAGCGTTTCTCTTACACTAGGGATGCACGGGAATTGCCCTCTTCTCTACACGTCACTTTCCCTGTTAAATCAGGCAGCTTTTTCTGTGCTGCAAGGAGGTGTGGGAAGAGGTTTGCAGACGTTGATATCTGTGCAGGGTTTAGGGATCAAGGAGGAAATAGCATCAGGTTTCCTCGGGGTGAGAGGGTGAGATTAGCAGGAGCCAGCCCCGCGAAGTGCTCTTAATTGATAAAAACGTGCTGAACAACAATCTGAGCTGGGTTCAGTTTCCACGGCGAGGTTCACTCTTACACACGGAGCTCACTCTTACACTCCCCTTGCGTCACCCCGAACTTGCACTGGGTGCTGCGGGCAGAGAGCAAAGCCAGGGCCCGGCTTCTGACGGCTTTGGTCTCACCGGTGCACCCTTCTTTTCCGCTCACGTCGCTCAAATTCCCCCAGATCTCTTCCACAGCTGAGCACTGGAGCTGGCGAGAGCCCTCAAACGCACTGCCGTTTCGCAGAAGTTTAGTGCATCCAGATTTTTGTGGGTATCGAAGATGTCCCGCTTGCTCCTGCAGCCCGTGCCAAACCGCTGCTGTCCTTCCAGCTCCTTCCCCGCTGCTCCGTCCGCCTGCCGCCACCGGCATTTGGGAAGCGACTCCGCTTTTCCAGGCTCTGGTAGCGATGGAGGATGCGGAGAATTTCAGGGCGTGTGTCTGTCCCTGGCTCCAAACATGCCATCCATCTCCCAGAGGGTAAAAATAAAGCAGCATTGTTTAATTTCTGGAAAAAGCCAGATGACAGTGGAAGGGGTCAGAAATCTGCATACCAGCCCTCCCTGTCCCACTGTCTCAGCTGTTGCTTCCTGAGAGACAGAAGCATGTGGTTGCTAAAAATACCCTGCAAAGAGAATACATTCTCTCTCCAATGGGTGAGTATAAATTAACCCAAGTCGTAACATATACAACCGCTTGTGGCCGCGAGGAACAATTCCAAACGTGGTTTTTCGGGTTTCCTAATGAAGCAGCAGGCGCAGCCCTGTGCCTTCCCTGCATAGGTCGGCGATCCTGCGCGGGGGATCTTCGGCTCCTGCCTCTCCCACTCCCACCCCCTCGCCCTCCTATGGCAAACGGTGTGGCCGGGGGCTGGGAGGGGGGAGGCCAGCCCTTTTATAAGCCTGGGCTTGCGGCGAGTCGAAGTTGACGGGAGTGACGGGAGATTTGGCTGACTCCGAGACACCCATCTCCCAAGCCTCGGGGTCCCTTGGGATGACGAAAGGGGGAATGGAGTCAGTCGAAGTGTTCACGACTGAAGGCAAAGGCAGGGGCTTGAAAGCGCAGAAGGAATTCTTGCCCGGGGATGTCATCTTTGCGGAGCCAGCCTACGCGGCCGTGGTTTTTGATAGGTAAGAGAAAAGCACTTGTACAACACAGACTGAAAGTCATCTCGACGCAAAATTTCTTCTGGCCGGGCGGGTAAGAGTTTGAAAGTGTCTGGACAGCATCGGAGAAGGGCGCGAAGGGAAGTCAGGAGCGCTTCGGTACAGATGCGTTCACAGCGCACAGTGAATGCGCTTCCCGAGGCTCAGAACAGCTTTTGTTACTCTGAATGTGGTGCAATCCTGTTTCCAGGATGTGACCTTGCAAGGTGCTCGGTGCCGTCGGCTTTTACCGAATGCGGTGAAAGTTGCGTGCGTTCAGTGCCTCGCAAATCCGCACCCGGGCTGTGCTCCGGTGAGCTGCCAGGGGCGCGTGTCATTCCAGTACAGCCGTCTCGGACTGACTTTGTGGAAGCCTCTGGTGTAGAACGCACGATACAAGTGAGCTGCACGGTGCTCTGCTCACGTGTGCCACCTCCCAGCTGCACACGCAGCTTCGTCGCCCGCTGCCTGCAAACTAGAAGCTAGTGGGGATCTGCAAGTGGTGTGGTTTCTGTAAAGTGATTTCAGATTTACAGAATCACAGAATCACAGAACGGTAGGGGTTGGAAGGGACCTCTGTGGGTCATCTAGTCCAACCCCCTGCCGAAGCAGGGTCACCCAGAGCAGGCTGCACAGAACCGCATCCAGGTGGGTCTTGAATATCTCCAGAGAAGGAGACTCCACAACCGCCCTGGGCAGCCTGTTCTATTTATTTATAGCTGGCTGAGTGAACTGGAGACAAGTTTCTGCTTTCACTTTTGCACGAGACTGGTTTTAAATTTTTGTTCACACTGATGTAGCCAGAAACTGAATTCTGGTGCAAATGCATTTTTATTTTCTGCTGCTTGTTTAAAGGACAAACAGCATTCGATCAACCTGCGCTGCTGGTGTGGCTAGTAGGCGCCCACCTCTTCTCTTCAAGTCAGTGGAATATTCACTTAAATACCCTAAAAGCTGAAAGACAGAATCAACTTCTATATTAATCTCCGACGGGATAAATCTAGAATAAAGCCTCAGGCATGAATGGAGTTTGTTCAGCCTTATGATATGCTGAGAACAGAATTAGGCCCAGACTTTTTAATCGTGGAGCTAGGTGTCAGCTGGAGGTTTCTTTCTGGGCTTAGGAAATTGGTGAGCATTCTTCAAGGGTGTCGTGGTGAGTCCTGAGACTGATTTTTTTGCCCCAGACTGCCAGTGAGTTCAGTGAATGTTCTGCATGCTGAATAGGGCGGTGAGTGATTCTGCCTGGCTGAGCTTTCCCTGACTGAATCAACTCCGCTGACAAAGTCTGGGACGCGAGCAGTGCTCATGCTGCTGTTTTAGTCCCGGTCATCTTGTAGCAGGAGCTGATTTGTGTTGCTATGATCTGGCAATAGCAGAACATTGAGGATAAAAAGGACAGAGCAGGAAATGAGGTTTTTTGGGTCTTTAATTCACTTTTTCCTTGCCCTTATACTGTCAGTGGGTGAGCATGTTTATAAATCTTTACAATAGCAGCAATGACACTTTTTACTTTTTATTTTAATATGTCATTGCAAGAGCTCACATTAAAAATATCATTTTTTATTATAAAATGTAAAGTTCTTGAATTCTTAACCCTGAGTTCAATTACAGTCATTAGTGACTAATCTGTCTCTCCTTGACGTGTCCTTTTAGCTCTTGTGCTTTAGTTTCACTTGTGTCACGAGCTGGAATCTTGCTGTGATACCACGTCTGCTTCGGAAGTGCCTGTGGACAATGATTTCTCCCATATGCCTGATTAAAAATACTAATTATCCTTTAAACCATTGAAAACATTTTGCATTTTGATTGCTGGTTAAGAATTTTTTTTCTTCTACGTGAAAAGTTGCGAGCATCATGCAGAGAGTAGATCAGCCCATGCTGAAGAGCTTCACTGCATTTGAAAATGTCACTCGTGTAACGTGAGATAAGGGGAGAAGCGATCTCCACATCAGCTCTTAAGCTGCAGACGGTGTCCTGGGCTTAGGTTTCCGACAGAAAACCTCGGGCGGGGAGAGAGGTGCTTCGCTCCCTGCCCAGGCTGTGTTTGTTTCGCTCGCAGAGGGCAGGCCCAGCCACGGAGCAGCGAGGGGGTGAGGTGCACACATCCCTTCTCTGTGACCGCGGAGGATGGGGACGGCTTCCGTCATTCCTGTCTCTGCTTCTTCTTCATGCTGCTGCGCAGTAACGGTCTCTTACCCTCTCGTGGCACACGTCATCTCAAAGCGCTTTATATATACGCCAGTGGTGAAATGCATTCCAAAAATCTCCGAAGCAGGCAGTGCCAGCTAAATGCTGCTTCGGTGGTTCTCAGCAGGGATTATCCTGGGCCTGAGATAGAACAGAAACAGGCATTTTTCTTGTGAAAACTGCTCTGGTGTTTGTCTCTTATACACACACACAGAGCTTTGGTTTTGAAAATACCTTCTACTGCTATCCCTGGGTATTAGATTGCAGATAACCCTCACTGGACTGATTGCTATCAAAGAAGGGTAGCTTGGAGCTTTGAAGGACCTGCAAGAATAAATTAACGCTAGGCCATGGTGCCTGGTTTTGCCCTGAAAGTTCCGCTGTTGCCTCTGCATGGATGAAGAGTCCAATGCGTTTTTCCATGCCCACAAACAAGCATCTATAGGTCCTAAAACTGGTGTTGAGCCTACAGTATTAAAAGAGATCTCACCCTGCATTGGGAAACCCAAAGCCCAGAGTCCATCATCCTATCATCCTAATTCCAGTCAGCATCTTCACCTCTTGCTGAAAGCGATGTACATGAGTGCTATGGAAAGGGGATTCCAATATCAGTGATTAGGAGGTTTAATTTTTCAGTTCAGGTCCTACCAACTAGATGGCCAGATGGCTCTGCTTTCTTCGTGTATAAAGGCCACCATGGAAGCACACAGAAGTGCAGAGTACTTGGAAAAGTTGGTCCGTACTTTGCAGCAGTTTGAGGAGCTGAGTTCTTTGGGAAGCCTGGTCCCTGTGTGGACACTGAGCCCCTGAAATCCTGCCCCTGATTTTGCTGTTGAAACCAACTCCTGTACAGATGTCCATCACACTTCAGTGGCCACACTGCAGTCTTCTGTGTGACTACACGTGATGTGGGAGCACAGCAGGTGAAGCGAAGATCTCTTTTTCAGATTGGTAGGAGCAGCTCTTCAGGGATACAACAGTTTTTGTGGTGTGGCTGTACTACAGGATGGAAAGCAGCTTGTGTCTGTGCCCGGGCACAAAGCTGTCAAGAGATGGGAGGTGTTGCTCTTCAGAAACAGAGGAGCCCCATAAAAGCTGATCATCATTTGTCCTGGTGAAGAACATAATTATGAAATTAAAAATTTGCGTTGTCTGCTGTAGGTGTTTAACCTCAGGTGTGTGAGAAACTCCTCCATAAGGCTGTTGCATAGCGGAAACCTACCTTTCATACTCTGAGAAACTTATCAGATGAGCAAACCTCTTTGCCCCGACTGTACAGGGATCTAGGGAGCCTGAACAACAGATCTGGGCACCCGGTATTAGGTGCTAACAGCAGAAAGTGTGGATACACTACGCTTTGGGCTTAAATGATGCAAAGGCCCTGCTCCATACGTTGACGTGAGGAACTACCGAAGTAGTCTGGACCTGAGGCTGTCACCCAGCTGCGCAGTGTGAATGCCTGTCTTTCAGTAGGAGGCTGAGTTTGAGGAGGTGTTGCGGATTTTATTTTGCCAGGAGAAATGTTTTCTTTGACAAAACTCTGTAACCAAGCCATCATACCCTGAGCAAATGAGACCCATCAATTTAACTGAACCAACTTACAGGCTGATGTGATGGCTTGTCCAGCAATACGGTTTGGGACTCAGCTTGCAAATTAAGACACCCAAAACTAAGGTCTGTTAGAAGTGTTTGCAGAGAGGCAGGATTCAGTTGCCGTAGGTGTTTAATGTCATTCGAGATGGCGGAGGGTGTCTGAGACATCCTCTTAAGGCTGACGGGTACAAAACAGGATTTATGAGAATCAGGCCTCCTCGCAGGCCAGATGGGTGTCCCTGCAGAGCCTGAAATAACACAAGGCTCCTGTGTCCAGGTGAGTGAAACCAGCCCTAAGTGCCTGTTATAGTCAGTGGAGCACTGTAACGTGCACCGAACACAGACACCTACCTTTGAGCTGAATGGCTTGCCAGACCCCACTGAGTGTTTTGATGGTGTCTCTGCTTAGACACTGAGGATACACATGAGCACATCTAAGTGTCTAGATCTGCAGACTGCATCCCACCCTGGAAGCTCCTGAAGGTCACAGGGACCCTGAAGGTCCCTGAAGTCATTAAGGCTGGTGAGGGCTGCTACTCTTCAACCCAGTGCTGGTCATCTGAGCAGCAGCTTCTTACCCAGTGCCACAGACTTTTAGTCCAGAAGTAAATAAAAATCAAAGTGAAGCTAAAGAAGGTTCCTATAGAAGTCAGACATCTCATAGTTTCTTATTTTTGAAGGCCAGGGTGTGACTTACAAGGCTATGCCTGCTCATTGCAGGGGGGTTTGACTAGATGACCTTTAAAGGTCCCTTCTAACCCAAACCATTCCATGATTCTATGACTCCATAACCTTCTGCTTAGCACAGTGGCTACCTGGTGTTGACTCCAGCATCAAGACTGTTACTTCTACCTGAACTAGAGCAGGCTGTTTAGAGAGATGATGAATCCTGATTGAAAGGGGGTGCAGAACTCAGTGTGATCTCCATTATTTTGCTGTTTGGATAAAGCGCAGACACACTGTCTGATCTGTGTTTGAATCAGCCTTGCTGTTATCAGCTGAAATAGCAGTCAGAAAACCCCAGTGTCAGGCCCACTTTGACCCAAAAATAAATGCAGAAGGTTGGAAATATATCTTCTCAAGGGATTCTTTGCCTTTGTTGGGGTAATTTTTCAATTTGCAAAGACCCTGTGCATTCTCCATTGACATTAACTCTCACTAAAGCTTTTTCCAGTGCTCTGCTTACGTGCTGGGGTTTAATCCTTCCTTCCCTCTTCACTTTGAAGATCCCGGATCTTCTTTCCTCACTGCCACTTTCAGGACGATGGCATTCCCATTGCCTGGGCTCAATGTACAGTATGTGACCTTCTCCTCTGGCGTATCAGTTGGCTGTCAAGCCTGTAGGAGTTTACGTTTCTTATGGGCATGGGGATGCCTGATATATAGCTGTCAGCCTTCATCAGCGGGGTCAAGGCAAACAGTGTCATGTGGTAGAAAGCCAAGATCACCTTAAGATCTGCTTGATGAGGGATCTGCAAATTGCTAAAAACTTGAGATCGTGCAATTTTTGCACTCCTTTTTGATGTATCAAGCAGGCCCGAAACATTTTCCAAGGGAGCCCCATTATTGTAGCTGAGATGACCTAGGGATATAAGAAAAGCAAAATTTTCCATAGCAGTATGACTCTGAAAAAATTACGAAAGCAAATTCTTTGAGCTGATACCTATAAAAACTGAGAGCTAATGTGATCGTATTCACATTGTTTAAAAATTTCTGGGGTTTGATTTATTATTATAATTTCATTTGTTCAAAAGCTTAAATAAAAGCTGGGAGAAAACCTAGCTTCTTTAAAGGAAACCACACCCACGCCACATTAAAAAGGGGCTAAGAAAGCTTGTAATGAAAGACTAAATGTAAAATAGTCTAAAATTAGTGTACAATAAATCCTCCACTCATAACAGACAAACTAGGATGTGTCATCCCTGGCATTTTAAAGATGAAAGTACTAAGTCCCAACCCCCTTTTTTAAAGGAGCAAAACCATTCTTGTACTAATAGTTCACCATGATAGGTGTCCTCAGTAGAAGCCAGCTATTGAATACCTGTGTTTTCACTGCTGAAAGCATAAGTGAATTTCCTTAGGCTGTTGTGTTTAATGAATTGTTACAGCTTCTGCTTTGAAAGCCAAGTGAACTTTGCCTGCATCTTAGGCTATTCTTACGCCATCCTCTGTAGGACATTGAGGAGTGAGATGCCTAACCAGCCAATAATAAATATGAAGCAGGTGGACTTAGGTGTAAGTTCGGTGGTCTATGTGTATCTTCTGTCATGTAAAGAATAGCATAAACTCATGTTGACTAGCTTGTGAGTGTCTCACTGTGTCCATCAGCTATTCAATGAAATCCTTTTAGTCCTTTGTGCTACAGCCATCTCACCTTGCTTTCCCAGATCAGTGAATGAGATGCTGTGGGTGCTGGGTGGGAAATGATTGGCAGAGGTCTGGGTTGTGCATGTCTCAGAGATGAGGTTAATATATTTCCTGTGGCAGTACTTAGCCCTCTGTCCTGGGGGGTCCTACAGATCTTCATCCATCTGAATCCAGTCCAACCAGCCACAAGAGCTGTCTGTTTCTTCTACTTTACTGACAGCCATGCTTGTGGGAGCTGTGGTTTAGCTGACCGTGCTCTATCACCTCTTGCATTTGTTGGCTGGCACATTGAATTGTTGCTTTTGTGACTGCAGCTGTGTCCAGGGTTAGTAATAGTTGTGCGTCTCATCTACGTAACGTCAGAGCTCCTGAGTCCCTGAGAGTTCAGCTCGGCCGACACTTGGATGAGAGTCCAAGGAAACCTGAGGATCCCCAGAAAGTCATTTAGTGAGTCAGTGTGTGGCACCTGCCCTCCACGTCAGTGCTAAATCCCTGACCTGGCAGGGCTTGGACAGGCTGGAGACATCACTGTGCTAATGAAGATCCTGCTTTTGGGCAGGGTGAAGAAAAGTTCTCACTATGTGTGGAAGATTGCAGTGAATGAGTGGCCATCGATCACCCCGGAAGCCATGGACACAGCGTAAAGCAGTTGTATTGTCCCTGTGTTAAAGCCAGGAAAGCTGAGCACTGAGCCTCTGAGGGTTCAAACCTCCGGGGGTCCTGGGTAGATGCCACACCAGAAGGTACCTACCCAGGTATCTCTCCAGAAACTCTCAGTGCTGCCTGGCCATGCAGCATCCTCACCACATGGGCATGGCTGCTGTCTCCACAAGGAGAGGAAGTCTTGGCTACCTGGAGCCATTTCGGGTTGTTAAACACTTTCTAGGACAGACAGAGAAGATTTCATAGGCTGGTGATTTCCACAGGCTGAAAGACTTACGTTTAACCTCGGGCTGCTCCCCCTGTCCTTGGGGGACCTCAACCATTGCAGAGGGGGTGAGCGCGGAGACTGTGGACCACTGCAAGCCCTTGGTGTCCTTGGTGGTTTCTACCTCCAGAACACATGGTATCAGAGCCTTTTGTAAAGTCCAGCCCTGGGGCTGAGGGAGAGCCCCGCTTTGCCATCCCCTTTTGGGGTGTCTGGCTCTGAGCTCCTCCGAGACAGCAGGAGTTTGTAAAGAGTTCTGGTAATGCACGTTATCGATAAATCCGGTCTTCTTTTAAACCGTTTCTGAGCACAGAGCATCCCATGAGGGTTTTGTGAGAGATGTAGTATTTCTTATACCTACCAGTCAGATTACTTATGAGTAATTGTGTCTGCAGTGTCAACATCACATGAGCTGTTCCTTCTTCTCCTCAAGAAGTCTCATAAAACTTTTTTTTTGTGCATTTCTGCAGTTGCTTAGAAATGAGGGCTTTCCAGGGCTGGTGGTAAGTTCCACCAGTTGGGTTTGCTTTGGAAACTCTGTATATCCTGTGCAATAAACAGCAAAATGCAAAGCCGACGTTTCAGTATTTTCCTGTTCTCAGAGGGAGAGCTGCGGGGTGACAAGCCTCTGTTTGAGGACTTGGCTTTTGCTGCACTGTATTCTGCTCCAACCTGTCACTCCTGTTTCCAGGGAAACTTCTTTAACTGCCTTTTTGCTTTCTGACTGCCCTGGAGGCACGCAGGCGGCAGGAGGGAGCCCCATTCCCCACATGAGATATCTCCCTGTGCTTGTTCTTCCCGGCACAACGTAACCATGCGGGTTTTATCAGCTCCCTGGCTCTCCTTTGCCTTACAAGGAGTGTAATCTCTCTTGCACCTCTCTGCCCCTCTGACTTGACAGCTGACAGAGCACAGCCTCACATTTCTCACCAGCTCCCAGCTCTTTCATTTGACTTAATGGAGCTGGCTGCACCCCTTCCCAGACACGTGCTCCCCCCTGCCCCATCCCGGGTGCTTACCTTGCGTTGGGCTCCCTCCCGTGCTCGCTGTCATTTTCCAGACCACATCTTCGCACACAGTTTTGTCTGCTGCAGGTCATCCTGCTTTAAATCATTGGCCCTCTGCTTTAAATCAATGGCCCTCTGCTTTAAATCAATGGCCCTCTTCACCCTGAGAGAGCCAAGGCACAGGGTGGGTTGTGTCAGCAGCTCATGCAACAGTGCCAGAGGAATGAAAGTACATTCTAAGTGTACTGCGATAGATATAAATATGCCTATGTATATGTATATCACAGAATCACAGAATCACAGAATCACAGAATCACAGAATCACAGAATGGTAGGGGTTGGAAGGGACCTCTGTGGGTCATCTAGTCCAACCCTCCTGTCAAAGCAGGGTCACCTACAGCAGGCTGCACAGGACCTTGTCCAGGCAGGGCTGGAATATATCCAGAGAAGGAGACTCCACAACCTCCCTGGGCAGCCTGTTCCAGGGCTCCGTCACCCTCAGAGGGAAGAAGTTCTTCCTCATGTTCAGCTGGAACTTCCTCTGCTTCAGTTTGTGCCCATTGCCCCTTGTCCTGTCACTGGGCACCACTGAAAAGAGCTTGGCCCCATCCTCCTGACACCCACCCTTCACCTGTGTGGTGGAGAGACAGGACAGTCTGCGAGCTGCGGAGTCTGGGGCTGTGGGTCCAATTCCCACCTGTGGCACAGCCTCCTCGTGTGATCGTCAACACATTTTTTATTTCCCTGTGCCTCAGTTTCCCCGCTATGGGCTGTGGATGATGATAATATTCTCTTGGTAGTGAAGCCTCTGTGGTCAGTGAGCTTTTTGCAATGAGAACCTTCCTTCTGGGGCCGTCAGAGTCTAAGTGGTGGGAATTTCAATTCTCCCATGCTGTTGAGCCTGGCTGGAGGCAGAGGTAGTGTGGGCAGTTGCCTGGAGAAGCAGACAGCTGGGGACACCAAACCAGGCAGTGAAAAGTAGCAGCAAGGCAAAAGTCCCAAAGTTGTTTGGGCAGGAGATCAAAGTGTTTGCCCCTCCTTCCCAATAGAGAAGCAAGCAATTGGACATGCGAAAGGGGCACATGGGGGAGGTTTCCCCTGGTCTGGGGCTCTGGACACTCCCGGAGGAGGACATGAGGTTAGACTTCCTCACCAGCATCCTCTGATTCATTGCCCTCTCTCCTAGCCCTTGGTTATAGTTACACACATACAACTGCAGGATGATTCTTGAAAATCCTGATTTGAACCCCACAAAGAAGATACCTGCTCCTTTTGAAAGGTGTTTCCCAGCTGTCCCATGACTGTGTAAAGAAAAAGAAATCTTTTTTTCTTCCCTTTTCCAAGGGAAAGATCCCCTGGATTTATTAATAAAATCTTATGGTGGTCATAAATGCAAGTACTGCTCTCTAAGCTTGGCATAGCAGCCAGCCCACCCCAAGTCCTACCCCACCCAGTGCTCCTGGGAGCTCCTGAGAGTTCATCTTTCCTCTGTCTTCAGCTGTTTGGTGTTCCTTGTCCATACCTGGGCAGCTGAAAACCCATTTGTGCCTCAGCATTTGTGCTTGGGTGCCTGCTAAATGGCTGGGAGCCTGCCTTGGTCCCTCAGAGCTTCACTAATCCATGCTAAGCATCTATCCGGAGTCACTGAGACCAGGAGAGCCCCAAATCCATCCAACCTGGGGCTCCGTGCTGCTGTCTCCTGGTGGTGGACAGCCAGGAAACATGTACCACGACTGAAGGAAGGAGGAGAAGACGACTCTGTGATGAGAGGAGCTACCTCAAATGAGGCTGTTCTTTTGGTATCCTTTTGTAAAGTCCAACACAATGCCACAATTGCCAAGCGCAATGCCTCCAGCACATCTACACCTTTGGCCCAGTGACAAAAAGTGACAAGCAAAGCTGCTTTTTAATCCATGGAAACATAACTTGGATTCAAGCAGCACAAACACAGGGTTTCCCTATGCAACCGCTTCTATCTATCACTCTTCTTCATTGTGATACACTTCTCGTATGCTCACTAGCAGAGTATTTCTGAAGCACACTTTTATCCCCACAGCATGACTGTGCCTAAGGAAAGCTTAGGAGAGCAGTTAGGATGGCTCAGAGCCACGCTCCTGTTTGGTCTCCCAATGGTTTCCTAAGTCCCTCAGGCATGGAGGTAGACCACACGGGGCCCAGGAAAGCCTCAGTGCTCAGGAGGGGTTTCACTTCAGCCAAATTCAGAGGCTTTTCGGGCAGGTGAAGGTTTCAGGCTGGCTATTTGCCTTCACATGCTTCTTCGTGCTCGCCTGAGCTACAGAGTCATTAGGCATCTGCTTGCTGCTCAGCAAATGGGTGGTTGGTGCTTCATCACGGGCCAGACAGAAAAGGAAAACAGACTGAAAATCCTATTAACAGTGGTGGTGCTGAGGAAGAGCAGATGAGCTGGAGCCAAGAGGTCTGAGAGCTGGGGAATACTTTATTGCTGCCCTACTTTAAACAAAATATTTGTCTCTTTGGCGTAGCCAAACAGAAAAGCAACAGCACTGGGCAGGCACCCCGAGGATAAAGCTGGGTGGGATGTTTCTCCACCCTCCCAAAAGATCTCAGGCTGTCCATCTCAGTGGGCGTGGGGAGCCCAGGGATGCAAAGCTGGCAGGACCTTTGCCGAGGTACGAGCCACCGGGTCCTTCTGTCCCTCCAGCCTGACGCACCTCATCTGTCACACCTGCTTCAAACGGCAGGAGAGGCTCCACCGCTGCGGCCAGTGCAAGTTCGCCTACTACTGCGACCGGACCTGCCAGAGAGCGGCTTGGCTGAACCACAAAAATGAGTGCTCTGCCATCAAGAAGTATGGCAAGGTACCCACTGAAAACGTCAGGTGAGAGCTGGCCCCAGGGGATGGTGGGAGAGGACAGGGTGTCCCTCCAGATGGTGGTGTGGAAGAGCTGAGTGGCCTGGTTTGGGCAGGGTGCAGGTGGGAGATGGTTTGACAAAGGCCAGGAGCATCCCTGAGCTGATGAGATGGGGACCTGGAAGAGCATCCAGGGTGTGAGGGTGTCCTGCTTTTGGTTTTGGTGCTGGGCTGCAAAAAACTGTGCTACATCTGAACGTGATGAGGCAGAGTTGGTCGGGGTAGTTTTGGAGGTGTGAGAAAGTGGGGAGGAGCTGGAAAATTGGAAGAGAAAATGGGGTCTTCCCAATTTGTCTGCAGGATACATTGATTTTGATTTACATCCCGGCTCCGTTATAAGAAGAGGAGAGGAATCCCCAAGGAAATGACAGCCATTGTGGAGGGCTGGGGACCTGGGGGGTCTGTAGCACTTCTCCAGATGAGAACATAGATGCCAAGGCAAAATTTTGTGTCTCCCATTCCTTCAAAAGCCCGTGGATGGTGACCAGCCATCAGCCATCCGATGCTGAGCCTGTCTGTCTGCACACAACTTCCCACCCATGAAATGAACTTCCATGTCCTCAGTCTCTCTCCTTGCAGCAGGTGGTGGTGGTGCTAACTCCTGGGGCTCTCTCCTGGCCAGGCTGGCTGCCCGCGTCATGTGGAAGGTAGAGAGAGAAGGCAGCGGGCTGGCAGAGGGCTGCCTGGTCTCCATCGATGACCTGCAGAACCACGTGGACAGCTTCGGCGAGGAGGAGAAGAAGGAGCTCCATGCTGACGTGGAGAGCTTCCTCGAGTTTTGGCCACCCCAGAGCCAGCAGTTCGGCATGCAGTACATCTCCCACGTATTCGGAGTGGTACGTCAGAGGGGTGGGAGAGCAAATGGGGGACTGCTTTTAATGCCAGCTCTGTGGAGAAGGTCTCCAGCTGGCCTGAGTTGAGGATGCCTGAGTTCATCCCTCTCTTGCCCTTAAGAGGCTGTAGCATCTGGGATAGCCCAGACTGAAATTTGCTGCAGGTGGTTTGAATACTCCTGCGTTCCCCATCTGCAACGCTTCTGCACCGACACTGGGAAACTGAGGCACGGCAAGGGCAAGGTCTGAAACCTTTTCTCTGTCTAACCGTGCAGGCACGTGTCTTGCAACTGTAGGTGCTGTGTTGTCATCAAAAGTCACACTGGGCATCTCTCTGCACCTGGGAGAGCTGAGAAAATATATTTAAATATATTTTTAGTAAATATATTAGAATATATTTGGATATAGCAGGTCTGTTCTACTATATATATTAATTTCATATATTGTGTGCATTAGATTTTTACATGTGTATTATATATATATTGTGTATATATATAAAATAAAAATAGGTAAAAAATACTAAATATATTTAATAATACCCATTACTAACTTGTCAACTGCAAAGTTTTGCTCTCCGTGTAGCAGAGCGAGAGATTCCCCGAAGCCCGTTCAGGCTGCGCTGCTCTGCCCCCAGCCCTGGTCCAAGCCCGTGCGTCCCGGGCTGCGCTAACCCCTCAGCTAGCAGCACTGCCCGAGGGGCCGGGGTGAGCAGAGCTGAGGCGCACGCTCTGCCCACACCTCTGCTGATGCTGGAGAAGGTGGCTTTGCCAGCCCCAGCACGGGGAGGGGACACAGCATCTTTTTGGACCCATCCCGGAAAGAAAAGCCAGTCCACTGGGCGCAGGGAGACCCAAGTACTAGTGACCGGCACAGCTTGCTCGTACAGAAATAAGGAAGTAAGGGTAAAGTACAGAATCAGTTAAGAAAGGAAAGAAAACTATTAACAGAGTAAAATAATTAGCAGCTGAGTTAATAATTTCCTTAGGTATATCCTATCGCGTTTTCTCTTTGCAAAGGCTTCCTTTGCTCATGTTTGCAGCTGAAAACTCTTCTGTTCAGATGCGATAATAACGTACCCTATAGAAAAGTCTAATAATTCATTCTTGGAATATATGTCGCCCAAAAGTAGTCATTCTGAATATTGTCTGGGACTCATAATAGTAGTAATTGTTTTTTAGAAGCTCTGTGGGTCACCCAGTCAAAGTGACCAGGTTGAATGCAGCTCTCAAGGTTTAATTTCTAACTGATACCTGTTTTAATAAGCGTGAATTTTGCTTTCTGTGGAAGCTCTGCTTGAATTGCCTCAAATTCATTATCCTGTGACCTTTTACTGAATTATTTGCAGAAAGCAAATATAAGGAAACCAATGCACAGCCAAACCAAATTTATCTAAAACATCCCAAAAGAATATTAACAGCAAATATTCTGCAGCATTTACTCAGCCTTGCTCTGAGCTGGTCCATCTGCCCGAGGTCTGCATCGCTTCTCTCCTGATGTTTTACCCCAACTAATAATGTAATTTCTACAACTACCTTCTGCAATAATCTCGTAGGCACTCCTCCATTTTCCCTAAAGTTTGGGGATGGGATGCTGGAGATATACCCCTTCTAAAACATCACCAGGAATTGAGAAATCCTGACTGTAGCTGAGTTCAGCTTTTTCTCCTTTAATGCTTCTTCCTGCCTGTGTTTTGGGACTAGATCAGCTGCAACGGCTTTACCCTCAGTGACCAAAGAGGACTGCAGGCTGTTGGCGTGGGAATCTTCCCCAACCTCTGCCAGGCCAACCATGACTGCTGGCCCAACTGCACCGTCATCTTCAACAACGGCAAGTGAGTGGAGTTCTTTCCTCGGGTGCAGCGGGGTTGCCTCCTAACGGGCAACTCAGCAGAGCTCGCTAACCCCGCAGTGTCAGATCCCTGCCCTGGAAAGTGTTCGTTCTTGTTTCCTTCTCTAGCTCAGAAACAAAAAAATTAGGATTTTTCTTTTTAAAGAGGATCTGTTTTCTCTTTCTCCTGTCTGATGCACTAAACAAATACACAGGATGTGACTCCAAATCCAGCAAAGAATTTTTCCCCGTGAGTTTTGAAACCAGACTCAAAATAGGCAGAGAAAGTACTAAGTAGCTGCTTATATCACCCCTTATATTGAGGCTCTATTTATAAATAGTTAAGGAACAATTACGTTTAATAAATTGTTAAAGATTATACTGAGTCCACAGTCCAAGAGTTTCTCATAACCGAAGCTTGCAATCAGCTTTGTATCACTATCTGCTGATGTGATTATAACCATTCCTAACAAACCCCTCATCTCTGTGAGAGTGTACCATCTCCATTAATCACTGATTAACTCTTTAGCAATGGGATCTTAATGACAATTGTGATTGTTATCTGCAAACCATGACACGTGTGAGTGCGGGATGCTCTAAGCCACTGTGCGTTCCCCGTTCCTACCCAAGCCCTGTAAGAAAACTTCTGCGGGATGTGTGAGATGGAAAGAGATGGAGTGGGAAACCCAGACATGTTTCAGCAGGGCTGGCAGTGGAGACTGCTGCTCTCAGCGCTTGGGGCAGCCTGCGGGAGGGATGCTCTGCACTTCCCAGCTTCCTCCCAGGCCAGCACAGGTAGAAACTGCTGCGGGTCCAGCAAGTTGGATGATGTGCAAGACATTAACTGTGGCAAACTGCTTGCCACAAACTGCACAGCTGCAGTATTTCATCCAGATTTTCCACTCAGGCTGAAGATTTTATAAATTTCCATGTTCACCAAGCTTCAGTGCTGTAAGTTAACCCCCTAACCTCCTCTTCTTTAACTAATCCATTGCTTGTGCACTCTGGTTCTTGCTGCTGGTTTTACCCAATAAAATTATACCAGCATTTATCAAGCAGCTGGTAAATGATTAAAGAGAAAATGAAACTGCATCAGGATGATTACCTTGGTAGAAAATAAGGCCTGATCCAAAGTCATATTGGAGTCTGTGCTCTGACATCTAATTGCCCTGGATCAGCTCCGCAGTGGGATGATGGAGGACCTCTCCAGCAAGCCGGGGAAATGGAGGAGGTAATTAGCAGTGACAGCAATCCCGAAGTCTGAGTTTCTGGGTGCTGAGTAGAGGAATGTCTTTTCGTTTCCTGGCAGCTTGTTGAAGTTCCAGTGTCTATCCTGTTACTGACTTTAAACCTGGTCCATCTGGTGATGTTGTACAACTGGCCAGGTAAATTATGAAGGTTTCTTGTCTTTCCATGGAAACCTGGTGATAATCCTCTGCTGTGGGAACAGAGCTCTCTGTCAGCACTCAGGGCACAATACCTGACTTGAGTACCCACTAAACTCATCACACAGAGCGCAGTCCTTGCTGCTGACATCCCAGTCTGATTTCCATTTCAAGCTATGTTTTAGAGAGCATGGCTGCTGATGTCCGTGGAGATGTTTCTGTGCAGGACGGCTAACCCTATTGCACCTGCCATACCCCAGAAGCAGGTTTAGCTCATCCCCTGGCCGAGACCACTCCTAAAATCACAGTGCCAGGACGGCTCTCTCCCAAATCCACTGTGGCCCAGCGATGGGCGATTCAGTTACAGCAGCTGCATAAGTGAAGCTGCATAAGTGAAGCATAAGTGAAGCTCTACACTCGGTGGGACACAAGCCAGTAGCCGGAAACCCCCTTGTCCCCCATCAGGACGACGTCCCGATGCTCTGCACCGTGTACCCATTTTTTCTTTTCATTGTGCTTGTACCTGTGTAAACTGCAGATGTTTGTTTTGTCTTTCAGTCATGAGGCTGTAAGATCAATGTTCCACACACAGATGAGGTGGGTTGGTCTTGAAAGCATCGTCCTTGTCCTTGCCCTGTACCCCTCATGCCCTGTGTTTGATGGAAAAGTTATAAACAGCCCTCTGTTTGCAGAAAATTTCACTTTCCCTGTTTTCTGAACTCCTCCCCCGTGTAAAGCCCCACTAAACCCAAACCTCACTTAACTTTGCATTTTGCAGTAAATTAAAACAAAGGTGGTAGTACTGTGACCGTCTCCCCCAGTGCGAATTCCCTCCCTGCCTTCTCACCCTCTCCCTCGGCTTCTTCCTGTCAGTATTTCCCCTCTCCACTTCTCATTTCTCCTCCTCTGACTACAGCAAGAGCATGAAAGTCAGAACAAGGTCTCGCTAATCTTGTACAGCCCAAAATAAAACCTTGCGTATTAGGAGATGAGGAATGATTGCATTACTGACATACTAAATAGCCCACGTCTCTTCTGCAACAAACGGTGCCCGCTGAATGCGTTGCCTCCAGCGGCAATACTGTGAGATGGAGGTTTCATCCCTTTTTATTGTAATACCTGATGAATGTTTTACCTTTTAATGATGCCGCTGTTACCTGATCCAAACTGAAGAAATCACGAAAATATATGCAGAAAAAGAGAAAAGTTCTCTACTTAGCTCACTGCACTTGATCTATTATAGTCAGTCCTGTTAAAGGGACAGTGTTGTCCTTAAACTTTAATTTCAAGCACGCACGCAATTTTCTCAGATAAGAAGTGAAACACTTTTGAAGCTGTCTTCTTCGCCATTGACGCTTACTCCGTGCATTATAGATAGGACCATAAACACCGGCAAATGAGTTTCGCTTCTGATTAGAGTTGCTATTTTGGGGCAATTCGAGTTCTGAGCTACCGGGTGCTCGCTGTGCCTGTACCTGCATCTTTCAAGGTCCTTGGCGCTTGGGGCAGACACTGGGCAAAGCACATGGGACAAGCTTGGTTGGGTGCTCTCAGCTGGCAGTGTCTCTTTAACTATAGCATTTAAATTATGCCATGTGTTTCCAGGCTTATCCCAAACGCTATCAATCCCCTCCACACCAGGGATGGCTGCTTAAAATATACCTACAGTGCTGAGGCTATCAGGGGCATCATAAAAGTCAGAGGCTTGGTTTTGCTTCTCTGGTTGCATGACTCACTTTGACAAGGATCCCGTTAAGTGTGAACAGGAATGTTAATATGTGTAAACCTTTCTGACAGGAATTGCTCTTTTTCATGCACTTTCTCCTGGAGTGGTGGGTTGCACCTTTCTCTGGCTGGCATTTTCCCGTTGTTGTGACATCACTAATCGCTGCCCTTCGTGACGATGGCATGTTTAGTAATAAATTTTGTATGAAATATGCTGTTGATATGATCTAACACCCAGAGAAGGTCAAGACCAGCCTCAGGGAGTGGTTTTCACAGCAGCTTTAGCACAGCCGAAAGGCTCAGAGTTACACCCTTGGTGCTGAGAGCTTGTAATGGGAATTACAAGGGAATTACAATCCCTTTGCAGTAATACAATCACACAGAAAAAGTCAAGTCAGAAAAAGTCTTGTTCTCCCCAAAAGTCTTAGCTTTAATGCACCTGGTGAGACCTTTAGCTTCTATGCCACCTATGCCTTTGATGAGACCTTCATCAGGGCCCGTCTAAAGCCCATCATGTTCAGGTGGGAGCCAGCAGGTCCGCCCCAGGTCCATCTTGTAGCAGGCGTGTCCATCAAACACCCCGCTGAGCTCAGCAGGAGGACGACCAAGCTGCCCACGCTGAGGGGGTCCCAGGACTGACGTACCACGCTGTAGTGCGACGGTGGGGTGGGAGCTCAGACAATGGGACTGGCTTCATTTTAATAACCTGTGAGTATGCCTAGCTGCAAAAACATGTTTAACCAACAAACCGGTCTGAGCAGAAAGCCCAGGGTCACTGGTCTCGAGTAAAGTATTTCTAACCGTGGGTAGAGTCACTAGTAGATGGGACAGTAGATGGGTATAGAAGCATCACCTCGCAACTGGTGTTTGATGGAGCTTTTTCCCACTCTGGCCAATTTCTTCAGCCAGTTGTTCCTGTCCAACTTCCACGACTGAGAGGTGGCCCAGAGTAACTGGGAGACTTAGCCTGTAGAGTGAAACAGTGAGGGAACAGTTTGGAGTGTCCACATTATTTATGACCTTTTGCATGGAAAGATGTGAGAGAAAGGCAGGTGCAATAATCTGGCTTGCCAAAACTTGTCATTAAGGATTTGCTGTGGATTTTTGTTTACTAACAGAGACTGGCAATTTCCTTGTGTTTAATATTTGAAATATCAGATCAAATGGGCTGTATAAAAAACACTATTTCCAGAGAATTGTTTCTAAGCCTTTATGTAGAGATGTGTGAACAGGGCGAGGGCATCTCTTACCCAGCACCCAGAGGGAATGTGTCTTAACTTTTCGGAGTGAAAATGATACTGAAAGCAGCAGATCTCAGGATCTGGGAGTCTAGCCAGGGATGTGCGGGTAGCATGCAAAGAAGGACTTAAAAAAAAAGACCTAATGTCCAAATTCAGCATTTTGCAAGGCTCGTTGTGTATTTCTGATCTCAGGGCTTTCTTCAGGTAAGATCTCCTGCAACATAGTAGAAGTTTATGTCTCAGTCCAGCCCCCATCTGGACAAAGTGATGGGGCTGTAATCTGTTTATAGCTCAGACCCTTACGTATCCCTTCCAGGGACTTGCCGAGGGGCAGGAGAAACTGGTCTGACCATGTTTTTACTCTGTATTCGGTTAACCAGACTGCTGCCCATCTTGGCATTGCCTCGCTGAAGAGCTAAAGCAGTACCTAAGGGCAAGGGCTCACCTCTGCAAGGCAGGGGCATGTCACAGGATTTGTCCCTGATGGCTCTACGGCTGCACCTTTGCTTCTGCTGCTTCTCCAAGTCCACATCTCGTCTCCTTTGCACCCAGGATCGAGCTGCGGGCGCTGAGCAAGATTTCTCCAGGGGACGAGCTGACTGTTTCGTACGTGGATTTCCTCAACGTGAGCGAGGAGCGGCGGAAGCAGCTGAAGAAGCAGTATTACTTCGACTGCGCCTGCGAGTACTGCAAGAAACGGATCAAGGATGACCTGATGCTGGCGGTGAAGGAGGGGGGAAGCAAGGTATGGGTTGTCCTGCTGTGTCCAAACCCAGAGGCGGCTGCGTCTCCTCCACCAAGGCATCTGTGGGTCTCTGTGACCATGGTTCCTCAGCCTGGGGACACTCTCAATAGGAATGGAGTCAGACTATGGCAGAAGCCTGACTAGTGCCAATGTAAGAAAAGAGAATAGAACTGAACCTTGATTGAGCACACCACCAATTCAAGCCCACCATGGAAGGCCAGTTTAAACCCTATTGTGCAACACAAGTGCAATTTTTAATGTAAAGAAGCCCACAAAAATTGCCTTTGACTCTAACCTAAAAGTCCGTTGATAGGCAGAATGCTAAAATATTGGAAAATTAGGTCTAGAGCTGAGAAAAATGCTGGTATTTATTGTGGGTTTTTTTGTGGAACTGAAAGGGAATCAAAGTTTTGAACAGCAGAAAGGAGAATGTGTTGCAGGTTTGTGGTGACTGGACTAACCAGCTCTGCTGAAGCTGTACGATTTGTAAAACATGTGCCATCACACTGGCTCCAGGAAGGTGGGAAGCCTGAACTCCCAGTCCCTCCTTGCAAAGGCCTGTCACAGGGCGTTTGTACCATCACCTGGCATTTGTGCATGGTTGCTGTGGGCAGACTGACTGTGAAGATTTAATATGTTTGTTCATTTTTAAATAATCTCTGTTTCCCTTGGAGGTCTCACAAGTCATCGAGTGGGAGGGCGCAAGGCTGTGTCTTGCTGTCGGCAGTGGGATGTGTTGCTTGGCCAGTAGCTCTAGTTTATGAGCATGCTGGTAGCTCTAAGTGCTTCTTTTCTGTTCCTCTGCCCAAGGTTATAATTGCTCATATTTTTTGTCCTCTGTGGTGGTGTTAGCTTAGGGGCTTTCTCCTCTTACAAGCTCTACAAAGCATATAAGGGAAGGCAAGACAAGGCAGGGCAAGAGCATCTTAATGTGTTATCAAGTCGTTGATCTGCGCTGTCAAACAGTCATGTAACAAACTAGACAGTACAGCTCAGGGACTGGCGTGGAGCAGGACCAAACAGAGAAGGTGCGATGAGGAACTGTGAGCTCTTAGACCAGCACCACCAGGAGAGGCCCAGTGAGCTGCTCCTTCCTGAGAAAGAGTACAAAACCCTCAGCCTCCAGCTCAGCCCAGTTACCAGAAAGCCAGACTCAGTCTCGTGATGACTCTTTCATACAGGTGGCAGTCTGGAAAGGCTGGATGTTGCAGAGTAAAAGTCTCTTCTTGAGAAAGATTCAGAGAAACAGGATCAAACTGATGTCAGGGAGCTCCGATGGGAGACAGGACATGAGACTAAAGGAGACCATTTACTTTCTGGGTCAAGTTCCCTGCTGGTGCAAAAGACCCTGCTGTATCATCCGATTACTAAATTATCAAGCTTCATCTTAAAGCTCATCCTGACTACTGAAACTCCCCTCTTCTAATGTAAAGCTGTCACAGAGCTCAGTACTCCGATGCAGAAGCATTTTTATCTGACTTTCTGTAGAAATATTTCTGAACACCTACTCCGGTAGATGGCATAAAAAAATCTCAGCCGTCATTCAACACCCATCAAGCCTCAACCGAGGAGTGAGATGCACCATCCCCTTTTCATGAGCATTAGAGGAGTTCTGCAGCACACAGCGGGATGACGTGCACTTTTGGTAAATGTCCTCCACAACCTGAAGTACTTCTATAGAAAAAGCCTGTAACTATGCCAGGTGCATGATTTCAGCTATTAAAAATACACTCCATCCACAGACAATAAGTATCCACACTGACCTCAGCCACAGAGCACGTCTGCTCGCTGCCGGCTGTACCGCATTTTCTGAATTCAGGCTCACTTGCCCGAGAGCAGCAACGCTCACAGCTGTGTGGAAAAAGCGCTATGAATATTAACAAGATTGACAGCTCACATCCTCAACAGCCGCTCCGACCTCCAGTCCTTCACCACTTCCAAACAGTAGCGAAGCTCCCAGTGTTAATAATGGCAACAGGCTTAGGGGTCTAGTAAATGCGAGAGAGGATTTTTATTAGACAAAGCTGCTATGGAAGTGCTCGTTAAAGTACCTATTCTAGGAGGCTTTACTCAGACAGCACAGCAGTGTGATTTGCACTGACGTTAACATTGCCTTTGAATGTGCTCTGCACACTAGGAGACGCCGCGTGCTGCTCAAACAGCTGCCAAAATCTGATTAGCTATGATAGCTTCAGTCTAATAACATAGAATAATAAATCATAACACATATGTATGTATCCATAAATAGATGGGGGGTATATGGCTCTGAAAAGCTACTGGTTTTCCTTCCACAATAATCTTTCAAGAGCTTTTCCCAACTAGCTGAATTTCACAGATTCTGATTGAAAAAAAAATCTGATTGACCAGGTGTGAGAAAAAGACAACGAGACAGTCCCATGATCCTGACTCCAAACCTCTGCATCCTTTGTTGCAACGCTGGGGCTCTGCTTTGGATCCACACCCAGAGGTCCTGCCTGGCTGCTGGGCACATGCCTCTCCTTTGGCTCCTGGAGTCAGGCGCTTTTGGGCTGATTTCAGATTCCCCGTTTACCTAAAGCAAGGTCGTGATAGCTAGAACAGTTTGAAAATGCAAATTTGAAAGGCTCAGAAAAGCAGATGAGTGCTTGTGCTGGATATCACAAGGTTATATTTCAGCATTAAATGAAGAGACAGAAGGCAGCTAATTAGGAGCTGGTTAGTGTTTCGCCAGGTATGCTTAGATGTGCATCATGCCTTCAAATATACAGTGAAATCCAGACTTCTCTTAGGTGTGTGGGAAAACGCATTTCCCTCTCTGGGTGCAGCTGAAATCTGAGGCCAACCATCTTATGGTGTTTGGACCTAATGACAGCATTTCTCAGAGCAGGTAAAATTTAGTGATCTTTCCTATCCTTATTCCACCCATCTCTCATTCAAGAGCCTCATTTCTCTCAAGCAGCTGCACTAGGAGCACCTGATACACGCCAACCACTGGTTTTCACAGCCTTTTTGGTGTCTCGTGAGACCTCCCAGTTGCAGGGTCAATTCTGTCCCTTTTCCAGAGGAGAGAAGTTGGGGGGAGGAAGAGTCGAGAAACCCAGTGATGCATGCCAGATATACATGGCCACGATGCTGATGTGCAATGCTTCTGCTGAAGTCATCAGGAGCTTTGCCTCTCAACTTGGTAGCAGGATCATTTCAGCCCAGTCTTGGGCAGGTCTGAGAAGGGATGCTGGGATATACAGCCAGCGGTGGGAAGGTAGTGAACGATGTGGGAAACATCTCGCTGAGCTGTTTCCTGCTCAGGTTGGTTGAAGCATCCTTTCAGCCAGGGTATTTTGGCATGCGTTAGGCAGTGTGTTTCCTCACTGGTTTTCCTAATGTTGTCCCCAGACCTCTGCTGACACAGTGAAGGATGTCATCCAGTTCTCCAAGGACACACTAGAGAAGATCAGCAAGGCCCGCATGGAGGGACTTTACCATGAAGTGAGTCGTTCTGCTTTTACTCTCTTGCTGTGTATGTACTGCCAGGAAAAGCAGGTCTTCTCCCACTCTACATCGACGATTTAAGGATGAAACAACCCCCCATTGCTGTAACCTGAATATCCCCACGTGCTTCCTGCCCTCTTGGCAGCTCAAAATGCAAAAGCTGGCACTGGTTTATGCCCTCTGTAGAGCATGACCATGTCTGAGACAACATCCCAGACTGGTTTCTTTCGTAATGATGATACAAGGAGATTCAAATGATTCCCAGCACCTCTGTTTGACACAGGTGTTGAAGCAGGGGCCTCTTGGGCAAAAAACCAAGACTTAAGGGCAAGTGTAATGAGTCAGCTCTGCCAGGTAGCCTCATAAAAAGGAAGGCAGTGGGTCTGGGTGAGAGACAGGACAGTAAGGAGACTTGCCACATCGAGCTCTGAGCTGTGTTTGCCTGTATTGATCTCCTCTGCTGGCTCCTGCATGTTGCTCATTTGCTGGATGCTGAGGGTGGGTGTGTGGTGTGGAAGACCGACGTCCCACCTGGACAACAGACCACAAGGGCCAAGGATGAGAGATCTCAAGTAACTTCTTTTCTTCCTCTTTTGCTGACCCAGGAAATATTTAATTGTTCTCTCCAGAGTGTAAAATCTTCAGCAAAACACTCCACGTAAAGCAACAGCCTCAGGGTTTGAACTTACTTTGGGAAAGGCTGAAGCCCCCAGAGCAAAGATCTGAACGTTGGGCCAGGGCTAGGTGCAGCTGTGATGCAGCCGAGCAGACAGGCATGGGACAGCATAGCCGTGTGTCCCCAGCCCCATGGGGTCATCAAGAGCATTCATTGCACCAGGTGCTTGTAGGAGGTTATTTGGATGGTGTTTGGGTGTGAGAGTCTTGTAGGCACTTGGTCTCTGACAAAACCCAACCTCCTGAGATCTTTCTGCTCCTGAACGTTAGACATCACTACTTCCTCACCAGTTTTATAAATGTAACCCTGGGACAGGAAGATTTGAGCACCAATAATTTTGCCAGACTGATGTTTTTCAACAAATAAAAGCATAGTCTATCTTCCTCCACCTTCCTGGAGGCTGACTTAGCTTCTAGGACGGATGTGGACCATGTAACCCACTGGGCTTTGGCGTGGCAGCTTTGGGGCCAAAGATTGGTGGTGATGGGTTGCCGGTTGGACTTTATGATCTTAAAGTTCTTTTCCAACCTTAATGATTCGATGATTCTATGCTTTGGCTTTGCCTGGGCGCAGGTCGTGAAGCTGTGCCGTGAGTGCCTGAAGAAACAGGAGCCTGTGCTGGGGGACACGAACATCTACCTCCTGAGGATTCTCAGCATTGCCTCCGAGGTGCTCTCTTACCTCCAGATGTTTGAGGAAGCAGCTGACTACGCCAAGAGGATGGTGGATGGCTACCTGTATGCCTATGCCTTATTTTTGGCAGGTCTCTGTGTTTATGCAGTGTTAGGCAGTGTGTTACAGGAGTTCTTAGTCTGCTCCCATCAGGGCAGCGGTGCTGGCATTCAGGTTGGGACCTAATTATATCACCAGACAGAGAGGGACACTTTCCTGAATGCACAAGGGCTCCCAAACACCTTGATTTACTAAACTGTAACCGGCAAGGGGTTTGGGTACATCTTTCATCAGCCTCTGTTTTGTCTCAGCAGCATCTCAGGGCTGCCCTGGTGGCAAGACATGGAGCCTGGGTGCCGGGCAGAGAGGTTGTCACTGCAGGAGAGGGTCTGTTCCTCTGCACCCCGCAGGAAGGGGAAGTTGCAGAGAAAAAAAAAACTCTTTCAGATGGCTGTCTCTCAAGATATCCCTTCACTCTTGAATAATACATGGATTTTTGTCTTGGCAAATCAGTACGCACGAGTCCTGTGGTAAAAGCTCGGTGAGAATGAAGAAATTCAGACTTAGTTCACAGAGATCCAGGGCAAACCTCACAGTGAAAATGATGTACTTTATTATTACTGAGGTTTTACTACAAGACTGATGAATATTAAATAGAAAAAAAAAAAAAGTAAGGGAAACTATAGAGAAGAGAGTAAAGCCCATTTCGTCATCTTGTTCACCCTCCTGCTGAGAGTATCTCATACCTGTTACTTGTCTTTTTGGTCAGTTCTACCCCAAAAGACCTGTGATATTTTGCTCTTTTTCAGAGGGGTGACAGAGTCACCTTCCTGGCTTGCAAGCCTGACAAGCCACTTCATGTCTCAGCCCCAGCACCGAGCTAATTGAATGACACAGAGGAAACTTCTTCCCCTCCTTGTTCCACAGTTTCTCAGTCCAGACTGTGGACTGCAGTAATTTCCTTCCTTGCTTTAAGATCTGCCAACTCAATATGCCAGCTAAGCCCTTGAAGGCAGCTTTTCGGGTAAATCCAAGCAGCTTCTAACTCTGCCTGAGCTTCTGAAGTTGGATGTAGAGGCCAGATTTCATTTTCCCCACCTTGGCTACTGACCGTGGAAGAGTAGTCTTAGAGTCCCTGGAGGCAAGGATGCATCTCCAGTGGATAAGATTAATATTTCTGGAGTTTCTGGAACCATGTATTTTCTCTCCCCACTTTGAATGAGAAGCTGGTGGTTGTTACATTCTCAAGTTAGGCACTTCATTAAGTGTCTGAAGTTGGTGCTGTCTGGGCTGTAGGGTCAGATCTGGGTTTTGTTTGTGCCAAAATAATGTGGAATGTCAGAGCTTGGCATTCTCCAATCCAGGTGTCCAAATTTCCCTGTTCGCAGGTCATTCATCCTCTTTCACAACAACTCATGTTCTCATATAACTCGTGTCCTCGTGTACCACATCCCTGCCCCTTTCTAAGCAGGGCTGCACATTTCAGTGGCACTGAATGCAATAGCATCTTCACTTGAGTAAACAGTCTGCTCTTTGGCAAACATGGCACGTCACTGACAAACATTTGGGAACCCAGATCTTTCCTGAACTAAATTGACTCCATGTTTTTCTAGGAAAATATATCATCCCAACAACGCGCAGCTGGGGATGGCCGTGATGCGGGCAGGAGTGACTCACTGGCATGCTGGTCTCATTGAAGCTGGGCATGGCTTGATCTGTAAAGCCTATGCCATTCTCCTGATAACCCATGGACCTTCCCACCCAATTACCAAAGACCTGGAGGTTGGTGTCCTCTGCTGTGTTGTCTCTGCTGTCTGTCTGGGCAAAATTACATGAAAGCTGTAGAAACAATCCATCCATAAGAGCTGAGAGATCGATCAAGTACTGACTGGTTCTTGCCAGTGCCATGGTCTTATCTAGATTATGTTACAGTCTGCTGGGAAATGCATGTCCCTTCCTATGGGAGATTTTCATCTCTGTAAAACAGCTTTTATCCTCCACCAGGGAATCCACTAAAAATGGCTACTGAGTCCCTGAATCTTCTTTGAAAGTGCTATGCCCAAGGATAGAGCCTCCCATTCTTCAAACAGCCTGATTTCGCTGCTCTTAGATGGGTGGCATTACAATTTTGCTATATCAAATTATGTATGGTGGATGTTCGCAGCTTACCAACTGATTTCTTTTATGGATGTCCATTCTTCTTTATTTACTACTCCCCTGTTCTTCTGAGCTGCAATACATTTTTTTGTCAGATGATTGATAGGTATATTTCCTAGCTTAGGGTCAAGAGCTGCAGATCCCAGGGAGTTATGTCTGCTCAGCTGTGATGAACTATTTACAATTGCAGCTGGGTATCTATAATTTCTTTAGCTTTTAACTCACCTGATGTGTCCGGTTGGCTTTACAACGTCCTCCTTTATTAGCCCAAAAAATTACACGATCCAAAATTAAATCCTTTATTGATGTCTTAGTCCCCGTTATGGCAGAGCTATAATCTTTATTAGTACAATTTTATATCATCAGAAAAATGAGTATCTAGTACCTAAAGCCAACCTGTTTGTTGACTGTTTCCCTATAGACAGCAGAGGGTGAGACCCCAGCACTCCATTTCTGTATTTCCTTTAGAAGGAAAATAGTGGATATACGGCACATGCTTATCTCTGTGCTCCTAAACCGAGGGTTGAATAAACTCACAGACAGGTGTAGAAAGATTTCCTAAAATCTCTTCTGAGCATCTGCCATAATGCAGCACTAGGAGTCACTCTGCTCATGGTGAATTCTGAGAAGCAGCTGTGATGCGGCTGAAGAGGGGCCAAGCATCCCTCCCCTCTTCCCCTGCCTCCTCCCACATGAGGTGACCCCCACCTCGGTGATGGGTCACATGAAGGGTCAGCGCAGGGTGTGAATGGGAAGCACACTCACTCCCCGGCTGTGCACAGCATCGCCTCCGGGTCCTGCATCAGGTTTGGGAGCGTGAGGCTTCCCAGCAGCCTGCAGAAGAGCTGAGTACAGGAAGGGCTGATGCCTTCTTCACCCTCACAGTACACAGATAAACAAGTTTGAGAAAGTAACTGGAGATCTGTTCCCAGTCAGCTTTGGTCCTGCTGGTGGGACACATAGATTAAAATGCATCAGTCATTACATGGCCTAGGACATCCCTGAAGGACGATCCTAATTTTTAGGCAGTGCTTTATTCACTTGCTTCAAGATCCCCTGCGTCGCAGGTTTTATAACCTGTTGTATCCCTCAGGTCATGCGTGTCCAGACGGAGATGGAGCTGCGCATGTTCCAGCAGAATGAGTTCATGTATTACAAGATGAGGGAAGCTGCTCTCAAAAACCAAAAGATTCAAGTCATGCCTGAACCCAGCAATGAGACCTCACCAAGCCTCTTCCACAAGAAGGAATAAACTCTGAGCTGGAAACAAATTCATGCCTGTGGGAAAACATTGCCTGTGGCACCTCCAGACATGGGGAATGTGATATAGGAATGTGATGTATCCATAAGGATTATTTCCAGTAGCACCAGTCTGAGTGTGGACCCGCTGGGGATGAGTCCTGAAAAAGCTTCTGAGGGCTCAAACCAGAGGACATCTTGGCAGAAACAACATCCTTTTTCTACCACTAGAATTAAAAATCAAAGCAAAAAAAACCTGTTATAAAATGATTTACATTCTTATTGGAAGGCTGTTTGTCTCTACACAAGCCCTGATCCTGAAGTCCTTGGCTTAATTTTAATTGACTCTTTCCTAATGTTTTTTTTCCCATCACTTCCTTGTGATCATCATTTCTTTCCAATGATGGTCATGAATGGTTGACCAAGGGATGGTCAATGTGGAAAGCTGGTTCCAAAAAGTGTCATGTTTGCCTGTGGGCAGGGAGGGCAAATTGGATAAGACCAGCAGATGGTGTTTTGGTAGAGTAGTGTTTTTCTGATGAAAAATGATTCTGCAGCTGACAGAGGAGCAACATCAAACTGTAGGAACTTTGCAAGTGAGATTAAGTGGTGTTCCTACCTCAGGATAAATTAATTATGGTAAATTAGTCTCCTTAGTTAAAAATCAGAAGATGGCAGTAGTGATGGCAGTAGATGGATAGGAGATGATTCTGTGCCAGAAGCCAGTTGCACTGGTGTGGTGCACTGGCTGAGTGGATTGCTCTGACTGAATGAACGGTTTCCAAGGAGGGGGATCCACCTTTGCTCACCTGCAGGGTGAGCTGGGGGCTCTGATTCCTTTCAGGACCTACCTTTCAGCTTTGACAGATGCTTAATCAATTTTGCACTGAGCAAAAAAGGATAGTCCATGGATCAGCTACCAGTGGGCAGCCAGGGGAGCCAGTGATAAGTCTAAAGTTGGTTTTCTGTGTAAAAAAAAAATCTTTGCTCTTTGCCCATCTGTCTCAAAATCCAGATAGTTTGCTCCATATCTTCAGTGGCAGCCAAGAGATGAAAAGAGATGGTTTGTTCAAGAATCCTCTACCTGTTCCTCAGCAGAATAGCAGGGCAACAAACCCAGGGCTTTTTCTCTTTGATATTTCTCAGTGATTCGCTTATGTTTCTCCACATCTAAGATAAGTTCACTGGAGACCATCTGCTTTTTAGGAGCTATTGAGCTAGGCCTTTCCAGCTGTCCGTGAGGTGCCCATCTGATGCCAGTGTGACAATCCATATTGGTTCAGTTCCTAGCATGAGGATCAATGTCGACCTGTAACATGAAAACCTTCCCTGAAGAGACAGGAGTCATGAAAGAGATGCACATGAGGACAAATTGGTCCTTTAGTAGCACATATTGGGGTTGCAGGAGGAGGTGAGGAGGCACTGGTGGTGTTTTCGTGACATCCTGATCAGCTTTGAGTGGTTGTGAGAACATCATCCCAGGTAGGTGTATCACACCAGCAGTACACCCATTTCTCAGTGATGATTCCCAATCGTCATCCAAGCACAGGACTTGGAAAAGGTAGCTAAGAAGGAAGAGTTTCCTCTCCTGTGTCTGTCCAAAACCCACATCTCCATCCAGCCTGCAGTGCCAAGAGAAAGCATGGGAGATGCCTGTGGTGGTCCTTCCGTGTCTACAATGTAAGCAACTGGTGCCCATCTCCTGCCAGGAGAGAAAATCTGTATATCACCCTGGAAGGACAGTTCAATTCCAGCTCAGCTCAGTTTATCAGGGGTGGTTTGGAGCAAAACACACATTGGACACCTGCAGGCTGTCCAGGGCCCTCTTGCTGGTGGGGAGGGATGGGGAGGAGATGGGGATGGAGTGGCCAGAGCCTGTAGGGCTGGATCATTTTGCAGAGGTGTGAGGATGGGAATGGTGGTTGGGACACCCAAGCTGCCCCCATGCTGGTTTCTTCCCAAGGCAACTTTCCAGGCAGGATCATTGACATTTTTTTGAGCCCACCAAAAACTCCTCATCCTTTGGCCCTGCGAGTCACCTTGTGGTCACTTTGGCCATGTTTGTAAAGAAAGGGAGTAGCACCCTTTCCATGCCCAGTGCTCCTTCACCCACCCAGCCAGGGCAGCCATTGGTCATGACCCACCAGGACATCCCCAGCAGGATGCTGGCACCTGTCCACACAAAGTGGCTGGAGGAGTGCTTTTCAGCATGGAGCACATCTCAGAGGGTCACTCAATGACTCTGAACCTGTACCCTAGCCCGGCTCCATTCACTGACATCAGCACAGCCTTGGCTCAGCCTGTTGTCCAATTTCTACCTGGGCTTGTGTGAGCTTTGGAGGCTTGCATCTCTTTATAGCAACAGTGAAGAGGTTGATGACAATAATGAAGAGGCCTTTAATACAAATTTTACTTTAATGGACACATTTTACACAGTAAAACGATTGGTGTGTGCAGGGTCTCTAGATTCTCTTGCTGACTCTCTTGTAGGTGAGGTCTCCCATGGTCATAGTCTGAAAAACAAATGCAAAGCATTAGCTTTTCATGGCACTTGGCTCCAGACTCTACTTGGAAAGGATCTGGTCTTGCAAATCAACACAGGACTGGTCCCCAGTCTATCTGCTATAAACTGAATTATTAAAGCTTTGGATTTCTTGATGACAGAAGGATCAACGCAGATAGGGATAATCTGGCATCCCTCAGCTGGGATCAATGTGCTGCACCTCTCTTCTTTAAAAGTGCCAGGCCCAGCCACAAACATATATATGGGTGGGTGAGAACATGCCCTCATTGCATGAAACTTTGATCAGAAATGTCTACTGGGGTCTCACAGAGTACTTTTTGGATCAGACTATACTGAAAAGCTGCCTTCAGTGCCTGGCCAACTGACCAGCTTTGGCTACAGAGCCTGAGTGCAAGCACATGCTCATCTCCGGCACTTCTTTAAGGTCCCCAGGATCTCTGTAGGCTTTGCAGTGCCAGAACCCTGAAGGCAGCTGTATGTACTGTTACTCCAGTCACTGCTCCTCTTTTCTGCACTTACATGGGTGATGGTGTCTCCGTTGAGTTCGGAGACAGATTTCAGCCCTTTCACGGTTCCAATCAGTCTGTTGTTACCTTCCATCTGAACAAGACCCTGGCAGAGATGGAAAGAGACAGAGGCATTCATGTTATTGCTGGAGACCATGTCAACCTCTGCATTTTGACCTTCCCCTTCTGTACTGAGTTGCCACTGTCCCCTCTGCAAGCTGTCTGGAGGAAGCTGCTCCCCCGGTGATTTTCTGGGAGGCTTTCTGGGAGGAGGAGAAACAGTTGTGCTGGTGGTGACTACAACACAGCAAGGATATGGTTGTTTACTTTGGGCTCTACAGGGGTGCGATTTTGTCACTGTACCTACCTCTCTGCCCTTCAAATTAAGACTCACTCATGGCTCCTGCACTGTTAGGTGGCAGAGCAGGGACCCTTGGCATCCCTTGGCATCACATCAACACATGAATTTTGGGATAGGACAAGGCAAACTCTTTACCCTGCCAATACTCGTGCCTTCATGCAGCCCTCATACTCGTCAAAGCAGCTCCTCATGCAGCACCCAGATCAAGAGGAGCTGCACACCCCCAAGGAGAGGACTGAAGAGCCATCTGAGCTGGGCCAGGGCATGCCGTGTTGTCTCCTCTCTACCACCCACCTATTGCACATTGCTGCAGCAACCTCCCTTGGAATACCCATTCCAAAGGTTGATGGGGAGCTGGGAGACAGTGTGGGGCTGGAGGGAGTCTCATTCAAGGTGGGAATCAAATTAAGGAGTTTTGGAAAAACAGCCATGGCTGGAAAGCTCTCTGGGGAGCAAGAACATCTGCTGAGTCTCTGCCCCCCCAGGCGCTGCACACACCTCCAGACATCACTGACACCCCCAGGGGCAGATATCACTGATCATTGAAATTACTCAAAGAAATAACCAAGCAAAACCGATTTCTGTTAATCTATCTGTCCAGCTGTAAGACATGTCCATCTGCCCTTGAGTTGCTGAATTTATGGAGGGCAAAACTCTTCTGACAGCCTTTTCCCCCTAGTTTATGCACAAGGGTCTTCAGTGATGCTGGAAGTTGTGATACAGCAGGTACACCTCTCAGAGCCTGATCCACTGGGTCATTTCTTTGGCGATTGTTCCTCCTGCTTTCAAAAGTCCCTGCAATATCGTCTTCTCCTGAGGTAGGGGTAAGAGGAAGTACTTGCTGGTGGAGCTGTCTTGACATTTTATGAACCATTGAAAACTAAAGTCCAGGAATGGAAGCTCACCCAATTTCAAGGGTGATAAATCCTCACCTTGCCAAATTATCTCACCCAGCATAGACAGAAGCAGTGTAAAAGGCTAGCAGAGAATCTAACCGTTGCTGGGACTTAAAAGGAGAGATAGATTGGTTTATAGTTCATTGACTGACTTTCCTGCATTACCTTTAAGTCAACAAAATGAATGTGGGGTATGTTTTGTGCTGCAGCATGACAGAAAGTCAACCCTTTTCCACCTCAAATCTTTCTGACCTTTTGCTGGTAGAAAAATTTCCCAAAGCATCTCTAGTCCCTCTTTCCAAATGGGCTATTAAACTACTGTCTTCCAGCGTTTTCTGTACGGGCTATTAAAATAGTTTTAGAAATGCAAGGCTTCATCTGGAGAAGTGCTTGTTGGGGAGCTTGTATGGTGTTTTGTGAAAGCAAAGAGGGAAGGTGGGAACTTCAGCGTCTCGGGATCTGAGTTTCTTAGGAAGATGGCTCAGAAAAGGACTGTCATTTTTGGAAATGTGTTCCTAAGAGCCTTGCTGAGGACCTGCAGGGAGCAGGGCAGCAGGAGTCACATCCGCAGACTTGGTTTCAGCAGCTAGCCCCTTCCCATTACGTTAAATCATACATGCAAATTGTGAGAAATGGAACCAGGCTGGGGGATTAGCCAGGTCTTTGTCCTGTGTCAGCTTTGACATCTGTGGTCTGGTCATTCCCTTTGGCTCAAGTGCAGGGAGGGGTGGCTATAAAGGAAATTTAATGTCCCTGAGCCCCCACAGCCCTGGCAGACGAGGAACTGATCTCTCACCTTGACTTTTTCTCCTGACAACATCTCCATCTCGCACTCCTCCCCAATGGTGAACTCGTTGTGCAGCACTTTGGAGCCAGTGGTCACGGTAATCTTGAACTTGTTCCCATCCTGCACAATTTCGGTGATGCTCTTCAAGTCCTTGCCCTTCTGGATCTTCTCATCGGGAAGCCCTGCCCGGGAACAAGAGATGTTAGGTGGACCTCGGAACTATCGGTGGGCAGAGTGCTGCTGCCGAGTGAATGCAGTGGGATTTGGGGACCCACAGCTGGGACGATTTTTATTCTAGTGTGGAGAAGCCTCGCAAGAATGACAGTTCCCCAAGGCCCACATGGCCCTGAGTCTGCTGGGGAGGAAGAATAACAAGTGCTGTCATTCTGGATTTGTGTGAGAACTAGACTTCTTCCTTGTCCCACCAACTTGACTGGGAGCAGAACAGCTACCTCCCTGGCCAACCATCAAAGAGAAAGCAGAAACCCTGTCTTCATTCCTTCACTGAAAGGCAAGCAGAGAAAATGGAATAGATTGAGGCAGAAGCAGGGAACCAAGTGGATTTTTTATGAGATTCCGGGTCTCTTAGAACCAACTCACTAAACTCTTCTCCCAAAATCATGAGGAATAACTTCTTCACTCTGAGGGTGACGGACCACTGGAACAGGCTGCCCAGGGAGGTTGTGCAGTCTCCTTCTCTGGAGATGTTCAAGACCCGCCTGGACGCGTTCCTGTGCAGCCTGCTGTAGGTGACCCTGCTTTGGCAGGGGGGTTGGACTAGATCATAGAATCACAGAATCACAGAATGGTAGGGGTTGGAAGGGACCTCTGTGGGTCATCTAGTCCAACCCTCCTGCCAAAGCAGGGTCACCTACAGCAGGCTGCACAGGAACGCATCCAGGCGGGTCTTGTGGATTCTCCTTCTCTGGAGATATTCAACCTCCCTGGGCAGCCTGTTCCAGTGCTCCGTCACCCTCAGAGGGAAGAAGTTCTTCCTCATGTTCAGACGGAACTTCCTGTGCTTCAGTTTGTGCCTGTTGCCCCTTGTCCTGTCGCTGGGCACCACTGAAAACAGTCTGGCCCCATCCTCCTGACACCCACCCTTCAGATATTTAGAGGCATTTCTAAGGTCCCCTCTCAGCCTTCTCTTCTCCAAGCTGAACAAGCCCAGCTCCCTCAGCCTCTCCTCATAGCAGAGATGCTCCAGTCCCCTCATCATCCTCGTAGCCCTCCGCTGGACTCTCTCCAGTAGCTCTTCATCTTTCTTGAACTGGGGAACCCAGAACTGGACACAGGACTCCAGATGGGGCCTCACCAGGGCAGAGTAGAGGGTGAGGAGAACCTCCCTCGACCTGCTGGCCACACTCCTCCTAATGCACCCCAGGATCCTCTTGGCCTTCTTGGCAGCCAGGGCACACTGCTGGCTCATGGTCAACCTGTCGTCCACCAGGACACCCGGGTCCCTCTCCACAGAGCTGCTCTCCAGCAGGTCCGCCCCAAGCCTGTACTGATGCACAGAGGTCCCTTCCAACCCTGAACTTTCTGTGATTCTGTGAAACTGAAGCTGATCTTACAGGTAGAACCTCTCCAGCACATTGATAGAGGGGATTGTAAGAAAAGTGAAACTATAACAAAGAAGCCTTAATATTTTCTAGTTTTTAGTAGTCTTTAGTACTGTAACTTGTATTCCTGCATGCATAGTGATCTAATGATGTAACTGTGAAGAATTAGTGCAAAGCCTTCTGAACCCCTGCAGGAGTGCGTTCCCTGGCATGGACACTGGTGCAAATCTATCTAGACATGTTCATCATTAAGCATTTAAATGACTCCACTATTTTTCTGATGAATGGTGGAATCTGGGGCTTTGAAGCATTGCCAAGCAGCAGCAGTGGGCTGAGCAATGTCCTGCTTGCTTTCACATTCCACAGCCTGATGGGACAGATCTGCAGTCGCCCTAAGCAGGTCCTGCTGGTATAGCACTGCTGTGCTGTCCTGTGGCTGCAGAGGCTGCTGGGACCATTCTCCTGCAAGCCGTAAAACTTCACCCAGCATCTCTTGACCTCCAGCCACCAGCCAGAGAGATGCTTTCTTTTCTATTTTGAGATCGCATCTCCATGCATATGCATTTAAAAAAGCAATTGCCAGATGACAGACAGAAATAGCAAATCTGAGAGACGTTTTCAATCTACATCATCAGCGCATGCAGCGCATCAGCACAGCTGGACCCCCGAACATCAGTGGGCTCTGCGGAGGCAAAGCAGCACACAGCACCTGCAGGCACTTACCAAGGGCTTTCATAAAAGGCTCAAAATTTTCCTGGGACTGGAGTTCGTACTTTCCGGTGAAGCTCATGATGGAAAGGCTCTCTGTACTCCCAGCACAAGAGAAGGTGCCTTGCTGTTAAGTAGAGCTTGGTTTTATAAGGTCCTTTTGCTCTAACAGTTGGTCAGAGGTAAGATGATGTAATTCTTTTATGGCCATGTTCAAACATTAACGTAGAACTGGGCAATGGTCAGTGATAAATTGCTCTACATCTTACAGACCTCAGTTAACAACATGGGGGCATTACCCCCATTTTATGGAGGTAACAACATGGCATCCAGAAGCAAACGATAAAAATATAATTGTGCAAAGAGATTAATTATCAGAGGAACGAGCCAAATCATCTAATCAGCTTGCAGTCTGGAAGTACACATCTGGAAGAGGAGTAAGGAGTGAAAGATTATTGTGTCCCCTGGAGCTGACACTGGTGGGGTTTCTACTCGCTGATATGTGCACGCTGGGTCTTCAGCACTGGCATGGAGTAGTGGCTGCATGCTGGCAAGAATTAACTCTCTCGCTCCTTGAGATGCCTCACAGTCCTCTGTAACGGTGGGTTTTGGTGTAACCCTGATGTACCAGCAGTCACAAAATCGGCATTGTCCCCCAAGGAAAAAAACATAACTCAAAATTAAATCCTGGGCTTGAACTGGCCCATCCTGAAGACTGCAGTTTAATTCCGACTCCACCACTATGGCCTTGCCTCCAGAAATTGGTATGGGTGGATAGATGGACCGGTGCCATTAGTCATCGACCAGGCGCCACTGCTAAAATAGCTGTTTCCCCTCATTTCCCCAGAGCAGCCACAGTCACTCGTGTACTGATGGAGTGTCCCAGCCCTCAGAGCTGCATTCCTCCCAAACGCCGCATCAGAGGTAGGGCCAGCAACAGCCTCCAAGCCGAGCCCGATTCCTCCCTCCAAAGCAGGACTCAGGGCTGGGCGGCTCTCCAAGTGTGTTCCCCTTGGCTAAGTGTCCCAGGTTGCTGCACAGCATCTGAGCATCCATCCTCTGGGTCCAGACGCCCAGGCTCACCTTCTTGTTCCCATCTCATCCTTTGCCCCAGTGAACTCCTCCTCCCTCCCGAAGTCACCATCTCAGGGATTTTCCCCTTTTTGACTCACGTGCCTTCTTCTCCTTGCAATTCTTCCGTTCTGTCTTCTCATCTTTGGCCCTTTTTTAAATGAAATCATGGAGAAGTGTGAAAAAAAACCTGTTTCCTTCCAGTCTGGAGATGCTGCCAAAGCCCTCTGCAGCTGCCCATCCCACTCCTGCAGTCTCATCCTGGGGCTGCTGCCCTCCTCCGCTCTCTGCACTGCAGCGGTGAACAGTGATGCTGCCCGGGCTGGATTCAGCCTCAGTTTCTGGTTAATTAGTACAGGCAGTGTCTGCCTGACCAGCTAGGAGAGGGAAAACCTCTGCTGGTGGGTGAAGTTGGCTGGGGGGGGCCGTCCATGGGGAAGATCACCCCTCTGTGCCGCTGTGGGCGCCGGCCAGGTTCCAGAGCGCTCATGGAGGAGTTGATTCAGCAGTTTCTCCAAACAGCTTTTCAGCTTTTTTCCCCTTTTAGTCCCGGCTTCCCAACAGAAATGAGGTCACCTTAGGAGCTGCATTTCATTTTTCGCCCGCCCCAGGTAAATACCCTAGGGTCATGTGGGGTTGCGCTGCCACGTGTCCCTTTTCAGTGTCTTCTTCATGGGGACAGTGGTGACTGACCTCTCCAGCTGGGTGCTGGCAGCAGCTGGAGCTGGCAGCTCCCTGCATCTCAGCAAGTAATGTCCTCCAGCCATGGGCCACCTGGAAGCCTGTGTGCGCCTCCCATGCCGTCATGCCCTGGAGCTCTGGCTTCTCCTCCAGTCAGTTTGGGTCCCTCTCTTTGCATGATGAGGAGAGAGATTCAGACTTGAAAAAACATCGGAATATTTTTCACAGAATCACAGAATCACAGAATGTTCGGGGTTGGAAGGGACCTCTGTGGGTCATCTAGTCCAACCCTCCTGCCAAAGCAGGGTCACCTACAGCGGGCTGTAGAGGACCTTGTCCAGGTGGGTCTTGAATATCTCCAGAGAAGGAGACTCCACAACCTCCCTGGGCAGCCTGTTCCAGTGCTCCGTCACCCTCAGAGGGAAGAAGTTCTTCCTCATGTTCAGCTGGAACTTCCTCTGCTTCAGTTTGTGCCCATTGCCCCTTGTCCTGTCACTGGGCACTACTGAAAAGAGTCTGGCCCCATCCTCTTGACACCCACCCTTAAGGTATTTATGAGCATTTATAAGGTTCCCTCTCAGCCTTCTCTTCTTCAGGCTGAACAAGCCCAGCTCCCTCAGCCTTTCCTCATAATTTTTCTCAATCTTATTCATTTCAGAGCACAGTGCTCGTGATGCACTGTGGGATGATCACCATGCGAACGCTCCAGCCCTACGTAGCTCATTTTTCCCCCACTGCCATCAACCAGAGCAGCCTGGTGTTGTGGTTTTCATTAATTTTTTGGTGAGGTGCACTCCCAGACAGGCCACGTCTGATCACATCCCACTGCCAGGGCGGATGCTCAGTTCTCACCCATTTCCACCTGCAGGTTAGGGAGAAGGAGTGGCTGCTAAGTCAGTGGGGAGAGACCTTTCTCAGGTAACCCCAGCTATGTCCAGTGCAATGGTCACTTCTGAGCTGATGTCTAGGTGAGCTGAAGGAGAGAAATACGAAAAACACATCATGAGTAGTATCCCAGGGTTGCCTATCCCCCTCCAGCCTCTCCAGAAGAACCCTTCATGTCTAAGGGTTTGTAAACATTTCATATTAGACAAGATTAATCCAATCTTAGGTGGTTGAAGGGGCATGTTCTTTTCGCCGGCCCCCAAGGAAGCCAGACA